>NW_022196906.1:27637108-27732048 GCF_008632895.1 Mastomys coucha | reverse complement strand
TATGTGCCCGGTTAGGACAGGAGGGAGAGTCATCTGTTTCTGCAGCACAGCTCCTCCCAGTAGCACATTTTTGGAAATGACATGCTCCCTCCTCATCATGCCTATCCTGGAATAGCAGTGGTTTCATTTTTGTTCTATCAAGTTGCTTGTCTCCCACTCTTTCCTCTGCTTTCAACCTGAACAGAGTTAACTTTTTTGATCTCCAGTAATGAGGTGTCAGGAACAGAAAATAAAAGCTGCACTGATACGATTCTATTCTGAAACATCTGGAATAAAAGGGGGAAAAAAGTTGGTTGTGTCAATCAGACTGTCCTGTCTAGACCTTCTCATTATTTAACGCTATATTCCTTATTTTATATTGAATATCATAGTTTTCCCGTGATCCTTCTTTTTTTCCCCCGGTGATCCTTCTTAAGAGTCTCGGACCTCTCGTTAGTCCATTCACTGGACTGTTCAATTAATACTTATTGAAAGCCAGACACTGTGCTAGACAAGGAGATAAAATAAAGTGCAAAAGTGCAAATACAAGTCCTCCACTTCTGGAACTTTCGGCCTGTTGATAGAGACAGACTTAATTAAGTGATCACACAACTAAATCCGAATTTTCCTGTGTGAGGTACATCAAAGAGAAATCACGCAGTGCCTTAATCTAGGTGCATGTGATTTCTCTCTGACTGGAGTCCAGAGGGCTTTGTTTTAAAAAGTGAGTTTTGTTGCTGTTCTTACTACTCAAACCTGTTTGCTTCTGGGGTCTTTGGAAGTTTGCGCAGTAGTTACACACTATTTTCCCTTTTATCCTGATATTTCTGCAGTGGTCTCCAGGACAAGAAAGACTTTTTAAAGTCCTATAATCATGGTGGAGAATTGCCACAGCAGAGCATCTCCTAAAACAAGAGATTTGTCATCTGTCTTGATCATCCTACATCCTTACACAAGTCTCTACTTGGCTGCCCATATAGTTTCTCTACCTATAAAATGAGCATAATGATTCCCATATTGGTTTTCGTGTTGCTATAGCAAAATGCCTGGCAGAGAAAAATTTAAAGTAGAATTTACTTGGTCCATAGTTTTAAGGGATCATCCCATATTACAGAGAAATAATGACAGCTTTCTGGGTTCTCTGGTGAGCCAGGAAGCAGTGAGACAGGAAATAGCCATGGGTAATTTGTTCCTCCTGAACTACATCCTTCAAGGAAGGATCAAGTCCTAAAATTTTCCTAAACTCCAAAAGTAACATCAGCACCTGGGGACCAAGCATTTAAATCATGGGATGATGGAAGACAGTCCATATTGCAGCCATGCTGTCATCCTTTAGGTCTGTGTGTCACCCTAATATACACAGAAACAGTTTATAAATCATGGTGTGAGAGATCCAAACAGATTAACACTATTATAGTCATTTTTTGTCATGCATGTAGCAGTAAGAACTAGATGTGATGAAACAGACCAACCCCTTGGCTTCCTTTCATCCTGTTCTTGCTACTAAAAAGGAGCTGAGCCATGGACAGAAACTCGTCATTTTCACCCAGGCAGATCTTGTCAGAGCCTTAGCTTGCTAGCTACTGGGACCATAAATTTCCTATTCCAGAAACTAGAACACATGATCTGACAATTATTTCTTTCCCTACTGATTTATGATCTCATAAAAGCTATAGTAATTGTAATATTTTAATATATAAGTGTGATATTTCAACTTAATAAGAAAAATTTAAGAAAAAAAATATAGTAGTGTTCTCTGAGAAATAGCATGTGCCTACCATTACCCCACCTTAGTAAATATAATTTGTAGGTCAGGGCTGCTTCTAGTACCTGTGGCTTCAATGCAGTGTGAATAAATCTGTCCCTACAGGCCACCTTCTGAGAGGATGATCATCTAGACTGTAAAAATATTTATTTGCCTCTTCCATGATTTAACTCCAGACTTCTTCTTAGGTGCCTCCTGCCCTTTGCTGCCACTATCCCTCTGGATTTATGCTGCATCCCAGAGTGGAATCTGCAAATCCTGATCTTGTCACTGGCACTGACCTGAGTGTGACATATCCTCACATCTGTTCACAGTCTTGCTTGCATTCCATTTTTAAACTACCTATTTGTAAAGCCTGTAAGTATAGGATGCTAGGCAGAGCATTGCTGTAGCTACTATCCTCAGAGCTTCTGCATTTATAATCAGGAAAGCAGAATTTAAGGACACCTAAGGACCACCCAGATCACCATTTCCAGCCTGAACTGGGCTGCGGTGGTACTAGGCACCAGAAGAGGGATATCTCAAGGTCATTCTAATTGGTTTTATCAAACAATCAAAAAACAATATTGACCCTAGAGTAGCAGATGCAAAAGAATCTTCTAGAAAGGACACTTCAAGCTTGTATTAGGTATGCGGATCTTTTATGGATTTCAGAATTATAATACAACAACCTGTTACAGGTCAAATAACTTGAGCTTATAAATGAGATAGAACGGATGAAAGGCAGAGCAGAACTTCAAAAACATCAAGGCAGTGAAATCCAGGCTACAGGGCTCTGGGAAACAACACAGAGTTGAAGAGATGACATACCAAGCTGTCTCCAATCTAGTGGTGCTTGAGCAAATTCTGTGATTCTAAAGGTGACACTGCTACTCATCACCCAGTGAAGTGCTATTGAGGGAAACAAAACTGAAGACCAGGTTACCAAGTTCACCATTTGCAAAATAAAGGATGTTTTGTGCCTGGTATAAAAGGGAATGTTCTTAGGTCTTAAGGGATTTTCTGTTTATTTGGGACTTTGTTACCTTGACACATCTGTGTGTGTGTGTGTGTGTGTGTGTGTGTGTGTGTGTGTGTGTGTGTGTGTACAAACAGTATAAATAGAAGTAGACTTGACTTCACTTCAGGCATAAGTAGCATCTTAAATGCCTTAATGCCTTCCTGGGTGGTAAAGAGCCAGTCCTCTCACTCCGTTGTTATATGACCACATATTCTCCAGCTCTCCATGGGCTGCTATAGCTGCCCCTCCAATGAAACTCTAGCCATTCTGTGAGGGTTTTCAGCACCTATGGCCCCGAACTTCTGAACTCATAGCAGCAAATCTCATACCCTTGTTGTGATGTCTCTTCCTAAAGACATGATAGTTCAGCATTAAAGTTTTCCTGCACCTTGTTTCAAGATCTAGATGGCAAATTGATGAATAGCATTAGATGTTGTCTATTAAAAGGTACAACTTAGAGCCAGTGAAATAGGAAAAGGAGTATCAAAGCTTATCGGTCAGAATTCCACCCAGGGGCTGCATGTGATAGAAGAGGGAGAACTCTTAAAAGTTGTTCTCTGACCTCCCCTATGGCACCATGGCATGCATACCTATAAGCACACATTAAATACATTTAAAATTTTTTTGAAAGACATAATTTTGGAACAACTTTTGATGAAACATTTACTTTGCAGATTCGTTTGCACAACTGTTTTAAAAATGTCAAAGACCTACTTGTATAACTCTAAGAAACTCCATGCCAGGTGAGCACACACTTTAGAAAGACCAGATGCACAAAAAACAGGGGAACTGTTTATATTTTCTGGCCTGCTTAGTTAGAGGTGAGGAGCGTCCATAGGACCCATATTAAGGCAAGGACTACTGGAGTGGGAAGCCATGCAAAGGAGGGTGACTCTGGAGGTGTTATAAATCCCTAGGGAGAATTCCTGAAAGGAGACAGAGGAGAAGGCCTAGAAGTGGCTATATGAGGCTGATGCAGTATGTAAAGTGTTTCACAGGAAGACTAGCAGCTGAGAGGTTCAGGCAGGGATGGAGGAGGCATACAAGTGCACAGTAGAGTAAATGTGACAGTGGGGGTAGAAAGCCATTGATGCAAAGTGCTTAGAATGCTGTCCACAGCCTCTGGGCAGGTGGTAGATGCGTCTTCAGTGGCACTTACAATAACAGCCAGAACAATAGCTAATGATAGAGATTGCCTTAAAATTCCTACTCTCTAACACTCTGGTTTCTTTTTTTCTTGCTTGCTAATTTGCATAGCTATTCTAGGTTATCACACTGATAGGCCACACCTGGTATGAGCTCTTTCTCCTTCTGGAGGTTCCTAGAAGAGATTGCTGGAAAGGGTGCTAGCTGGGGCCTTGCTGTGCTCACTTGTCCCCTCAAGCCTACTGGGAAACACTAAGCTAATTAACAATTCAGATTCATAAAAGAGGTATGCACTGTGCCTTTGATGGAATAGAGGCAACTCTATTTTTACACTATCGGAAATAATGTGGTGACCCCTGGGACCAAGTTTATCTAACCTGAAGAGCTGCATTTTGGAATGCCTGCAATTTGGAGGGTGGTTTTTGAAAGGAAGGTCAGGAAGGATGGGAGGTGGGACTCATCATTATACTTTGAAACCTTTGTTGGGGAATGTGCATCTGCAGGTCTTCCCCTGGAAGAATAATTATTATTCCTTTCTCATTTCCTGCAATTGGAGTTAAGACTGATGTTGCTCCTACTCCGTCCTCCCACTCCCTGAAAACTCAGGTCTTGGGTCTAGTGGTAAAGTTTATCTTTGGCCAATGTGCTCTGGGCCTTTACATTAACAGCTTTTTCCTTTCCTTTTCCTGTCCTCTCCTCATCTCCCCTGACTCCCTCCTTTCCTGGTTTCTGTCCCCTACCCTCCCTTACATTACCATGGATACAATATAGTACCCACTCACTGCCCTGCTCTCTGCCTTTATTAACAGTACCTGATCAGAACTTGTTTTGTGAGATTCACTTGCCGTTTAGTGGATTGGCATACAGATGTTGCTGCTGTTTTGTTAGACCTTGTTTGTGAGCCCCAAAAGACCACCAAGGAGCCAACTCTGATGCAATCACACTAGCGCCATTTTATTCCAGCTAGTGCTCACTCACTGCTGATCCTGGTGAAGTGCCCAGTCCTCCGTGGGACAAGGCTTTATAGGGAATAGCAAGCAAGCAAGGGTGTTACCAGCCTGGCAAGCATCTAATTGAATGACAATTGTAAGCAGAAGGGTGGGTGCTCTGAAGCAAAACCATGAACAATCACAAACTGTCTGAAAGGACATTTTAAACAATTAGCCTGATCTTGATTGTTTGTGGTTAGTAAGAAGCTAGGGAGAATCTGGGGTATGGGCTAAGAACAAGCCATGGGATCCTTCCTGGTACTTAGGTGCAGCTTGGGTTCAGCTGCAGGTTAAGTTCTCAGGCTCTTTTTCTAAGATGGAGGCCTGACCCAAGATGGAGTAGGCTTGGCCTCTCAGTTTCTTCAGGTACCTGAACACAGATTGTTTCCATCTTTCACTTCTGCTTGACATCAAATACTTGCCACTTGCTCCCCAGTGCAGTTTCCCAGAGGGTCTAAATAGAAAATACAGACTGAGCTCAAGTGTCCAAACGATCCCTTATGTGTGCACTGAAATGCCAGCTACCCTAATCACTCTATTTGGTAGGACTAGGAGCAAAGCTGCTCATGATGAATTAATATGCCAAATATGTCATCTCTTCCCCAGCAGAAGTAGACAGAACTCTGCTTCCAGAGTGTGTGTATCAGTTACAGAAGATTTTTACACTAATTACATCATTTCCTTACAAAAATCTAACTGACAACATTTATTATAAATCCCATCATTACATGCTTAATTGAACTGGATCATGCAGAGATTCCCCAATCTCTTCCCCCAAATCAGTTCAAGAACTTCTTGACCCAGCTGGATGCTGATACCAGCTCACATGTACTCAGCCAAGCATTGCTATTATATTGTGCTGTATACATGTATACCAGGAAATCTGCTAAGAGGTAGGATGGGGGAGCCATTACCATATGTTTGGCCTTTCCATTGCCAGATATCCACCACTGGAATTACTGCTCTCTCTCGCTCTCTCTCTCTCTCTCTCTCACACACACACACATACACACACACACACACACACACACACACACACACACAAGTGGATAGTGCTAATGTTGGACAAGGTGGCTTCTCCCCTGACTTTTTCCACATGGCCATAACCCTTCCCTTCAAGCTCTCAGAGTACCATGCATCTACTATTTTATCTGTAAAATAGATTTAGGAGCCAGGAAGTAGTGGTACATGCCTTTAATCCCAGCACTTGGGAGGCAAAGGCAGGCAGATTTCTGAGTTCGAGGCCAGCCTAGTCTACAGAGTGAGTTCCAGGCTACTCAGAGAAACCCTGTCTCAAAAAACCAAAAAAAAAAAAAAAAAAAAAAAGAAAGAAAAGAAAAGAAAAAAAGATTCAGGAGATCTTCCTGAAAATTATAGAACTAACAAGATGGTGCCCAGAGCTTATCATTTATTGTTACAGTTATGGCATTAGAAGAAATTGATATTCCTAAGTATAAATATTTATCTGAGATTGCACATCTGCCACTGACTATAGCACATACCAGGTCCTAACCTAAGCTTCAGAAGAACTATAGAGGCATTTTTGAAATATTCCTATGTACTTAGAAAAGCCTGAAATTCAAATTTGCCAAGGCTGATAGGAAATGCGGTCATGTAGCTGTGAGAAGAGAATACAGTGACTGGGGCTAGAGAAAGCCTCTTCCCTATCACACAGAAGCAAATATGGACAGAAGCAGAATGGAATTGGAAAGCAGTGCTATGGGGCCTCATAACCCAAAGATAAGGGCTCTGCCCTGAAATCCACAGAAGCCCAAATAATAAGCCCCCGGGGAATATTAGCCTTTCACTTAAGGGTTTTGTTTTATTCTATTTTTTTTTAATTTCAGGTCATCACTTTTTATATTAAGAATTCCTATACGTAGTACTTCTATAAAATATTTTCTCTGGTTGTCCCCAAAATCCACAATGATCTTGTTTCCTAGTGAAAAATGAAAAAATTTCTGCTCAGACCCACCACACTAGCCTTATGGCTACTGTGTCACTTTAGAAGGCATTGATCACCTCTCTTTTCTATTTTAAATTAAACTTCAAGTTTAGAGTTTAGGCAATAGATCATGCTGGTTTGCAGCATAAAAATGCATCAGCATAGTACTACAGGGTCAAGGTTCATGCAGCTTTTGTCATCAGGAAAGAGCACAGGGGTCACTGGTTAGTTCAAGGCTTCTGTGAGGAGGACACAAATCAGGAAACAGCTGCTTTGGCCAGCTCTTCAGGAGGTGCCTGGATGTCATTAGACTCCAGCACTCTGTCCCATACCTCAGCTGGATTTGAAGTTTAACACAGAGAGGAATGCACTTACAATCATGCCTTCCTGAGGTATATCTAAGAATACACAGACACACAAGCAAGTGGCTCTCTTTTGGGCAAGAAGTCTCTATGTATTTCCAAATGAAAATCTGTGGCGGGAAGAAAAGAGACTGTGTCCAGTGCCATATTATATAAAGGCTTTTAAAAAGACTAATGCTTTGAAAAGCAAATATATTGGTGCTATCCATAACCCTGGCATTTTGACAAATACCTCAGTGTCTTCTCTGTGTGATCAAATTGATTATCTTTTATGAGTTTCCTTCAAAGCCAGCCACTTCTGCTGTACCTTCCTCATAGCCCTTGAAAACCTGGGCCCAATAACCGTGTGTCATTTGTGTCCCTGATTGTGTTGCCATCTTCTCCTGTCATTATAAGCCCCCAAAGACAAGCAGTTCAAGGGTACAGTGGCAGCTTCCTTGAGAGTAACAAGGTAAATATGATTAACTTTCTAGTTTTGCTAGGGGAGTTCTTTGGATAAAGGAAGCTTTGTTGGAGGGAGCACAAGACAATTCATTTCCTTCTTTCTTGAAACTGTCATGGAAAAGTCTGTTGTCCTACCTGAGTTTAATCTGTCAGGTGAGAGAAAGCCGCACAAGTGCAGGGGAGTACAGTGCACCGGAACACATGCTGAATGTGCTATCACACCACAATGACTCAAGTATGAAGTTCAGTTGATGTTAGTTGTAGTTGTTTCTAAGGGGATAGAAGTGGGGACAGGTCATTTCAGTCCTGGCAGAGTCTGCTGAAGAAGACAGAGCAACTGTGGGTCACATAACATTCGAATGAAGTTCATTCACTTGTCATGTACACTGGGACATGTCTGGTCTCAAGACTGATGAACACCATGAAGATAGTGGTTTTAAAGGGGACAGGAACCCAGAGGAACTGACACTGCAGTACATTTTCTTGTCTTCATCAGGAAGAGCTGACTTAGAGGCAGAAAGCTAGCTTTCAACTTTTCCTCTGAGAAATAAAGTGAAATTTGTGAGACATGTAGGGATAGAGGTGGGGTACACAGATGGATGTGGAGAACTATGAAAGTCATCTGACCCATGCCTCAGCCCAGATCCTATCCAGAACATCAGCATTCTTATAAGTCTGAAACAGTCCCAGCTACAGAATGACACATCTGTATTCTCTCATCTGTACTATCACTGAGGTCAACTTTGATCTACAGCCGGGAATGCTATAGCCATACTGTTCACCCCTTCTTGACTCATTCCAAACCATTTTCTGCTCAGTTAGTAGTAGCATGATCTTTGTAGTACAAATAACTTCCCAGCTCAAACTTCTCCCTCTCCACCCAAGTCCATGACATGTATAGCCACCAACCAGACTCACATGCTGTGTCACATAACTACTCACAAAACCTCATGCTAAGGACTTTATGAAAATACTGTCAACATTGACCATTTCATTTATTTTCATAGACTGTCAGGATTGTCCCTGATTCTCTGCATGCCCCACTCCTTCCAGCTGCCCTATTTGCCAGTTAAACTTCACTCTGTTGGGTCTCTGACATCTCGCTGGGATTTCATATCATATGGCTTTACTTGGGTTGCTTTGAATCTCTGAAACAGTTCTGAAAACTCCATTCTCCCATGCTTCTCTGCTAACATTTGAAACTGTCGAAGTTAGCTTTGTCTTTGTGTATGTCTTAGCCCTGTATTAGTTAGCTTTGTCTTTGTGTATGTTTTAGCCCTGTATTAGTTAGCTTACTGCTTGCAGAATAAAAATATCTAGCCTGACACAGTGGTGTAGGATATAACCCCAACTGCTCAGGAAGCTGAAGCAGAAGGTTTCCTAATTCAAAACCAACCTCAAGTAAAGATTGAGTTCAAGGCCAGTCAGAGAAATTTAGTGAGTCCCTGCTGCAAAATTAAAAGTGAAAGAAGGACTAGGAATCCCACTCAGTGGTACTGGTCTTACCTGATGCTTGAGAAAGCACATACTCAGTCCCCATTACCACAGAACCAGAACCAAACTCACTCTAAGAAAATTACCTTGAAAGAGGAAAGGATCTTATTTTAGCTTTCAGTTTTAGAGAATCCCTTCCATTAGGGTCACTTGGCCACATTGTTTTGGGGTTTTGTAAAGAAGAACACCATAGCTAGATTATGAAGGGGGATAGGTTGCTCACCTCAGGGAGGACAGGCATCAAAGAAGGAAAGACCAGAATATCACAATATCCTTCAAGCACATATTTCCCATGATTCTCTACTACTTTCCTATAGCACCAAACTGAGGACAAAGCCTTTAAAATATGGGCCCTAGGGAACATTCCAGAGCTACTCTCTACCTTTAGTAGATACATTAAGGTTGTGATCACATCTGCACATGATGCTTCTTATGCCTCTGGACCACTCTGAAGGCACAGAGATCACTGCTCCTTCAAACTTTCTGTGAGCCTTTTGTTTACTCCTGACAGTCTTAGACATGTGAGTGCATTTGTGTGTGTGTATGTGTGTGTGTGTGTGTGTGTGTGTGTGATAGAGACAGACAGAAATACAGAGAAAGACACACTCACAGAGGGGGGAGGGATGGAAGGAGGGTGGAGAAAGAGGAGAGGGAGGACAGAGAGATCGGTGTGCATGTGTGAGAGGGGTGTAATGATGTCTTTTTATGTGCAGTGCTTGGAACATTATGCTTTTTGGAGAAGTTCTTAAAAAATGAAGCAAAGAAAGCATATAAACCTGAAAAGGGGGAAGTTGAATTAATTCTAAAGGAAATTCAGGGACAAAAATGGAGCAGAGATAGAAGAAAAGGCCATCATGAGACCACTCAACTTGGGATCCATCCCATGAGCAGGCACCAAACCTGACACCAGTACTGATGCCATGTTGTAATTGAAGACAGGAGCCTAGCATGGCTGTTCTCTGAAAGGCTCTAACAGCAGCAGATTGAGACAGCTGTAGATACTTAGAGCCAAACATTGGACTGTCAGGGACCCATATGGAAGAGTTAGGGGAAAGTTTGAAGGAGCTGACCTGAACCCCTCAGAGCTCCCAGAGACTAAGCCACCAACCAAAGGGCATACATGGGCTTGTCCCTAGCCCCTGGCCCCTGACTCCTGACACATATATGGCAGAGGATTGCATTGTCTGATCTCAGTGGGAGAGGCTGCATCTAATCCTGTAAATACAGGATGCCCCAGCGAAGTAGGATGCTGGCAGGGGTGAGGAAGGAGTGAGTGGGTAGATGGGGAGGACTCTCTCAGAAGCAAAGAAGAGGAAGGATAGGGTGAAGAACTTAGGGAGGGGAATTGGAAAGGGGGCAACATTTGGAATGTAAATATATACAATAATTTAATTAAAAAGTAATTGCATTTATTAAATCTTTTAATTTGTCAACAGATATTGGCTTATAAAATTGACATGCTGCCCAAATGCTGCCCAAATGATGATTTTCTTTTCAAGACTTTTCTTTTCCTGGGCATTGCTCCTTTTTTGCAAGGTCAGCTTTTGTATCGTAGCTCTAATGCTCTCAAGTTGCTTACCAAAGGTCAGTATCTCTTGATATAGTTTGATCCTTTATGCTCTGTGCATTATTGTTACTTATTTACTCTTTTTTCAAAATAAAGATGTATGTTTATTCTGCATGTACAGGTGCTTGCTTACATGTATGCATGTAAGGCTCACAGAAGCCCGATGAAGGTGTCGGATCCTCTAGAATGGGAGTTACAGTTGTAAGCCTGCATGTGGGTGCTGGGAACAGAACTCAGGTCTTATGAAGGAGCAACAAGAGCTCTTAACTGCTCAGCCTTCTCTCCAGGGCCCTGTTCATCTGCTCTTAGGAAAATTTAATTAATGTGTGACTAGCCGAAAGTCTTTGCTTATGGTGTAACCTTACATATTGGTCAGCTGAAACACTGATTTCCTATTGCTTGTTGTCTCAATATCTTTTGTGTTTCTGTAACAGAAAACTACAAAGTAGGCATAATATAAGGGAAGTTAATTCTGTCCTACAGTTCTGGACGTAGTGAGGAGTATTGAGACTAAAAGGTTCATATCTAGAAAAGTCTTTCATACTTCACCATCCTATGTCAGATGGCAGAAGGGTAGGAAAGCAAGAGTACGAGGGAGGACCTAAACCATTTTCCCAAGAAGGCTATTCTCATCATGATCAACACCCTGACACTATAACAATCATTTCTCATTAGGGATCTCCTCCAAATACTAATTCACAGGGTATTAAATTTCTCATAGGTAAGCTCTCAGGCTCAACAGTCTTAAGGCATATGCTAAATAAAGTTCATGGTGACAGTGAAGTAGGTAAGGGTCATTTGACCAGATGATACCATTCATGATATTGAAAATAAACATTGATATGCAGATTATTTCAGCATCTCTGAGAGTAGGGGCTAGAGCTACCATATAAAAAGAAGCCAAATGAAAGCTCAGATGCATGTGAAAGGTTGCTGTTTTTGTCTTCTGTTTGGGAAGACAGTTAAGTAGTCAGGCTTCCTTCTGTCTGCTAGAGACCAAGTTAAGCTCCCCTTAAGTAACTGAAGAAGTACCATGTAAGTATCTCAGATCTTACCTAAAATCTTCCTCTCTGCACTTACTGACATTTAGAAGCCAAACCTCATTACCTTAAAATTGGCTAAATAAGGTCTCTCCAGATAATTCTGCCTATAAAACAATTTTTTCTATTCAAGAAAACTGAACACCGGACTCCATCTCTCATAATAAAGAGGCCATTAATTCTCTGCTACTGCTCATTATTCGTATTAACTATTCGCAGACTTTTTGCTAGAGGCAAAATGTATCTATTAGCACCAGCAAATAAGGATTGCTAGAATGCTGAGACCAGAGTCCTCACCCAGAAACTCAGCACAGCCAGCGACATTGGACTTCACCAGCTGGACTCTAATCAAAGCATCTGTGTTGTTGCAAGCTCAAGAGGGAAGGTGAAAAGGCATGTTGTTAAAAAGATGGGATCTTTTTTCCAGATTTGTTGACCCAGAGCCCCTGTCTTAAATATACAGCAAAACAAGAATTCTTTTAACATAACACTTTGCTTTAATAATTTGAGAATTTCATTCAGTGCACCTGATCACACACTTCAACCTCCTCACCTTTGTGCCTTTCCCTCCACCCCACAAGCACCCCCCCAAAAATAGAAGAAGAAATAAAGAAAAATACAGCAAGTCCAGTTCGTGCTGCCCATATATACTCATTGGAGTATGGTCAAACTCCTAGTGGCCAGCCCCTTAAAGATAACTGAGTCCTCCTCTCTACCCATCTGCCAAAAGCCATCAACTAAAAGCTATGTTTCAGCATCCCTATCCCAATTTTAAAGGCTTCTCTTCAATAGATTCCTGTCTGGAATGTTTCTTTTTGAGGTGGCAGGATGGAAGTAGTCAAAGAATCCTTCCATGTCTCTAAATCTCAACTGTGAATCTGCGCTCATTGTGAATTTCAGGGCAAAAGAAGTCAGTGGCAGCCCAAATCATGGACCTCCAAATGGTTTCAGGTAACAGCATAGCCCACAGACATCATGGCTTGCACATCCACATGCCTTTGGTAGTAACATGGACTATCTACGTCAACATGGCCTCCAGTGGGAATATGGATCACAGATACCAACACAGACCCTGGAGACAGTACAAACCACAGACATCAACAAGGCTCAGAGCCAGGGTGATCTTACAGTAGGGCAGCATGTTTGTGAGCAGAACCTGTGCAAGCTCTGAGCTCCTGCACCTTAGTAAGTATCTCTAGTTCTTTCTCTCTCTGGAAAGAGCACTTGTAGCTCCAATCTGCTGCCTTTCCCTCCTCTCCACTCCACCTTTATTCATTAAAGTGACGTTGCAAACTGCAATGTGTTACACTGTATATTTTTTATCCAAACAGTTTTACATGCAAATATTTACTGGAGCTAGTCATTGGTCTGGTTCAAGATCTCTGGTTTCTGAAACACCATAGATACTGGACTATTGGTGTTGCTCTGAGTCAGACTGATTTCAGCCACCTGTAATTCTAGCTTTAGGGGATCCAATGCCCTCTTGTGACCTCTCTAGGTACCCACACATGCATGTACATACAACATGCAGATACACATACAAATACATGAATAATTTTTTTAAATCTTCAAAATAGGAATATAATAACTTTGACTAGGTTTGCCAAGTGATCAAGTATCATGAATCATTTATAAAACACAACTACTCCGTCAAGAACATCCAACCATCTAATCCATATTCGTGCTACCTACTCCAAACAACCATTACCTAACCTCTTCATACTTACCAGGCAAGGTGTGTTGTCTTGCTTCTTCTTTCATGTACCACGAGGGTTGAGGTTCATCAATGACATAACATCAGATCCTTCCTTTCTATTAATGAATCAAATGAATATAGTGGGATATAGATATAGTAGAATAGACATCAATACTAACCTATTTTCTAGTCATTAAAGCATTTATTTCATTTCAAGGTTCACTTTTCACCAATAAGTCTGTCTTAGATATCTATGCACATCCACAAGCAGGTCATTCTGTGGACCTTTTCTGTTTGTGTAAGATATATAACCAGAAGTAGAATTGTTTGATTGTGACACACTTTACTTTTCACTCTTAAAGAAATTTTCAGAGTACTTATCCAAAGTAGTTAAGCTGTATTGCATACCCACTCAACATACGAGGGTTCCTAGTTTTCTATCTTTGTCAACATCTCTCTATCTTATAATAACCAGTCTAGTAGATATGAAGTGATATTTCTCTGATGAATAATATTTTCTGCATCTTTCCATGTGCTTCTTTACAATTTGGAGTCTCTTAGGAGCAATATCTGTTATAATCTCTGCCTCCTAAAAATTAAGTTTCTTCTTTTTCAGTAACCAAGCTGAAGTACTCTTTGTAAACTCTTGAATATCCTTTATCAGATATGGGCTTTACAAATACTTTTCTCCCAACCTACTGCTTATTTTTTTATTGACTCAATAGGTTTGTTTTGCAATGAAAAAGTTTCAAGTTTTGATGTATCACAGTTTATCATTGTTTATACTTCCAATATTCAATCTAGAAAAACAAATTCTTAAAACAAACCTTAATGATTTTCTCTGTTTATACATTGAAGACAAATTCTTTTCTCATACAATATATCTTGATTATAGTTTCTCCTCCTTCTACTATTCATAGTTACTCTCCACATCTCCATTCCTCCAATGCTAGATCCACTCCCTTTCTGTCTCTTTTTTAGAACAGAAAAAACTTCTAAGAGATAATGATGGAAGAACACAAAAATAGGATATAAGATGAAGCGAAAACATTCATATTGAAGTCAGATATGGAAACTCCACAGGAGGAAAAGAGTGCCAATAGCAGGCAAAAGTGTCCAGAGACCCACTTGTTCTCATAGGAGTCACATATAAACACTAAGCTAGTAGCTATTATATATACACAGAGGACCTAGTGTAGACCCATTTAGGATCTGTGCTTGAAGCTTCAGTTTCTGTGCCCTCATATGATCCTTGCCTAGTTGATTCAGAGAGCCTTCTTCTCCTGGTATCCTTCCATCACTTCTGACTTTTAGTCTTTCTGCCTCCCCTTCTGCAGGATTCCCTGAGCTCTGAGGGGAGGGATTTGATAGAAACCACTAATTTAGATTTTTTTCACCACATAATGTCTTCCTGTGGGTCTCTTCATCTATTTCCTTCTGCAGTTAGAAGAAATCTGTCTAATGATGACCAGATAGTGCACTGATCTATGAATATAGCAGAAGATCATTAAGAAATAATTTTCCTTTTTTTAAAATAATAAATTAAAACTAGTAATGTTTAGTTTCATTCCAGGTCTCTGGACTATCTAGTCACTAGTTCTTGAATACTCGAGCAGTGCCTGGGGTGGGATCCTTCTCATAGAGTGGGCTTTAGGTTGAATTAAACATTGGTTGTCTTCTCCCACAGGTTCTGTGACTCTATGCCCTAGCATATTTTGTAGGCAGGACAGATTGTAATTTAATGGTTTTGTGACCTGGGTTCATGTCTATGTTTCTCTTTTGATATCCTTCAGAGCACCTTCCCACACCAAAGAGACTAGAGCATAGAGGTGATGGCTCCATGTAGGCATCAGATTGACTATTCCATGTTCCATGAATTCTCTGGGTATTATCTCAGAAATGGGCTCCACTGTCAGTTTTGTCTTGGAAACAGCCTGGGTTGATTGGGGATTCCTATGGAACCACCTTGGCAAAAAGCTCAATCAAATGCAACCCAGTTCTGCCACTGGTAGCCTAGTCTGGTTACAAGAGATAGCCAGTTAAGACTCCATATCCCTCATTACTAGGAGTCCTCATTAGGATAAACTTCATAGATTCCAGGAAATTCTCACTGTGCTAGGTTTCCATAGACTCAAGAAAAAAGTACCCTCCCATTTCTGTCCTTTTCTCCCAATACTCACTGCTTCTAACCCATCTCCCATACATCTGATCCCTAATTTGCATCCCCATGTGTCCCCAGTCTGTCCTAGTATTTATTTGATTTCCCCAATGTAGGGAGAATGCTATGTCCACTCCCCAGACTGATTTCCTCTTTACCTAACCTCTTTGGGTCTATGGAATATAGTTTGGTTATTACTTACTTAATAACTAATACCCCCTTATAAGTGAATATATACAATATTTATATTTCTGGATCTGATTTATCTCACTCAGGATGATTTTTCTAGTTCCATCCATTTGCTTGCAAGTTTCAAGTCAGTTTTTTTTAACTGTTGAGTAATACTCCATTGTATAAATGTACCACAATGTCTTTATTCATTCTTTTGTTGAGTGACATCTAGGTTATTTCCAGTCTCTGGATGCTATAAATACAGCCATGATGAATAAGGTTGAGCAAGTTTCCTTGTAGTATAATGAAGTGTTCTTTGAGTATATAACCAAAAATGGTATAGCTGGTTCTTGAAGTAGATTGATTCCTAAATTTCAAGGACTTGCATACTGGTTGTACAACATTACAATCCTACGAACAATAAAGGAGTATTTGCTTTTGTCTATATCCTCACCAGCATGAACTGTCACTTGTGGTTTTGATCTTAACCATTCTGACAGGTGTAAAGTTGAATATTAAAGTAGATTTGTTTTGCATTTCCCTGATGGCTAAGGATGTAAGTATTAACTGTTTCTCTGTCATTTGAGATTCTTCTATTGAGAATTCTCTATTTAGACATGTTTCTGTTTGTTGTAGTATATTTTGAAATATTGTGAACCCTGAGATTGCATTATTTGCTGAAAAGAATGTGGTGAGGCTCAACCCTTGGCACATACCTTTGGCTAGAATACAGACACATCCTTAGAACACACCTGTAATCCCAAACAATGAACATAAAGTTAGTTTGTAGAAGTAAGCACCATGTTTGAAACCAATGTCTAATTGAGTGGCTGACAAAGTGATGAATCAATGAAAGATTTGACAGGATAGGATATGCCCAATTCTCCAAAAAAAAAAAAAAAAAGATAGTGGAAAGGGAAGCTACTTGAAGGGCAGCACTTAGAGAAGGGGAGGCAGATTTACGAAGAAAGTTTTACAGAGACAGGATGGAGAGAACAAGCTAGACAATGAGAAGATAAAATGAACCAGAGACCAAGAGAGAAGCCAGATTCAGTCAGCTTGAAGAGGAGTTTGAGCCAGAACAACTGAGTTGAACCAGATGCCAGAGATCAGAAACAACTAGAAAAGGTGAGTTTTCAACAGTAAGTCTCAGAGGTTGAAAAGATTCTAGGCCTAGATAAGATTGTATGGAGGCTGGATGCTTCCAGGACAAGGGAGAGAATAGCAGGACAGAGGCAGTAAGCCTCTGAGATAAAAAATATTACAGAAGAATAAAGGATACTTTTACACCCAATTTTTAAATTGGATTAACTTGGTTTATTTTTGATGTCTAGTTTCTTGAGTAATTCATATATTTTGGGTATTAGCCTTTTATTTGGGTATGGAGTTGGTTAAAAAATCTCTTCCTAGTCTTTAGGCTGCTGTTTTGTCTGATTGACCATGTCCTTTGCATAAGAGAAGTTTTTGAGTTTCATGAAATGCCATTTATTAACTGTTAATCCCTGGGCCTGTACTATTTATGTTCTATTTAGAAAGCTGTCGCCTATGTAAATGCTTTCAAAGTTATTCCCCACTTTCTTTTCTATCAGTTTCAGTGTATATGATTTTATGTTGAGGTCTTTGGTCCAATTGGACCTTAGATTGGTGTGCAGGGTCGGAACTATGGATTTATTTGTTTTCTTCTAAATGCAGACATCTACTTTTATCAACACACATTTATTGAAGATGCTCTATTTTCACATTATATAATTCTGGCTTCTTTATAAAAAAAATCAGGTCTATAGGTATGTTGACTTATATATGGATCATCATTTCTACTCCATTGATAAACATGCCAAATTAGGAAAGATTGGACCTCCAGCAGTTTGGTTAGTTTTCCATATGAAGCTGAGAATTGCCCTTTAGAGAGTGAGAGAGACTTGGGAGGAAGAGAGGAAGAGCAGGGGAGGAGGGAAGGATCAGGTACTGAAGGAGTCAGGGATGATATACAGAGGATCAGGAATTTTAACAGAGATGGTAGCAATGGGTGATTGGGAACTGCGGGTAACCACCAGCAAGCCCCAGATGCCAGGAAAGCAAGAGGCTCCCAGGACCCAATGGGGATGAGATTAACTAAAATGCCTAACAAAGGGGAGGGAGAACCTGTAGAGACCATATCCAAAGGTTAGGCAAGCCCCCCAGTTCGGAGATAGGGACATCCACTCATCTCCAAATTTTTAACCCAGAATGGCTCCTGTCTAAAGGAAATACAGGGACAAAGTGTGGAGTAGAGACTGAAGGAAAGGTCATCCAGAGACTGTCCCACCTGGGGATTCATCCCATACACAAACCAAACCCAGACACTATTGTGGATGCCTAGAAGTGCATGCTGACAGGAGCCTGTTATAGCTGTCTCCTGAGAGCTTCCCCCAGAACCTGACAAACACAGAGGCAGATGCTCACAGCAAATCATTGGACTGAGCACTGGGTCCCTAATGGAGGAGGAGATAAAGAAAGGACTGAAGGAGCAGATCAAGTTTGCACCAGTTTCCCCAGTGTAGGGGAAGGCCAGTGCAGTGAGGTGTGAGTAGGTGAGTGGGTAGGGGAGCACCCTCATAGAAGTATGGGGAGCAGGGATGGAAGGGAAAGCTGGAAAGGGGGTAACACTTGAAAGGTAAATACATAAAATAACAAATAAAAAAGTTCTGTAAAGAATTGTGTTGGAATTTTGATCGGTGCTGCATTGAATCTATAGATTGCTTTTGCTAGGATGGCCATTTTTACTATGCTAATCTTACTAACCTATGAGCATGGGAGATCTTTCCACCTTATGATACCACCTTTAATTTCTTTCGTCAAAGACTTGAAGTTTTTAATCATACAACCTTTCACTTGCTTGGTTAGATTTACCCAAATATATGTAATATTATTTGAGGGTATTGTAAAAAGTATTGTTTCCATGATTTCTTTCTTATTCTGTTTGTCATTTGTATATAGGAGAGCTACTAAGTTTTTTTGAATTATTCTTATATCAAGCCAGTTTGCTGAAAGTGTTTGTTAGATGTAGACGTTCCCTGGTGAAACTTTTATGATCACTATGTATACTAATATATCACCTACAAATGAGGACACTTTGACTTCTTCCTTCTCCTATTTATATCCCCTTCATTTCTTTCAGATGTGTTATTGCTCTAGTTAAAACTGTATTGAAGTACTGTATTGAGTAGCTATGGAGAATAGACATTCTTGTCTTTTTTTCTGACCTTAGTGAAATTGTTTTGAGTACCTTTCCATTTAATTTGATTTGTCTACAAGCTTGCTGTAAATTGTCTTTATTATGTTTGGTATGTCCCTTGTATCACTTATCTCTCCAGCACTTTTATCATGAAGAAGTATTGGATATTGTCAAAGGCTTTTTCAGCATCTAATGAAATGTTCATATGTTTTTTATTTTCTTTCACTTTGTTTATATGGTGGGTTAAATTGACAGATTTTCATATATTGAACCAGCCCTGAATCTCTGGGATGAAGTCTACTTGATTATGGTGAATGGTCTTTTTGATGTGCTTGTTCTTGGATTCAGTTTGCGAATATTTTAAAGAGTATTTTTATATCAATGTTCGTGAGGGTTATTTGTCTGTAATTCTCTTTCTTTGTTGAATATCTGTGTGGTTTGGGTCTCAGGGCCTCATAAAATGAATACCTCAGGGTACAGGGGCCTCATACAATGAATTATAGAAGTCTTTCTGTTTCTATTTTTTAGGATAATTTGAGGAGTATTGGTACTAACTCTTCTTTAAAAGTCTGGTAGAATTCAGTACGCTAGCTGACCTGGAATTATTTCTTCTTCTCCCTCTCCCTCTCCCTCTCCCTTTCTTCCTCTCCCCCTCCCCCTCTCCCTCTCCCTCTCCCTCTCTCCCTCTCCCTCTTCTCCTCCTCCTACTCCTCCTCCACCTCCTCCTCCTCCACCTCCTCCTCCTCCTCCACCATCTCCTCCTCCTACTCCTCCTCCACCTCCTCCTCCTCCACCTCCTCCTTCTTCTTCTTCCTTCTCTTCTTCCTCTTCTTCCTCTTTCTCCTCCTCCTCCTCTTCCCTTCTCCCTTCTCCCTTCTCCCTTCTCCCTTCTCCCTTCTCCTTCTCCTTCTCTTTCTCCTTGTCTTTTCACTTTGGTGACTTTAATGACATCTTCCATTTCACTAGGGTTCATAGGTCTATTTAAATTGTTTATCTGATCTTGCTTTAACTTTGGTAAGTGGCATCCATTTTTTTTTTCAATTTGGTGGCCTATAGGTTTTTAAAGTATATTCTTATGATTATCTGAATTTCTCTGGTATCTTTTGACATGGCCCCCTTTCTTTTTTGATTTTCATAATTTGGATAGTCCCTTTCTGCTTTGTAATTAGTTTGGATAAGGTTTTATTTAACTTTTTGATTTTCTCAATAAGAAAAAAGAGCCTTCTGTTTCATTCATTCTTTTTATTGTTCTTTTTATTTCTATTTTATTCTTTTTATTGTTCTTATTATTTCTATTTTATTGATTTTAGTTTTCAGTTGATTATTTCTTACCATCTACTTCTCTTAGGTATGATTAATTCCTTTTATTTAGAGCTTTCAGATATGCTCTTAAGCTTCTCATAAGATATCTCTCCATTTTCTTTTATTATGTAGGCAGTTAGTACTATGAACATTTCTCTTAGCACTTTTATTGTATCCCATAGTTTGTGTGTGTTGTGTATTTGTTTTCATTAAATTTTGGAATATCTTTCATTTCTTTCTTATTTCTATATAACCCATTTTTCATTCAGTAGCAAAATATTCAGATCTCATGAGTTTAAAAGCAATTTGTTGTTTCTGTTGTTGATATCCAGCTTTAATACATGATGATCTTTTAGAATAAAAGGAGTCATTTCCAGTTTCTTGTTTTGTACTTGGTCAGTTTAAGAGAAAGGTATATGAAATACAGAATAGAAATATAGAAAAGAAGGTTTATTCTGTAAATATCTTTTAGATCCACTTGGTTTATACCAGCTGTTAGCCCCAGTATTTCTCTGTTCAGGTTTTTTTTTTTTTTTGATTGTTGTTGTTCTTTGTTTGTTTGTTTTTGTTTGTTTTGTTTTGTTGTTGCTTTTTCTGGATGATCTGTCCATTACTAAGAGTCAGATATTGAAGACATCCTCTATTAGTCTGTGAGAATTAATATGCTATTTAAGCTATAGTAGTATTTCTTTTACAAACTTGGGTACCCTTGTGTTTTGGATGATCTCGTATTTTTGTGACCTTGTATTTTTGGAATAGATGTTAATAATTGAAATATATTGTTGGTTTTTCCTTTGATGAATATCAGTCTCTTTTTATTAGTTTTGGTTTGAAATCTATTTTGCTAAATATTTAAATGGTTACACTGGCTTTCTGCTTAGGTCCATCTGCTTAAAATTTCCTGAGGTAGTGTCTATCCTTGATTTGAGCTGTGTTTCTTGCATACAACTAAAAAGTGGATCCTGTTTTTGCACCCATTTTGTTAGTCTTTGTCTTTTCATTGAGGGAATTGAGACCATTGATATTGATTGATATCAATGACATGATTATTTCTTACTCTTATAATGGTGGTATGGTTGTGGTGGTGGTGGTAGTGATTGTGATGATGGGAGTGTTTTCTTTCCTTATTATTTTATATTGCTGATGTAATATTGCTTGTTTCCTTTACTTTTATGGGTGTAGCTTACTTCCTGGTGTTGGAATTTTTCTTCTAGTAACTTCTGTAGGGCTAGATTTATGGGTAGATATTGTTTAAATTAGACTTTACTATAAAATATCTTATTTTCTTCATCTCTGATGACTGAAAGTATTACTGGGTATAATAATCTGTGCTTGGATCAGTGGACTCTAAGAGTCTGTACCACATCTATTCAGGTCCTTCTGACTTTTAGAGTCTCCATTGAATATTCAGGAATAATTATAATAGATCTGCTTCTATATTTTACTTGGTCTTTATTCCTTGCAGATTTAATATTCTTGTCTTGTTATATATGTTTAATATTTTGATTGTTATTTGTCTAGGGAACTTGCATTTCTGGTCCAGTCTATTTGAGTGTTCTGCATGGTTCTTGTAAACTTATAGGCTTCTCCTTCTCTAGGTTAGGGAAATTTTCTTCTATGATTTTTGTTGAAAACATTTTCTGGGCCTTTGATCTGGATTTCTTCTTCTTCCTCTATACTTACTATTCTTAGGTTTGGTCTTTTTACCGTGTCCCAGCTTTCATGACTGCTTTGTATTAGGAGTTTTTTAGAATTAACATTTTCTTTGACCAATGGTAGGGGATTAGATGTCAAAGTGGTAGGAGATGTATGGGTTTGCCTTTAACTTATCTGTTGCCCTAGGAGGAATGACCCTTGGGGTAGTAGGGGATGCCTGCTAGAGTTGGGGGCTGAGATGTGGTGATTAGTGTTGGGAGAGAGTTTAGAAGGGGGATGATCTGTTGGGTCCACAGGAAATGTATGCACTGGGGAGGGAAGGTTATAGCTGGAATTCAAGTGCTATGCTGGGGATAAGAATGCTGGATTCAGTCTTGAGGAACAAAGAAACTGAAGATCTGTGAGTAGCCTACCTGGTTTTCCAGCAATCATGGCCTATGGTTTAATGATGCTTTAATGATTTTTTCATAATATTTCTCATGGAATGTGACTCATCTCATAAGTCTATGGCCATATTAAGTTCACTTTCACGGATGATGTAAAGTGAAGGTCCAAGTTCATGTTTTTCCATGTCACTACACAGCTAGTCCAGCACCATTTGATGAAAATATTGTACTTTTGCCAGTGAATTAATTCACTAGCAATTTTTAATCTACTGCCTGTCTTTAGACAATGTCTATGTTCTAAATTTAGTATTTTTTTTATACTGGTTTTTTTCGAGACAGGGTTTCCCTGTATAGCTCTGGCTGTCCTGGACTCACTCTGTAGACCAGGCTGGCCTTGAACTCAGAAATCTGCCTGCCTCTACCTCCCAAGTGCTGAGATATAAGGTATGCACCACCACTAATAACTTAATATCATTATGATGATTTTCCAAATGTGGAGCTAAGAAACAAGAAATTTGTATGTGTTTCTATGCAGCAGGGTGACTATAAAAAATGCTAATGTTCAGTGTGTTTCATTGCTGTCACATTTCATTGGTGGAGCATTTTCTCCCTTGTACAAAATCTTTCCTTTCAGAAACTCTACAGTATCAAGGATTATTATAAAATGTTATACTATTGTATAATATTTGTAGAAGACCATTGTTTTGGCATAAACTCCTACTATCATGTGAAGTTCCATCTGTTTTTATCCTCAAAGTGAAAACATTGCCTGAAGTAATTTTTAAGAATGGGCAATAAAGGTAAGTTTTTAAAAGCAGTTAGATGGTATGTCTGTTTATCAAACTAACAATAGAAGGTTCTCTCTTGGGCTGTGTGACCTCCTTGGACAGACACAGGCTATTGGCTAGATTTACAATATCGAGTATGATGAGTTGCCTTCTGGGGAGGAGTCTTGAATCAAATCCGAAAACTGTTGACAACACCCATAGCATTCATATTACTGTTGTACAAATGGCTACATCTTGCTGAGATGGTTGTCATTTCTGCATCATTTCACCCTCATCAGAGAAGCTTCTTGTTGTAGTGAATGACTGTGACTAGAGTAACTCACAACTAATCAAACTACAGAGAATGAGTAACTGTAGAGTGTTTACCCCCAGATAGGATGTTTATATTAGACCCTTGCAGAAGAGGGATAGAAACATTGTGGGAAATCGTGTCTTCTGTGCATGATAATGCAGTTTCATGTAGTCATGGTATCTGTGGTTGTCTACCCAAGCACTCACCAGGTCAAGTTAGCCAATATTTCAACATGGGTGAGGCAGGGTCTTAAAAAGTTATACTGCTCCTAAATGGTATTGGGTCAGTTGATGGCTCAATGAGGGAGAGTCAGTTTAATTCACTGGTGCCACATCTAGTCTATTGCACATGTTTCATCTTGTAGATAGCCCTATATTCGTTGCCACAGGTAGCACTAATAGTAATCATTTTTTTTTTAAGTTACAAGGAGTTGGGAGGTGAGTTATGTAATGAGGCATCTAGAAGAGGTTAGAAGAGTGTAGAGGGAGATATGCCCAAAATATAGCATACGCATATATGAAACTTTCAGGGAATTGATAAAGATAATGTAATTAAAAATAGATAATGGTTATTTATTAAAAGGAGGCATAGAAATGTCCAACCGATACATTAAAATGTTTAAAAAAACTAGTCACAGTGGGAACCAAAAAAAAAAAAAAAAAAAAAAAAAAAAAAAAAAAAAGAAGATATCAGTTAATTCCACTACTGACTACTATAAAAAGATTAATGTAACCACTCTTGACATTACTGTGGACATAGTAATGTGGAAACAGGATAATGTTTCTCAAAGAGGTAAACATAGATTTACCACATGATCCAGCAATCTTGCAAACAAGTATGTATCCAAAATAAATTATATTAGCATATTCAAAAACTATCTCTGTTCCCTTGTTCATGGCACCTGTCACACCTGCTATGAGTTAATGCATGCAGTTGTCCCATCATGTCTGGCATATACTGTTTGGCTTCACATGTCACTACCTCTAGTGACTACAGTCTTTCACCCTCTCTTCTGTGATGATTCCTAGGCCTCCAGGAATGGGAATGTGATATAGATGTCCATGTACGACTGATCACTGCACAATTTCTTATACAAATTTATGAGTTGTTTCTTTATTATCATTATCTACTACAAAACAAAACATCTCTGGTGAGGGTTGAGAGATTGCACTAATCTGATAGTATAGGATAAAACAGAGTTTGTATCTTATGAAGATTTTTTAAACTTGTGGAAAAGGTTTAATACTATGTCCATTTAGTCAAATAATTGGAGTAGGTATCCCCTAGGGCATAAGACCTAGCCATTCACAGGTTTTTGGCCCAATTAATGGTACCAAGCATGAATTTCAGCTTGTGAGCTTTAAATCCAATCAGAAATTGGCTTGGTACTCTAATAGCACTCCAGCTACTCTTGGAAAAATAAGTATATCTTTGCTAACTAGTTATTATTATAACTCTCAAGGTTCACAGCTGGTTAAGATTGCCGATTACTTTTCTCCCATGGCAGTGTACAAAGAAGCTTCCAGTACTTCAAAAGCAGCTGGTAAGGATGAAGTATTATTTTGAAAGTTTTATTATGAAGAAATGATCATTTAAACCTGATTTAAATAATATATAAATGTATGCATGTATCCAAACTTCACATTACCCTATTAGCACTTATAGTTATGTTCTTAAGTACTAGTTAAGAAAATAAATATTATTTTTAAGATGCCTCATAACAAATTGGTTATTTTTCATTCTTTTCTTCTGCCTTTATGACAGAAGTGACTACATGTTTTGTCTTTGTTTTTTCTTTTGCATACACTTTCTGCCTAGAAACCGCCCTCTGCTCAGCTCATTAAAGCACTCGCTTTACTTTGCAGAATGAAATGTTCTCCAGATCTGAATTGAAAATAAACTGAATTAAGTTACTTTACTAAATTCTAGTCATTTTTCCATGACAATGTAGTATTGATAAAATGATCAAGAATTTGGGGGCTTATGTTTGATAATGGCTTTATCACTAAAAAGGATGTCCATTATCTTTTACTATTAGGAAAGATAATTAAACATATGAGTCTCCAACCCTTTCTTTTAGCCATTGATAACTAAGTGTAACTAATGGGCACTTTGCTCCTTCATCTATTCATACAATAAATCACCATTAAGTTTCTGCTCTTGTTAACAGGTATTTATGATTTACCCTTCAGGTTTGACTTAGGATGGTCTTCCTATCAGCTACCATTGCCATCTTCTGGCAGACATCAACTTGACCACAGGTTCCCAATTGCCTAGTCCCCTGTTCCTTCCTCCCTGCTTCAGCAAGGCAAGGCTCAGAAGTCACAATGACTCTGGTTTTGAAATCAACAAGAACTATAAAATAAGCACCAGGCCTGAGGCAAAAACCTGTCTCTCCAATAGTGAAGTCTGTCTTGATTTGTTACTTCACATCTGTTCTCTTCCTTGCATGGCTCTATTTCTTTAGTTCCTAAGAATTCTTAGTTCCTGGATATTGGATTTGTGTTAACTACCTACTTACTTCTCTCCTGTTCTCTCTCTCCTGTTTTCTCTTCTCTCCTTTTTTTCTCTCTCTCTCCTGTTTTTTTTCTCTCCCTCTCCCTCTCCCTGTCCCTCCCCACCTCTCTCTCTGTATGTGTGTGTGTGTGTGTGTGTGTGTGTGTGTGTAACCTACTATGAGGTAATCTTTTATTTTGACCCTTTCTCTTATCTTGACTTGTTTAGCCTGCATACAGGCTGAAGATCTGGGTAGATACAGTCCAAACCCTCAAAGAATTAGCTCTGACCAAAAACTGGATTGCTCTCCAGAACCTAACTTTTGATTTATCATTTGTTCCCATTGATATTTCTCAGGATCAAGCCCCATAATTACAGCAACAGTCCGGATTTTTGGAATTATAACAAATGATTTTCCACAAAGAAAGGGGTTTTAGCTCACAGATTTTAACTCTTATTCCATGATTCTTGAACCCAAGCGGGACTAGTCAGTAATGTTTTACCTCATGACTATGAAACAAAAGGAGTCTGAACTTCTACAATCCATTTGTAGTTATGCCCTAATGACCTAAAGGCCTTGTATTTGGCCACATTACTTAATAATTCTATAATTTCCTCAAACTCTTTAGAATATGGGTTTATGGGAGACATTCCAAATCTCAACTGTAGCATGCATATTAGTCTGTCTTGTGTTGCAATGCAAAATACCAGGGGATAGGGATTTTGTAAGGAAAGAAGCCTATTTGGTTCTTGATTCTTATATCTGGATCGTCTAAAGGTTTTGACACCAACATTCTGGTGAGTTTTCTTTTACCCCTAACTTTGGACAATTCACAAAATAGCAGGGAATAGAAATTTTAAAAAATGTGTGCATGAGAAGAGACTAAGCACATGAGAAAGAATTACTTTATGCTAAGCTATTCCTATGAAATTACTTTACTCTTGCGAGATTCAGTCAGCTACAAAGAACCATTAACTAATTATTCTCCTATAGATGCCAGCCCTACATGGTTCTACTACATTTTCAAAATCACTGAGCTAAGTTTTCAGTACATAACACTTTGAGTGACAGAGTTCAAACCAGATTCAAGCCAGAGTGATTAGTTAGTGACTATTAAGGGCATAGATTCTGTGCTAAGACTAACTAGGTTGAAATTGAAGGAGTCAGTACATAATACTTAAAACAGTTACAATAGACATTAATTTATCAATAACTTTATACTCTTCCTACACTATATTCATATTTACTATAACAATCCAATCCTCTTACCTCTGGGGTACTTCCCGTATAATCCATTTCACACTGCATCCACAGTGATTTCTCTTACATTCCAATGATCATCTGTTCGCAGTACTTCAGGGACAATATGTAATTTAACCTTTGTTTAAAAGATGTGTCCCCATTACCTCCAAATCCTACTTGTACTCAACCAGGACAATTTCTTGCCAGTGGAATAGCCATATTTTACCTTAATCTTTTTCTTATTTTATTTTATGATTTTATATTTGTTGATTGGTTTTACTGTCTCATGGTCCCTTGCCTTGCTCACACTTACACTACCAATGATGACACGAAGATTCCCTGTCTTGTAGCTTTGCCTTGCTTATCCTCCATGTTCTCAATACCCATTTTCCAGCAATCCTACCTTACCTCCATAAGATAGTTCAGACTCCTTTCAGTATGGTCCTATAGCACTTACATTTCTTTACCAAGGAATTTACACTGTTCTCTAACTGCCTAAACGTCTGCCTTTCTCCTTCACTGGGTTCCAAGTTCTCCAGGTCAGAGGCTTACTTTGTGCTGCACTCAGTGACACCTCAAATACTTATCACAATGTATAGCAGCTTCCAAATAGTCTACAGTAGTCTGCAGTGGTAACTGGGGAAAATGCGATCTACACATCAAAACTTGAGGACATTCATTACCTGTGATACCTGTGATTAGAGATAGTACCTGATGTATTTCTTCCTATACTCCCTGAAGAAAATCCACATGCATAAAAGGTAGGGTTACAAGTAGACTGAGTAGTGCAAGAAAAGGCAGATGGAAGAAGGTTCCAGAGTGTTTCATATTCTTCCATTGGTCTTTAAGTAGCAATTTGTAGACTTGGGGTGAAAGTATTAAATATGTAGAATAGGAAAGAAGATTGTGTGTGAGAGGCATAGTACCATTGGAAGACTGCCTCCTCCTTTTGACTACCCAGATGGTAAGGTTGCCACCTCCTCCAGACTCATAGATAGGTTTCATAGGATTGTCCCCATGTGTTTCATTTATCTGTCACTTTTGTTTACTCTGATCTATATACTTTACTAATTTGACCTGACATAATCAGGACATGACCATGAGAAACAAGATGACATCTTTTAAATATTTCATTTAATAAGAAAGTACTGGTTTCAGATTCATGCTACTTTTTATTAGGAAAGAGATTGGGACTCTCTACCATTACTCATGGGATTAGCATGAATTTATAATAAAATTCTCCAAGATGTGTGCAGTATCTACACTTTAACAAATGGAAATTGCTTTAGAATTATATTCATATTTAATGAGTTGTAATGAACTTTTCTTTTCATTGCTCCCAGTCAGAAAGTAGCCTTTTAAGTGCCTGGTAATCCAAGAAAAACACCCACACTATGACAACTCATAATTGTGTTTGTTCAGCCAAACATGTTCTGGCTTTCCGACAGTTTCTTGAATGTGCCATGTTCCTATTCAACATGATGTGCTCCTCAGTATCTTGTTCTTCTTTCTTATCAAGAGCAAGTACAAAATGTTGAAAAATCTACTGACTTTAATGATACTTCTTTGGTAAAAGATTAAGGATATATGGGGGACCTACTATGTTTATGAAGCTCATAGTTCAGTGAGAGAAAAGAAGGCTATTGATAGGCATTTTGTATTTCATCCACTTCCCAAAGACAGAAAATTTTATAAAAACCAAGGACAACTTTTCCATCTGCCTTACTCTGGTGTTTCAAAGGTAATCATTGAAAACACATAAATTTCTTCCTTCTGTGTATTGCCTGTGGCATTTTCTATCACTATCCACTTCAGATCAATTGTTCCTCAGGCACCAAAGGAGAAAATGTATGTCTTGTTTGCATACTGAAATGGCCTGTTCTCATTGATAGAAATATTGGGCTTCTATCTTGGCTTAATAGAAGTGTTTAATGAATTAAGCAAAGTACACGTACCCAGAATATTAACAAGAATGGTCCATTCTTAATTTCCGTTGTTAAAAAGAAATTGTCTGAGGGTGCTACTTTTAAATACTCACATGAATTATAAACCATAACCATCTTTGAACGATAAAGTACTTGACAACACAAGTCATTATGTTGCTTTTTATGGCCCATGCAGTCAGCAGGCTTCTCTAAGTGACTATGTGGTCAGCAGGTAGTAATGTCCATGCTATCTTAAGCACAGATCAAATTGCTTAACCAATGACCAACAACTGATTAGAGTTCTATAATTATTACTAAAACCATAGGTAGAACATTGCTTACTCTCGAGAAAGTGAATTCACTCACTGTCTTAGTTTCTTTTGTTACTGTGATAAAACAATCCATCAAAAGTAACTCAGGAAAAAAGAAAGATTTGTTTTAGCTCTACTATCATGGTAGAGAAGTTGAGATACAGGGAATTGGTTGGTTACATCATCTATAGTCAGAAGGTGAGAACAATAAATGCTCAGCTCACTAATCCACTCTCCCACTATCCAGGATCCCCTGTCCAGGGATTAGTTTAGGTCACAGTGAGTGGAGTTTCCCACCACAATTAATATAGTTAACATAATTCTCCCTGAGCAGAGATGACCATATCACCAATGACTCTAGCTTATGTCACACTGACTACACTAAGCAACAGACCGTCTCTTTGTTGCTGATGGTGGCTCACCTCCATTCTCCTTCAGGGTGTTCTCTGTAAAGCAGCAAAGAGGTTTTTATCCTCTAGGTTCAGGAGCCAGTTGTAAAATTTTAATCTTTTTTCCCCTATCATTTCAGTCTATAAATATAAAGCCCAACCATCTGTTGATTCTTTATGTTTTCAGGTGACATAAGGAGATGTGGGACTTAACAGGGACTGGATTTTGCACAGCTCTCCAACTTCTTAATTGCTCCAAGAGCCAAGGAATAAAGTTTCTAAGCTTGAAAGTAAGCAGAAGCCCCACATCCTCTCAGAAGCCCTGCATTCTCTCAGAAGCCCCATATCTTCTCAGAAGCCCTGCATCCTCTCAGAGGGCCTAAGTTACTGTCTATTATTACTTTGCTGTCAAAGTCTTACATTTTAGCACCTAATTTAATCTAGAACATTCACCTACCACTCATTGGTTTTGAAGAAATAGAAGGATTTCGATGATTTTTCCTGAATAGCAGGTTCCTAAAAAAATTATCCATTATCTCAGTCAATGAAGATTTTTAAATGTATGTTCTGTCAGCCATTCCTGCGAGCTTCAGAAATCCAAAGTTCAAAAATACCATCCTCTTCTTAGGAAATTTAGCAAATAACAAAGACAATGGAAAGAAAAAAGAAAATTAAAAAAGCTGCCTTTATCTTAGATGTCTCTATGAATTACAGTTGAAGCGCAGAAAGAGAAATCCAGAAGTTTCCTTGGAGAGGGAAGCAAGGATGTATTCACTAAGGGAGGAGGTTGGGGCTAAACTCTGAGAGCTTTGTGCACTCTAGTGTACAGGGTCTGGTGTACTGCCGTAAAGATGTGGGCTGTGGTGTGAAAGAGAAGCTTTCTGCTACAGAATGTTGTAGAGGGAACTCGACTGTGCCTCCATCTGATTGAGCAGCTTTAGAGAAGCTAGGAAACCAGTTGGCATTAAGCAAAGTCCTATGCAGGAACCAGGGACTGTTCAATTTTTTTTTTTTATTATACCTGATTTTAACTACAATCAAGGCAATGGCAAATGTGCCTTTCATCCCTATTAGGGAGAGAAGCTCTGTAAGTATGATTCTGAACAAGGTCGCAGATATCTACTGCAGTTGGTTCTAGTGGGGACACTGTGCCATCATTCTTTCCCTGAACTCTGTGGCCAGAAGCACCTGTTGCATCTCTGGCATGAATCCAGGCATCTATCTCTGGGATCCTTGAGACTGAAACACTTGGTGGATCTGGCAAGTTTTGTAAAGGGGCAATGGTGATTTGGAGGTTCTGATGCTAGGGGGCAGACGAAAATGTCTTAGAAAACAAGCTTTGCCTTTGTTGAGTGAGGAAGGGCATGGGTTCTGGATATGCCCAGGCCTTCAGCAGAAGTAGAAAGAGTTGTTCCAGAAAAAAATGTTTAAGATATCATAATAGAATTGCCTTCTGGATAGCATGGAATGAAGAGGAACTTAGAAAGAGAGCCATCACTGACAGGCCAGATTTCTCACTGGACCTTGTCTCATAAGGCAAAGACACATGTGGAATACAGTTTGCTAGACACTAAATGCCCCCTATTGGGTGATTCCTTAAACTAAGAAATTTGTGATTCCACATTGGTGAAAACATGGCTTTTCATATGCAGAACACCTAAGAATAGGCTTTCAAAGAGAACTGAATATTTCTTACTGTCATCCTTTGGAATTGTCTTTTAATTGTTTCATCAAGTAAAGAACAGTAATAAGGAAGACAAGAAATTCATTACCAAGTACAATTTTCCTTTTCTCTTTTGTAATTTTTTGTAATTTCCAACAGAAATACCCTTTTCCCTTTATATATAAAACTTGGAGATGTATATGCAAGATAGACATGATGTCATTTAGTTTATCAATATTTTTTTGTGACCTGTGAAGACAAGGGATGACTTACTCTCAAAACAAGGAATGGCAGTAAGAAGGATAAGAAAAGATGCACACAATTCCTCTGCCCTTGGAAGGTGCTTCCAGTCCAGAGGATTTTGATTACAACATGTGTCTGCCACCAACTACCCTGTTTGACTTACTTATTTGGCATGGGACGGTTGGATTTGGAAATGTTTCAAATGGAACACACACATAAATTTAATATAAAAATTACATTTATCAAATGAACTGTGATAACAGTGCTAGGTTTCATAGGAGAAAGTCTTTTAGGTGGATCTCAGGCAGATTGGAGAGGATGGGTTCCAATAGTGCTATGGTTCTGGAAGTAGAACACCAGATGGGTTGCAGAGCTCTTTGTGTTGTAAAGATGCACAATTGGTTGATAGTCCAGCTTCATGTTGGACTAGGGATTCCCTATTTCACCTTCCATATATATTGGGAACCTTGGTGCTTCATGTGGTTTGTGTGGCACAAAAACACATCTGCATATAGAAGTTTATTCCATTCACTTATTCAGTCACATAACACATGGTAGAGTGTATGATGAGTGCTAGTACAGATTGGTGTGATAGATAGGAGTCTATAGACTCAAGATGATGCAAACCAGAAGTCAGTTGTGTTTTAGTCCATGCTATGTTCGCAACGCATATGCAGCAATCAAATGGGCACTGTGAATTTTATGTAATATTTGAGTAGGCATGGCCATTAATATCAAATAATGAAGAAAATATCTATAAGAAGTCAGAATGTGTTGAGCTCTACATTAAAAGAAAACAAAAACAACAAACAAAACCAGAGATGAAGAGAAGGGATACTGGGATGCTTTCGTTTGTTTTGAAACAAAGTCTTATTTTTTTGGCATACCTGACATCAAACTTGAAATTCTCTTGTCCCAGTTTCTCAGTGCTGAAATTGTAATTATATTCTACAATGCAGATTTATAAGAATTTTTATTTTTTTATTTTATTTGATGTTATATATAGATGTGTGTGTGTGTGTGTGTGTGTGTGTGTGTGTGTGTGTGTGTGTGTGTACATAATGGATGTCTATAGGCACAGGTATCCTAGCTCACATGTGGATGTCACACAACTCTTGGAGACACTTCTCCACTTCTAACTTTTTATGGGTTCCAAGACCAAACTCAGGTTTCCAGGCTTGTGCCTCAAACAACTTTTCTGCTAAACCATCTTACTGACCCATTAGAGAAGATTATTTCAAATGAGTCACTGATGAGGTAAAATTTAAGCCAAGAAAAGTTGATGAAATAGTCATGAGGTTGTGGAAAAAGAAAACATTTCAGCTAGCAGCAATAGCAAATACAAGGACTCCAAGCTAGACATTCTTGACTAGTGGTCAGGAGCCAATTGGAGAAAAGGGTAACAACAGAAATGAGGCTGGAGAGAGGATGAAGAGTTTGAGGCAGGCTTACTCTGTTTACACATGCATATGTGATAGGATGCAGAGCATGGGGCCCTGCCTTAGCATGGCCCCTATTAGGCATTGCAGTGGAAGAGGGCCTTCTTGCTCTCAAGCTCTCAGGGTGTTCAGATTTTTATGTAGCATCTCAGGATGCATGTGGTACCAGCCATTTCTCAGATCAGATGAGTCTGCTCGTTGGTACTCCCACTGTATGAAAGCTTCTCAAAATAGAACTCTCACCTAGTTACCTTTGTATTTTCTGTAGCAAGAAAGGAAATATCAACAGGCTTGCTGGATGGTTTGGAAGTGATGCACAGCATAGACATCTTTAAGGCTAGATGACTAGCGATGACATAAAACTCAGCTAACATGAAATTGTAAATGTATACATACCAACTCTTGGTTATAGAAAACTCATGGTTTTCCTCCTGTTTAACCACATCCCCGGGAGAAAGGATCTGCAGACTGAACTGTTTTTATATTGTATGAATGTCAACAGGAGGGAAAAAAATCCCTGTGTAGGAGAGATCATTAAAACCAAACCAAACAACAACAAAATCACTTTTTCTTCTTAAGTAATGAATACAGAGGCAGCATCCAGCTCATCATTGCAAACTGCTGAGTCATTTGCCACTTGAAATGAATTGAGGGCTGTTAAAGGTTTTATAGAAGAATTCATTAAATATGTATTGAGCCAGCTTAAGATGGAAATTGTTATAAAAACTGGCAACAGTTCAAAACAGCAAAACGGTTCAGTTTATGATAGAGATATCTTACTCCCTCCTGGATCCCATGTTCCATTAGTCCATTCAAACTGGCAAGGCAGGAGTCATCCCTACCCACAGGACATGGTAATTGCTGCAACTGCTCATGTGCTGTTCTGGGAGGCAAGTAAAACATTGCCATTCCATCCAGGTGTTCCCTTGCCCAGGAGGCTCAGTGTGCTGCAAGTTCTGCATATTCACCTAAGTGCTGAATCCTGATTGCCTGCAGGTGGGATTTGAGACCATTGAAATAAGCAAGCCTGGGAGCAAAGCTTTGTGCAGGTACTGTGTGCCTTGGGGAATAAGGAAGAAATGAAGGAAGAACTGAGTATGCTGAGTAGCTTTGAACGAAACAGGGCCCGACTCCCATTGCAAGTGGGGCAAGCATTAATCCAGTGGCCATCATCACATTGTGTAAAACAGTCTGGTGATCTCATGATTCCGTGCCAAACTGAAAATAATCTTTACTTTATGCCTGCAATAGAGGTGATGCAGGCGTCTCAGCTAAGATGTCCAAATGGATTCCCAAGATTGTGAAAAATTCTGCTCTGAAAATTAGCAAGGCTAAAGAAACATGGAATCAGCTTCAGATGACACAAACTATATACATTTGATTACCAGACAGGTAGAGAGATATCAGCAATCTAAACAGGTAAAGTGCTAATAAATATAAAAGTAAATATATGTTTCTAAGAGGAAAAACAGTAAAGGTAACTAAATCGAAAACGTTGACAAGAAAGGTAAAAACTCTTGAGTCCAAGTCAAAATGTACCACACTTCAGGATGCAGAAGTTGATAATGACAAACCAAATAAAGGACATGGGTAGCCCTGTGCCTTCCACGATTCCCTGTGTTCATCTTTGTGTAGTTATGTTAAGGTGCTGTTACCTACCAGCACCAAATGCCGTGGGTGTTTTCTGCCTCTCTTTATCTCACTGCCTTCTGTGAGTGAACACCTCTTAGTTATGAGAAGCAAGCTGGACTATACCCTCTGCTTACTGTGTACTTCTGAATGTAGCACTCAGTACAGGATTGTGAAGAATATGCAATTGTGTACATGATGTATTATAAAGTCCTGAGTGCAGTGTCTGGCACCAATTGTCTTGTAAGTAGATATTTCTTTCAGAAGATAAGTTAAGAAAAATGTTTGGAATCTTTGTGAAAAAATAATATGACTGAAAATTCCAGAAGTATCAAAACTTTGTTCTGTATATATTATGCCTGGATGATTCCTGAGTCAGAAATGGTATAGATTGCAGCTCTGCAGAAGAGTCCATATATATTTAAAAAAAAAAATTGAAGCACCTAACTGCAGCAGAGGAACAATGATGGATAAAAGAGCACACCAAGTTCCCAAACTGTATCTTGATTTCAAAGCCAAATCAGGACTCAGCAAGCAACCCCACAGTTAGAAAGTACACAATGAAATCTAGCATGGAGGGTTTTGATAAATTGCTCTGTACTGGAGCTCTTAACTACAAGAAGACTTGCTCTAGTCTTGTTTAACTTCGGATATTACAATAGGGTTACCATAGATTATCACTTCAAATCTAATCACTTAAACTCTAGAATTAAAATTCTCACACTGATAATGACAGTCACACTAAGAAATACATGTATTATATGTTTTATAACAGATTATTTATGAAATCATGGAGTTCTGACTACAGAAATTGGTAAACCACGATGGGATATCTTCTTTAACCTCTAGCTCACTCTGGATAATTTCAGCAGTACTACCCCCTTTGTTATTTCTATAAAATAGGTCTGGAAATTTTAAGTTACCCAAACTTCTCTACGTAACAACCCTTAGAGAATATGTATTAGTGCTATGTTGAGTGCTGACAACCATAGGCCCCACTTTTGATGTACCAATTGCCTAGCTTGTTGTATGACCAAAGACAAGGATGCTCTGTGGATAACTGGAAAGCACCAAGAGTATCTTATTCTGGAGGTGGAGAGAGATAACAGAGGGACAATTTCTCGGTGAAGTCTGAAATAAAAGTTATCCTGACCAAGAAGGATGACGAGTGGGCTCTTTCCCAAGGGAACTAGTGTAAGATGATACAACCTGAGATAAATGGTAAACGACAGGTATGCAAAATTTTCACTATTACTGAAATATGAAGTGCAAGGCAGGAAGTCTTGTGACATACTGACCACACATAGAGCCTGCCTTGCAGTTGAAAGGAGTTTTGATTTAATCCTTTAGCCAATAGTTTGCAACTGAAGGGTCGAGTTAGCTCTAAATATCTATTGCACCTGCTTCTACAGATTCAATCAAGCTTTCTCTTCTCCTTATTCCCAATGCAATGACATAGAATAACTCTATACAGCATTTCCATTGTATGAGGCAATTCAAGTAATCTGGCATGTTAAGGGCTTGGGGTGATACATGTTGCATGTATTGATCATATCTGTTTATATTTGGACTAAACGCCTACATGTTTCAACATCTCAAGGGAGGATGCTGAGGCCTATCTTTCACAGATACAGAGGATGCCAGTATAAACTAGAAAAAGGAACTTGGTCAGTTGCTACTTCAGCACCACTATGTGCTGGGTGTGAGACACTCCTTTGTTTTCGGAGGGGTGTTTTTTATAATAGGAAATTACATCTAGATACCGTCACTAACTAAGTAAGCTCTGCGATCACAGTGGTCAGCCTACCTCCTCTGGCTCTATTTATGTCTGTATCATCTTCCTCCCTAGGGCTTCACTCCATTGTTTGAAATGAAAGTCTTTTACATCGAACATAGGTAAGTGGTGAGCATGGTGCCAGGAAGCATTCATGAACCCCAAAAGATCACCAAGGAAAAGTTTCCAGTGTAATCCCATTAGGGTCTCTTTATTATAAACTCAAGTTTGGGCTTACTTGCCACCAACCCACAGAATGGTATGGTGAAGCAACTGGGAACTCTCACTGGGACAGAGTTTTATATGAAACTCGGAGCAAGTGTGGGGGGTGTCTAATTTGGCAAGCATCTAGTAGAATGACTATTGTAAGCTGGCAGGTGGGTACTCTGAAGCAAGACCATGAACAATCACAAACAGTCTTGAAGAATATCTGAAACAATCAGACTAACCTTTGACTGACTGTTGCTAGGGAGTAACTCTGGGATATGGGCCAAGGACAATCCATGGGGTCCCATGGGGTCCTTTCTGTTAATTGGGTTCAGCTGTAGGTAAAACTGTCAGGCTTTTTTATCTTTTTCTTTTAAAATGGAGTCTAGTCCCAAGATGGAGTAGGTTTGGCCTCTCAGTGAGGACTTTAGTATCAGGAAGTACCACAAACTTTAGTTAATCTGGGCAGACTAGTTGCAGTGATCATCATTGGCTTCTTGAAAGAGACAGTTCTTGAAAAACCAATGCAACCTTAGTATCTAGAACAAAGTAATAATGATGCACCCCTTTATTCCCAGCACTAGGAAAGCAGAGGCAAGAGAATCTCTGAGTTCAAGGCCAGCCTTGTCTACCAAGCTAGTTTGAGGACAGCCAGGGCCACACAGAGCAACCCTGACTCCAAAACCAAAACAACAGCAAACAAAACAAACACAAAATAAAAATGATTTAAAAAAAAAAAGAATAGTGATCTGAATCTGCTGCATCTGGGACTTAGAATGTTCATGCAGCCTCTATCACTAGGATACCTCAAGACTGTGTTTCCAGTCTCTAAACTCTTTTCTGCGTAGCCATCAATCTCTGTACCTCTATAGGAGTATTCTTACTTATGTAATATTCAAAATGACTTTCTGATGTGCTTAGTCTGTTTCAGTCTTTAATGTGAAAGAAATATGAGGGAGACTGGTTCTTGTTGGACAGAGATGTGTGGTGTGTATCCCTGGAGTTGGGTAAAAAAGGAGAAAGGGATGAAGTTTCAAAGAGGGAATAAAAAACCTGTGAAAGAAAGCTTGTTAGTGAGCTTTACTATTAAAGTAACATCACCATTCTCAAGCAGCTTCCTGCAAGGGAAAGAACTTGGTCCCTTCTACTAGTTTTGCTTTGGTAACCTGTTACAGGAGCCTTTTCCTGGCTCTGACCCTTAGAGGCAAGATTCTGAGCTAGATGATATGAGCTGAACTCCTGATGCAAATTGCACTCTGTTCCTCACATAGTTGATATTTTTAGCCAATACAGTCTGTGATTTCTCTCAAGGACAACAGGAATGTTCATAAACTATGCATAGGTCGTGATGGTGCTTAATGGAGAAATAACCATTTGTTAACAGAGCATTAAATGTTTAACAGTCCATTAGCATAAAAGTCTTTTTTTTTAAATTTTGAGAATAGTTTCTCATAATTCTCTTTCGACTAACCATTAAAATATTGCAGTGTTGAAATTCAGAAAGCTACCTGGTCTTTTGACCCTTGCAGAGTAGAGTAGGTTTTTCACCTGGTTCTCTGGAAATGTCAGGCTTAATCACTCTGTAATTATCAGTTAAACTGTCAGCTGTATCTCCTCCCAGAGCCTTTGCATAAACATTTAGAACAATTAGAAGCAGAATCACTTTATGATCCCATTCTGAGCAGAGTCAGGATGTGTTCTTTCCTTGTTAAAAAGAGACCTCTGACTATGGCCAAGTCTGCACAGTTTGAGATGTTTGGAAAATGCCAAGAACTCCTAAGTTCAATGTTTGTGTCTGTGCTCAGAATTTCTGGCTAAGGAGTCAAGTTTTACCTCTATGTATCCCAGGGAGGGGAGCTAAGAGAGAGAGTTGGTAGAAACAGGAGGCCCAAAAGAGAAAGAAGTGGGTGGTGTTGCTATCCAACACTGTGCCAATCAAGCTGAGAAGAGCTGTAAGGAAGTAAGAGCCAAAACCTCTCACAGCCAAATTCTTCCTACTCCATGGCCAATGGACTCAAGCAGGACTCATACTGATGCCAGGAAAAATGGAGGCAGAGTTCCTGGTCATAGCAGCAAAGGCAGGCAGCTTAGGAAAAGCACAGACTCTTTCTCTGTTTGGTTGGTTTTGTTTTTGTTTTTTTAAATATGACATGTCCTGTTCCTAGGCCCTGCTTGGAGCTGACTTCATTACCTATTTGGAGACAAGGAACTTGAAAAGTAGAATTATGTAGAAATATGACTTCCTCTCAAGAGGTCAGTGTACCCCAGTCATTGGGTAGAGCTTAACCCTCCTTCCCCTGAGGCTGAGAGTGATGTATTGCAATGCTTTGACGAGAGAATGGAATAAAATATTCATTATTACAGAAACTTCTGTCCACTTTGTTTTCTCATAGTACTTGTGTTTCCTTTTTATGATATTCCCAGAGGCTTTGGACAGAGTATTACTGAAAGATCAATAATAATTACAATAGTAGAGAGGAAAACAGATCAAAAGTCGGCCTTGCCTTTTAAATTAAACTAAGGAGTGATAGTCATATATCACAGACATTTAGAATTTTCAGTCTGGCAGGGACATTAGAGATTGGCTAGTCTGACTTTTTTGTCTTTCAGGTGAGGAGTGAGCAGAGGTCACTGGACTTTGCCAAGGTATGAGCTCTCAATGACAGCAGAGTGTTCTAGAAACACAGTATATAGGCACACAGAAGAGAAGTGTTATGATTAGTCTTATTTGTTATCAATAACAATCAGAATAATAGCAATTACACTTCTCTGGCTAAACAGCTTGGAGTAATTTTGTGTTCAAAATGGAAAATGATTAGCAGAGGCCTCAGAAAAAAAGAGCCTGGTTATATATGAGATTTCTTTGAATGCTGAAATGGGAAGGTTAAAGCTTGGGGGTTCGTATTAATATTTCTTGAGAAACAGGAGATGGGTTTTAATTAACTATATATATATATATATATATATATATATATATATATATATATATATACACACACACACACACACAAAACTCAGCTATATGCTGTTACCGCCCAGCAGTAACATTAAAGAGAGAGGGTTATTCTGGAAAATGGAGTTAGAAAGACGAGCAACAGTAAGAGAAAGCTAGAGAGAATACAGGGTGGCCAAAGGTATACCTGTCCACGTGGATGGTTTAACAAAATTAGACGGGCGGGAGTCATGACTGCTCAGCCATCTTGAATTTAATGCCGTTAGTAACAAACCAACAAATAGAATAGGTGAGGTAAACCCCTCCCACAAGTTCATCAGCATGCAGGCCCAATCAGCGACTTCTCTTGATCTGTGGAGGTGGGACTTCCAATGTAACTGGAACCAGGAACGAGGCGTAGCAAATAGCAGGATGTGGGCAGAGAGGTGTGGTTATGAGAGGCAGGCCTCAAACCAGGAGGGTTACAATATGCATTTATCATATTGTTATAATAAAGTATAAGCTACAGCTTGGAGGCCTGTAGTAATTATATTATTCATGTTCCTGACACATTGTGATATTTTGTATCAACTTTTATTTGTCTTTCTGCATGTCAAAGTCAAAACAACATCCCTTAACCTTATGACGAATTACAATTCAGAGTATACTCCTGTCAAAACATGCAAAATTCAAGATCCCAGACCTTTTAGATTTAATAGACTTATTTATCTCTCTGAATCTTCTAAAGACCTTTTCACACTTATTAAATTCTGTGTGTTAATTTGCCAATGAAGGTCTGTTTTACAATAAATCTCTAAGGTTGAATATTCATTTTTTAAAAGTAAAATGATTTCAACAACTTAATCACATTTCTATGTAGATGATCTGTGTAGGCGTGGAGTTAATTCCTTCCTGAAATGAGGGGATGAGGGAAGGGACAGTTCACTTTATTAATGTTCACTGGAGAGCTATATCAGGTGCTGAATTCTTTGTCTTGCTGGTACCTTTCCTACATCTTTTTCTCACATCTTCCTTCAAAAGAGAGTCTTGCAGGGTCCCATTTGACCTGACATTTGCCTACCTGTGCTCCTTGCTCTGAAAACCCAATGGCAATGGCTTGAAAGAAATTCTTTTCTACCTTCTGTGTGATGTCTTAACTGTAGAGGGCTGCCATTCATATAAAAATAATAATAGGATTCAGGTGAAACCTTGATGGAAACCTGTGATATCTTCTCAATTCAGTACCATGCCTAATTAACAGAAAATTATTATGGTACTCAAATTTGGGGATTTTATTCTGGGGAACAAATATCTAAATTAAGAAAATGCGTAGTCTGTCTTCTCACTTCTTTCTACTTACCTTTGTAACACAACCTTTATGTTTAGAAAGTGTTTTAAAATATTTTAATAAAGAAAAATCTAAAAGTACTACAGTCAGAGATACCTAGGAGCACATTGCCCTTGTATGCTTGCTTCTCAGTACTATGTGTAAGCCCAAAGTATGGATCATTCTCTTCAGCTGAGGGTGAGATTCTCTATCTACTGTGGCCAGATCAATGGGGGGCATGCCTGCATATGTAAATGGTCAAACTTACTTTCACTGTGGTTCGCAAGCAAGAATTAATAGGGGCTACATTTGCTAATACAGTTTTCCCACATTTTCGTGTGTACCGAGCAAAGTGTTTACATATGAATATTGACTGAGTTGATTGGCATGGATCTACCCTACAGGGCTTGGAAAATATTAGACTTCTTCTTCAAAGAAAGCAGAGGTGCCAGACACAGCCTATGAAAGGAATGTATGATTAAGAGAATTAATTCCACTGATTTTCAAGCTTTTCACTATAATCCCAATACGACATAGGAAAGCCTAAGTAGGTTTTTAACAGGGGGGTGGAGGGAAGCTTGGGTAGATTGTTTTAAGCCTGTTGGAAAAACTGATCTTAAAAATGGCAAGTGTGACAATGCTTGCAAAGTAAGTTTTAGACCACATCTTATTTGTACATCTCATCGTTTATTCATTTATACATGTAGTGCATGTTTTTGACTTCTCCCTGTGGTCCAGGCCCTTACTTAGATATCACAGACAGAGCTGTGAATCAAACTATCAAAAGACTATCAGTTGACTCTCCTGGAGCTCGGGGTTTTTTTGAAGGGAAAAACAGTGCTAAACATGCAGTGTTAATAATTTCTAGGCAAAGTTTAGAATAATTCCTAGCGATGACCAAGAAATGCATACTTCTGGTATATTTTGCTTTCCAACTGTGTAGATATATTTCCTATTCAGATGTTAATTGTTTCATTTGTCCCTGGATGAATCCAAACCATCTGCCCCTGCAAATTTGACTTGTTGAGAGCTGAGTTAGGGCCTTTCTCTGGCTCCAGCTCCCTGACTCTGAAGTCCACAGAGGTTGAACCCAGCAGACACTGCTGCATTATTGCCTTCTGTTTGGCTTATTACCAACATGACCTCTAGATCTCTCTCAGTATTAGTTCTAAATAAATTTAAAACTTGAGTCCTTGGACATCAGGCATTGAGAAGGAATGGGGAGTCTGCACTTGACCTCATATCTTTTCGTTGCAATTTTATAAAATAGACAAAACGGATCTGAGAAATTTCTATCTCAGTCTAATAGGACTGAGGAGGAAGAATCCTTCCATGCAGATGAAAATGACACTGCAGCCTTTACAGCAAGGGAAAGCAAGGCTTGAGGGTGGACTTTGTGCTCTTAGTGGTTTCACATTGAATGCTGAGGCTTAGCTCGATGCTAAGAACCTTTCTTTTTTCCATTGGAAAGGTCGCTTGCATCCCTTTAACCACATATTGGTCTTAGAGGGAAAAAGGTGACAGGCTCTGCACTGTCAGATTTCTGGTCTTGATTTGGTTTCAGCAGCAGGAGAGAGTTTCTTAAAACAGGACACAGAACCTTCTGGAGTCCTTGCTTAAGGCATCGATGGTTGTTATTATTCCTTCAAAGAGAAAAAAAAATCTGTACAAAATATGTTCTTTTCTCGGACTTAAATCCTTTCTAGCCTGAAAGGCATATGGGAAAGGTAGAGCTGGGGTTTCTCTTATTGAAGTTTTTGATTCATCTCTCCACTTTGCTGGAACAGTAAGTGTCTCTGCAGTCTACTCAATGTTGCCCAACAGGAGGAGCATGTAGCTATGTGATTGCCATTCTGGCTGTGATCTTTAACGGAGAAAATGCTGTGTCTACAGAATTGACACAAGAACAATGGTCACGGTGCTAAATGGGAAGTGTATACACATTTGCTTTCTTTTGTCTTGGGATGAGTATTAACTGAACTACAGGTGTATTGAGACAGACTCTGGGTTCTACAGAACTTGAAGCCTGAGTATCTTTCCTGGGAATACTTCGGAGGCAAGTTTCAGGCACTGTAAAGCAGGAAATGAAATCTCACTATGTTGAAGGCAGGGAGACTACAGTGAACTTCTGAACATGCAATGCTTAGTTGTTTCTCCAGAGGCAACTGAGACAAACCCAGGAGTCCTCATTTAAGCTGTTTCTCTGTGTTTTCGTACATGACACTGACTGGATAAAGCATTCTCATTGAACATCCACTACTCCTTGAGCCGTGTGCTATAGTACATTAGTACTTGAGAGTGAGAGTGACCAATTCTTGTGGAGCTCATGAAGTTGGAGAGGAGACAGATGTTATGCAGAGAGTCACCCAAGTCAAGATTTGCTTTCAATTGTGTGAAGCAGTTAGAATCTTACACTGCTACAGAGACATTTGTTATGTACAGGAAGGCATCCAGGACCCAACAATAGAAAAGATGTACAGAGTTGTTATATTCTTTCTCATATATCAATGTAAAGAGATTCATACATTTAAAATCTTTTCTGCATCTCAATAAGTAATTGCTGGAGAAAATCAAAAATTTAGTAAAGTTCAAGTTGCTATCTGCTGTCACACAGAATCTGTCTCTTTTTTACTGTTAAGGCAGGCATTTTGGCCAAAAGGCCTTCTGGAAACAAGGCAGAGGTCATGGAGTATCTGTTGCCTTAAGCTCAGGGAAGGATGAAGGCTCCATCAACACACTGTGTCCCTAAGAACCAGTGGAAGCTCAGAAACCCATTGTGTTATGGGTAAGTGTGCTCTTGACCTTTCTGAGTTGGCTATGAAGAAATAGCTAGGAGTAGAAATTTTGCTTACTAGAAACCTACATGCTTTTGTGCTATGAAGGAGCCCCACTAGACTTCCAAGGAGGAGTAAGACCCACTTACTTACTTAAATGGGTCTTACTCCTCCTTGGAAGGTCATACTACCCAGAACCTACACATTTAGTTTTGATTGTCTAGGGAGGAGACTTTTCAATTGAAGAGAGAAAGACAGCAATGGTGGTGATGTAGCAACTTCAGTTGCTCACCAACCATATAGAAGAACTGCCTTAAAGGTGATCTTTTGAGCTCATTTAAATCCTCTAAGGTTATGGAATGATCGGAATTGAGACACAAAGCACCCAAGTCTAAGAGGATGAAACATAAAGAGAAAGGCCAGCTTGTCTTCCTCCTGATAAAGGAGAGAAATTCTGAGCCTAGGTAAAATTGATAATATAGGAAGGAGTGCTGATCCTGAAAGGAGGAGCATGGAAAGTAAGAGCCACATAGCTGCAATTGTTACTTGTGTTTTAAATAAAATCAGAGTGCAGTCTCTGAAGCTACCCCATGCTCCAATCCTTACCTTTTGCCCTGTTTAGTATCCATGTACATGGTAATTATCCTTGTAAGCCAATCTCGAAGACAGAGTAATTAGTGCAGGTTTCGGCCTTGAGAGGACAGCATTTTGAATGGTCAATAGTGATTTTCAGATATCCTTGGGACTTAAGCAATTTGATATTTACTTTTCCCAGATCTTCTTCCTTTACTGATCTTTAATAGAATTTTGCTTAATAATGGGGAAAGGCAGCCATATCATGCTTGTAATTCAGGATAAGGCCATTGAGCAATAAGACCAAACCCCAGTTCCATATACACTCATAGGCTGAATTTAGTTTAGCCTAGGGAACTAAGAAATATTTGAACTCAAAAAAAAGATGATACCGTTAAAAGTAATAGCATGAGAAAAAAACAATTAAGCTTACCTAATCCCACCACCCAAAACAACATTTGAGGCCTCAATTAATAATTTCCCAGGGTCTATCTTCATTGGAACACATTTTACCAATTGTAATTTACATATTGTTTTGCATTTTTCTTCTCTTAAGATTATATTTCAAACATTATGAAAAAAATTCCACTTTGGAAAGCCATAACTCAGATATTACTCTGCTGTAGTCTGAAGAGGCATTTACCGCCTGAGGAATCCCCACAAATCATTTCAGGCTTCTGTCAGTCTCCAATGACACCATTTAGAAAGAAGTGGAGGTAAGAAATAAAAAATAACATAACCCTGTGAGGGAAGAAGACAACAGAGTTGCCAAGTGCTGTTGTCTGACAAGAGATCTCTGGAGAGGCTGGGATGAAAGCCACACAAATTACTAAAAGCCATTTAAGAAATTGGAGACCCTTCAAGTGTGGGAGAAAGGAAGACATGAAGGATAGTGTGGTCTGAAGAATTCTGTTCTTTTCCTCACAAATGTGTGGTGAAGGTGGTTAGTTAAGTGGCTTCATAGATTTTCAAACAAAAATGGTCTGAAGAAAAGGGTGTGTTAATCACACTGCAGTGAGGACTGTAGGTTCAGTGTGGGCTGTGGCCTGTCCTGTTAAAGGTTCCTGGGGCAGGATTCTCCTTATTTCTGCCTCCATCACCCTGTGCCCTTCTCTTGACCTTGACAAAAAGGATCTTTGCATAGTCTGTGGCTCTCGGGTCCTTACGGTTTCTGAAATATTGGACAAAACAGCCCAGATGCCCTGCATCATAACATAGCAAACAGACATGGTTTTCTGCATTTATGTGTAGATGTATGCACAGTCTCCCTATAAACTTAAGGGGAACAAAGAAAACAAAACACTCACCTTTTTGGTGTTCTTCTTTCAGCATAGTGTTTTGTTTGCAATATGACTTGCAAGAAGTGGACATGTAGGTTCATGATCCAAGTTGCTAACATGGGGGGACATCTCAAACTAAATCTCCTTTCTAGTGACTTTAGCTGCAGGAAACTAAACTCAAATATCCTAACATATTGATAGGGAGAAATACAAAGTCCCTCTCTTATCTTGGTGTCCAGTATCTTTAACTCTTTTGATTGTTTACAGAGAGATATTATCAGGGTGATGAGACCACTAGTAGCTTCTCAAAAGCATCTAAGAATGGTTCATCCTCATCATTTCAGGTTCATGGAATATGCTGTGTCTTTATGTGTCCTTGTTATTTCTTATTCCTTGTGTCTTTTCTCACAATATAGGAGATGGGTTCTACAGATAACATCCAAGTGTCCCTCCAGTCCCAGCATGGGACAATTTCTGTGATTTATTGATGGTTGATCCAAAAGAGCAAGAACAATATCTTAGGTAGAAAGTGAGTAGATAAAGGAATAAAGCTCATTAAGTTTACCATTGGGTGAGTGCCATTTCAAACATGGTCTTCTTTGATTCCCCATCAATCATTAACTATGGGACTGAAACAACCCTGATATCAATTTCTAAATGAAGACCTGAGCCAGGGATACTGCATGGCCCACATTTTCTAAACAACTTTTCTGGAACCCAAGCTTAAGGGCCCACACCAAACTCATGTCAAGTTGGACAGTGGGAGCACAACTCTGGTGGGAATGGACTGGGAGGACTTACATCATCTGCACAGCCTCAGAGGGCATGGCCCACATGGATGACACCACCTGCAGTGACAACTGCTTAATGATGTTACCTGAAAATTACTATTTCAATGACTGGGTATTGTATTTCCAGTTGTAGTCTAAGACGGATTTGTCCTGCTGTCTAATTATAATATTGTTTCAGTAAAAAAATGTAGGGAAGATTTAGTTATTTTATCTCACCAAGTACCACCTTTTAACCCCTCAAACTCTCAACATATGGAGAACATATGGTAAGGGACAAGGCTACTTGAGACCAAATTATGATTTATTTCTCTATTAAGTTTCTTTTTGAAATAGGTCAAATATGTGACATATTGATTTTGCAAAAATTAAAACAGAGTTTCTCCTCTTCTTTTCCCTTCCCACTATCCTCCCCTCTTTTCCTCCTCCTCCTCCTCCTCCTCCTCCTCCTCCTCTTCCTCTTTCTGTCCTTCTTCCTTTACTCCCACTTACATTCTCTCTTTTCTCTCTCTGCTTCTCTTTCTTCCTCTCTCTGTGTGTGTCTGTCTGTCTATTTCTGAGCAAGACATTGACTGTTGACTCACTTTACAAATAAATACACCCTAGTCAGTCTCCATACATTAGCATAATGTCACATTAAAATTTCATTAATTTGACAAGAAATCTATACATTGTCAGTTCTGCTTATCATATATAAAAGGACAATTCATTTCTATAAAAATTTGGAATGCACAGCTCTCCAAATTAAAGGCTAATTCTAATTAGAAGAAATACAAGGAACACTGTGTGGGAGGAAAAGCTAAGCATGTCATTTACTTGCCATACTAATCTTGCCATACTAATCTGACAGGAGTTCTTCCTGCAGGATGAGAGGGACAAACAGCCCTTTGATATGTGTCATTGTCCTGATTGACCTAGGCTTTCTTGATAATCAGCTCCTACTCCCCAAAGCTTATAATCTGAGCACTTTTTCTCTCATTATCCCCAGAGAATTACCGGAATGTGTTTATCTTGATGACTCCAAGGTTGTGACCCACAGCTGCCACCACAGGTTCACAGCCAAGATGAGCTTCCAGAATACCATCCAATGCTCAGAGTTTTACCATTGCCCTTCCTGACTGAGGTCACTTGGTTTATAATGGTGATTTATTGCAGATTGGATCAGTCTGGTTTATTGTTCTGCTATAACCTTCTTGATCATTTTTTTCTCTTAACTGAGCTCTGTGATTATCACAAATGGCCTTAGGATTCAGGCAGTCACTGGGGACTACAGGGGGGTGGGTGGGTGGGTGATGTATGGTGGGCTAGCTGCTGCTATTCCTTTTTTCACCTGCTGGAGGTAGGTGATGCCACCCCAGGCCATTAAGTCCAAACACTGTGTGTGTGGGGGGGGGGGGGGGGAGGGGGAATGAACTCACCTGCTCAGCAGTAGTGTTTGCCCTTACCACCAACACTGGTCTCACTGAGTTATCAGGGGAGCAGCTGGCCACAATTAGGGCTCTTAATCTGACTAAATAGATCCCTGTGAAGGTAAGCCCTTAATGCCACAGCTGGTTACTTCCTGACCACTGCCCAGCACTTGCTCTGAGGTATTTAGCCGTATAACAAACCTCTATCCATTAACCAGAGGCTAGGAAAGCTCTGACTGACTTGGTGATACGCATATAGGACAGTCAATGGGCCTCATCTCCATTTCCAGTTCAAGATTGCTTCATCCCGAGCCTCTCAATCTCTCTCTCAGCTCTTAGCCAAGGATGATTTGAGCTCTGCCCATTTTTATTTCTATTGTTCTGATCCCAAGTGGCTCTGTATCTGCCCCTCGGAAGTAACCATACATAGAAGGGTGAGTAGCCCAGCCAGTATGTGGCACATGAGACTTTTTCTATCTCTGTAAAGCCACAGAGCAGTTGTCTTATGCACCACAACAAGATAGAAATAGCTGAGGCTTGGAGTCAAATGGGAGGCCATGGTGCAGATGTGTGTATAGTTTTATGAATGTCAAAGAAGTCACACCATTTCACTTCATTACATAGTTCCTATCTATCACATGCAGCTAATAATACCTAATTTTTGGAGCTATTCTTAATAATAAATGTAACAAGATCGATTATACTGCCTGATATATAGTAAGCTCCCAATGAATATTAGCTTAAATGTATTAGCTAATGTAATAATTTATAAACCCTGGGCTTGTGGGATATGCTTAATCCGTGTTAATGATATTTACTGATATTAATGATATTATGTGCCCTGTGATGATATTTTTATAATGAAATGATGATTAGGCCTCCGGGAACACTTAACCAGGTGATCAGCAGAGAGAGACTATATATAACATATAGTCCCAATAGGACAGAAAAGGCTACTGTCCACTAATTTTGGCAGACCAAGACATGTCTACACTTAGAAGAGTGTGTCAGAGGCTAGACTGTGCAGAAGGAAAACATAACGTGTACAATTTTAAACCAGTCAGAAGCTGCAGACTTTAGAGAAATCATTGTAGTTTTATACGATGGATAGCCTTCTAATTTCCATATACTAAAATGAAGTTTAAAGATACTATCAGAATAGGAAATTGGAGCAGGTTAGGCTTCAGACATCCAACCCTTAGCACTAGATAGTAGGGAAAATAAACTCTGGGAAACCTGTATTATGGTGATCGTCACCTGTGCCATGTGCCCTACACCTTACAGATTGTGAAAGAATTCCATGCACACTGCTTACATAATCACAATAGTGTGATATATGGGCACTCTGTTACTTTTCCACTGCTGTAACTGATAGATGAGACAGAACAACTTAAGGTGGGTTTTATTTATTTTGGCTCATGGCTTCAATCTATCATTCTCAGCTAAGTCTCTTCTGGGTCTGTGGTGATACAGCATTACAGTGAAGGACACATAGAGTAGAATTTACACTCCTTAGGGTAGGCTTACAGCAGAATGAGAGGAAGGGTCTGGCCATCAGTTGTACCCCTCAAAGGCAGGTCCCCAAGAGTTTACTTCCTCCTTCAAGGTGAGGGCTTGATTCCTCAAATTTTCAGTACCTCTCAAGGTACTCAAGGGTCACCAAAATTCAGCATTTGGGCTTGTGGGGACCTGGTTCATCTTCCAGGCATTACAGATGTTTTATTCTTGTTTTCTGCAGATGAACAAACAGGCCCACAGTAGCTACTCACTTTCCCCAAAGTTACACAAACGGTGAAGCTTGAGTCAGGAACTAAAGTGTATACCTCTGACCTCAAAATCCAGCCTCTGCTGATCAATGTGAAGAATGTTTTGTTTGTCCAGCTGTCTAAGAGTCTCCCTACTTAGTCCAAACAAACATGAAACAAATAATCCTCCTGCTTCAGACTTCCAGGTGTGGGGATTACAGGTGTATACAACTATACCTACCTCAGACTATACTTTCATTTTATGCTTTCTCACTATTTTTGTAAAATTGCTACATTCTCTCTTGGAAGAGACCAAAGAAGACATGGTTGTATTCTCCTGTAATTGGCTCTATATAGTAAACATGACAGTAAAAGAAAGTCAATCATAGAACATCATTTCAAAAATATTAACTCTTTTTCTAATTAATACTTGACTTTAACACATCATGTTATGATATACCACAAGTCATTTGACAGACTGAAAGCACAATTTGAACCAAAAGAAGAAGGGAGACAAGAAAAAATAAGGCACATAATTACCTATTTTTCTTCCAGTTATACTTGTCTATGGAGCTACAGGAAGATCACACATCAAGCAGATGCTTTTAAAGGGAAACTTAGCATGCACTATGAGATAAAAACCAGGAGTTGTTGGACTGTGTATTAGTCACCCAGAACCCATGTAGCAGGCATTTAGCTAGGATGAGCAGAGTCGGGATCCCTCACTGCAGGGCAATAGGGCCTGATCACTCCTTGTCTGGGTCTTTGTGCATTGAAAGCCCTCCCACCAGTGACAATGCACCTCTCTTGGGAAGGTAACAGCAATCCTAACTAATAGCATTAGTAAGATTCCATGCCAATAAGCACAGATTTTATAAATCCTGGAGTAGTATTTCTGGAAAGGTGAGTCTTTACTCCCCTTGTGTTATTTATCAGATGATTGAAAGTCATAGAAATAATTTAATATACAAATGGTCACTCATATGAAGAATGGTACCCTATTGTCTCATCTTCTACATTCTCCTCTTTGGAATAGGTACATACTGTATGCATATTGTGTCTCCACAGTAGATTATCTTTGTGTCTAAATTCAGCAAGAGGCCCATATTTTATTCTAAATAGCTTTATTTATTTACATTCCAAATGTTGCTACCTTCCAGGTAGCCCCTCCAAGTGCTTCACACTCCCCTTCCCCTTTACTTATGAGAGGGTGCTTTCCACCCACCCACCCACACCTCCTTACCCAAACTCAGTCCACTCCCACATCCCCCTTCATTGGGGTATCAAGTTTCTATAGGATTAGACACATCCTTTCCCATTAAGGCAAGACAAAGCAGCCTTGGACCAGCCCGTGTATGCTCTTTGGTTGGTGGCTTAGTCTCTGGGACCACCCAAGAATAGTTGATACTATTGTTCGTCCTATGGGATTGCCATACTCTTCAGCTACTTCAATTCTTCCTCTAACTTTTCTATAGGGGTCCTTGACCTCAATGGTTGGCTATAAGTATTTGCATCTGTCTCAGCTGCTGGCAGAGTCTCTCGGAAGACAGCCATGCTAGTAGGCTCCTGTCTGCAAGCACAGCATGGCATGAGTAATAGTGTCAGAGTTGGTGCCTACCCATAGGATGGTTTCCAACTTAGACTAGTCATTTGACAATCTTTCCTTCTATCTCTGTTCATGTATGTATGAACTGTGTCACTCATTTAGCTAGATACAAAGGTAAACGAGAGATATGTGGAATCTCAGAGTAGTTGGTCTACAAGAGATTAACCAGAATCTTCAAGATGCCTGTTCTTTCTCTGTGGTTGGAATTTCAGTGTAGGCTTGAATTTCCAGTTGTCCTTCATTACTCAATATTCAAGATCCTGCCTAACACAGAATTTACTTTTTTGGTTTTCCTTTTAAATCTAAATTTTCTTCTTTTTTAAAAAAAAAAGTTTGTAGTTTTTTTTGTTTGTTTATTTGTTTGGTTGCTTGGTTTGGTTTGGTTTTTCTTTTTTGCTTTGCTTTCAAGACAGGGATTCTCTGTATACCCAGGCTGACCTGAACTCAGGGATTCACCTGCTTCTGTCTCCTAAGTGCTTGGATTACAAGCATATGCCATCACTGCCCGATAATCTAGATTTCGATGTCATGCTTTGCTTAACTACATTACAAATGCTTCTTTTGTTGTCTCCCCATCTTTCTCCCTCCTTTCTTTCTCACTTCCCCCATTTCCATGTTTTCTTCCAATATCCATATATTTTTTCCACTGTGCTCAGAGATATCCTGTCTACATTATATGACATTTATGTCATCTATAATTTCCCATCTTGCATTATACTTATAGATATACATATCATTTCTCTTACTACATTTTTGATACTTGAGTAAAAACATTCTGCTTTATCTTTATAAAATGCATGCATCGAAAATCAACTAGAGAGTGAAATCTGAATAAGCCATCATTTCAATGAATCTGATCATGGCATCATTTATTTAATTAAAATTCGCACTCCTACAGTGAATTTTTACTATAAGCCTATTGTGGTGGGTGAATATGAGTTTTAATGACCATTAAACAAATTCAAACTTGAGCACATGGATCAATCCATCCTGTTGGCTTTAACCACAAGGAAGCCCTCCCCCCAGAAATTATAGGACCAATGCTCCCTCCACTGTGTATATCACTGAGGGTTACCTTCAGTTTGCAACTTAGAGAAAAATTCTTACACCCAAGAGATACTTTTATTTATAGTATCACAGGAAAATATAACTAAACTTCATTTCCCTGTGATAAGTAACTCTTTGGCTGTGTTTTAAGCCAGTGGGAATTAATTTGGTGGTAGTTGGCATTTATTGTGTATTTACACATCTCACTACTACTGAGTTCACAGGCTTCAGTGGAAAGTCACCTTGTCAACTCCTTTCCTTATTCCTGGTAGGAGAGTTTCTTCAGACTCACTTTTTGTGTAGTCTTTCCACCCTTCTCTTTAGGTTATTTGCAATAGATTTCTCACTAGTTGTTTTACTTCTCTTCCACATTGAATAATAGCTAGACACGAAGTCATTAATTAACCCTCATTTTTCGTAGTGTTTACAGAATTGATTTCAAGTTACATAAAGCAAAAATGGGAAACAGTCTTTAAGATGATTCAGAATATCTCTTTAAAGCACAATAGAGCAAAAGTCTGGCAGGGCTATTCCTGTCTTTGTTCACTTTTTGTGTTTATATGAACTCAAAGCTGGCCATATTTCATAGGATTTTATAATGAGGTCAGAGCCACTGTCTTATCCATTCTAATAGCAAAGAATTAACACTGGTAATGCATTCACCATACACAAGGTTCTTGTATTGTTCCATATCATACAGCTCCACGAAGAAGCACTGGAAAGGAATATTATTAGCATGACACTGCAGATAGGGAATCTGAGTTTCATAAATGGTGGATGGCTTTCTTTTGAGCTACTAGGGTTCATAGTTAGGATTTCAGTGCAGAGTGTTTATAGTAAAAAGTCATGGTTACTTTTTCCTTTATAATTTTTTATTCCTACAGAACTAAAGACTATGCATAGAAACCTGTGTGATCACTGTATGATAAGCTCCACTGATACATTAAATCCTCATGCAGTGCCTGACTCATTCAGAATGTTCAATGTTAACCTGTGACAGAAGAAGCTGCATAAATCAATGGTGACGGAGTCAATTGTTCAGTAAATGCTGCTGGGAATATAGGACAAGTTTATGAGGAAAACTAAATCAATTTAGATTCTCATGTACAACTAAATATCAAAATAAAACCCTGATGACTTACAGATTCCCATTAAAAAAACCAAATAAACTGAAAATAAATATAAATGAATAACTGTCCAATCCTTAATAAGGCAAACTGGCCATGTTCAAAACTAATGGGAAACATCACAAAGAAAGAAATCAATAAACTCCACTAGACACAATTGAAAAATTCTTGTCAAAACCATAAACAACAAGTAATAAAGAGAGAAAACATCTATATTACATGTGGCAGAAATGGCTTAATGCCCTTAATACATGAAACACTTATGTTGATCAATAAAATCATTGAAACAGTTAATAAGAGAAAATAAGTGATAGAAATATGTGAAAATATATTCAATTATTAAATGAAAATATGCAGTCAAAGCAAGAAGTTACTTTTGAAACTCAGTCTTCAATGCCTACAAAGATCCAGTGAGATAAAGGACCTTCTCACTGTTACGTAAATAAATTGATAGGACTCTTTAGAAATGCATTCGAACAGCTTGCCTAACAACAGCAAAAACATTCAAATCCTTTAACCTAATAACCCAGCTCACAGGAAATTAGGTTTCAAATAATTAGATAAATGGAAAAAAGATGTGAATAAAATACCAGTGTGACCTCACTGAATATGGCACATGAGGAGAGGAATAGGTTCTGGCCCAAAGAACTTCAGACTTGATGGTGAAACTAATGAATTTCTACATCTTGTATAATAATTGAAGAATAGAGAATTTAGAGTCTACCCACATATGTATATTCACGAAGATCAATATTTTGAAAAAATGTACATGATAAAATGCTATTGGTATAAAGTTGGAGCGGAAAGAGGATATAAGCCTGTGCATGGAGTATAATATATGCAAATCTATATGCAAATATGTACACACAGAGAGAAGAAAATACCAGATGGAAATGTGATAAAATGCTCACAGAGATTACTCTGTGAAGTTAGAATTCTAGATAATTGTAATTTTCTTAATAGCAGTATTCTGTATTTTCCACATTTCACAGAAAGCACATGCTAAGTTTAATAAAACAGCACGCCAAACCATCTGAAAGGATTTGTGTTAGAAAGGTAACAATGATCTGGGTGAGAGGATATTTTTGTATGTTTTGTAGGTTTTCTACAATATGCTTATATTTTAATCAGAAAAGTGATTCAAGAAGAAACAGAGACCATCAGCCAACAGCATGAAGAAGGACACCATGAAATATAGAAACTAGACTGGAGAGTCATGATAGAGATGGTGGTGTCACAAAGAGAGATTCTGAACAATGGTTTTCATTACTTGTCTGGACTATTCACCTTCCCATGGCAACTGTACTTGCCATTTAACCTCCAGGTCCTCTCATGATGGATGGCTGTGAACTTGGCAATTCAGTGTACCATGCTTATGGACATAGGGAGTATGACATAGACATGGCTTGATTGCACTTTCACTCCTGATCTTATCCTCTGACATCACCAGGTAATATCCATCCTCTGACAACAGCTTGCCTTAGTCTTCCTCATCACATCAGCTCAACCCCACAGAAGGGTGAACTCAGCTGAGTCCAGAACCATCTGGCCAGTCCAAGTGGAATTGCTGCTCCACAGGTCTACGCACTGAATAAATTCTCAGTGTTGGAATGTGTTGGCATTGCAGCTTACTGCTCTGCATTGTGATGACAGTAGTTTTTGATTCACAGGACTGTGGTGATTCTTTGTGAATTAACAAGGTCATTCGGAATTCCTGCTTTCTCTTGGGTCTGCGTGAAACATTTCTCTCGACAACCACCTTCTCTTTGTTCAAATGTCACTCTCTTCAGTTAACTGATAGCACACAGAACAAATGGGTGTCATGGGGAGAACAGGTCTCTGGGAAAGACTTGAAGTCTCCCGTTTCTGCAGTCATACCCATACCTCACAAATACCAGCCAAGTAGCCTCACTTTCAAAATATTAATGTATAATTTCCTTATATTGAGCTAGCCTTAAAATATCACTCTGGTTCCAATCAAATTGATGCAATGGTAAATGGTAACTTCCAGGACAGAGAAGCAGCCACTAGGTCCTTCCTGGAATCTAAGCAGGATAGCAAGTTACTTAGTTTTGTCTGGCCCTTCCCTGCAAAGCCAAACTGCTATGATCTTTCTACAGTTCTTTAACATTCAACACCAAATATTAAACCAAGTGTATGGATCTGAGGCATGCCAAAAATTAGAGGTAGTAACCCACTGCCTGAGAGCTCATTAAACATCATTATGCTTCTATCCAAATACTGATACATGGGCAGAAAAGACCTTGTCAGTGTGACTGGCACATCAGGCTTTCAGAGACTGATGTCATCATCTGTTTGAATTACAGCAGTAATGATAAAAGCCAACCATTTACTGTGGGTCTAAATGGTATCAATATTGTGTTATATTCTTTGCACACATGACATCATAATAACCTGCCCAGGGAAGTGTTATTTCCTCCATTTTACAGAAAGTGTAAAACAAATGCATTAGCTGAGGTTAGGGAATAAGGTGAGATCATAGGCTGGGGCATGGCAGAGTGAGAGTTTACATCCACATGTGCAGGAATTTACAGTCATTCTTGCATGCCTAAGTCAGTCTGCTTCCCACACCAATACCTTAGAGCAAGCAGACAGGCTGATTTCCACTTAGCTTGAAAGTTAAATTCTTTTTTTCTTATAAATCAGAAGATTGGCATTGTGATTTTAGAATAATATGGAGTTCCTAATTAGCCCAACTCGCTCCTCTGAGGTCTCAGTTGTTTGATATGCAATGAAGACTTTTATACTTGCCTTCAGACATATCTTATAACCTTAAAGCACTCCAAAAATATATCAATTCTCACCTGACAAACTCTAGTTGTTTTACTATGAGGACTAAAGGACAATGAATTTCCTTCATTTGCTGCTTAATATACAGCAACTTCTGATTTTATTAGTAGAATATGGTAATTACAAATGCACTTGATTTCATTATAACTTTTACCCTGCTGTTCTTGTGCTCATGAATGTAAATATAAAACTATGATCTCCATATAGTTAATCATCTTTATTTTGCATTAGAGAAGTTCTGGCACATGCACATCCACAGTTCCTTCCTTCCTTCCTGTATTCTTTCTCCCTTTCTAGAATGATTCCTGGGTCAGCCTTTGGATCAACCAGGTCCCCACTGTGCACTACTCTGACTTCGAATTTTTCTATCATGCTCTATACACAGAAACTTACCTTCTGGGAAGATTTTAATAAGATACTTTATGAAAATATTATTAATTTACAAAAGCTTTAAATCCTACCCTCTCTGGATTAGACATACTCTAACTGGGACAGTGATAAACTCAAAATATTAAACTTTGGCAATAAAAATCTCAGCAGTGAGTGAAAGCTAATGCAGTGGAAGAGGGTTATAAGTGTGTCTTTCCTCTGGTGTCCCTGAGCTCACATTGTACAGAGTTTATTTCTTTCAGCAGCATAGCCTTTTCTTACACAGTACCTATAGTGGTAGATAATTTATAAGTAGGCTGCAAAAACTAAATGAAATAAATGCCGCGTTTTCCTAAAAACAAAATGAAAACATTCAAACTCCAACATGCAGAACTTCAGCTACACACTAGTGTTTTTCTTTATGTTTTAGCTTTTGCCACAACATTTTTATCTGAGTTAGGCAAGATCTATATGTCTGTTTTATGATATTCAGAGGAAAATAGAAGTGCTGATGGTCCTTGAATTAGGAAAGGTCATGTTCCAGCACACCTATTATAAGCTGAAAATACTGTTGAGTGTAAAATACATTTACTACACTTACCTTAAAGAAGACCCTGGCTTATCACAGAGCACAGTAAACGTTCTGTTGGATCCCCTCATGACTGCATGGCTGACTGAAGCTGTGATTCACCACTACTGCCAAGTCATAGGAGAGATTATTTTACTGTTTATCACAATTCCAGGCCAAGATCAAAATTCCCAAAGCAATTTCTATTGAATACATATTATTTTTGCACAATCACAATGCTTGATTATGGTAAATTGGGGGATTGTCTATAATTATGACTCATAGCGATGATAATAGCACCAACTTGAATAAATACAAAATACTGTGTCCACATGCTCATAGTCCTAACTGCATACCTGAAATAATGCCAGCTTATCCTAGGTAATTCTTTTTGAACATATGAATGTGTGAACATTTTCACACATATTTTTGCATACATGCTACATGTATTGACACAATCAGGCCCATGTTTGTATTATTTTCCTTGTTGCTAAAGAATTGAGTCTAGAATCAAGTTCTTTCCCAAGGACTTTACAGAACACAGGTACATAACTCAAATGTCAACACTTCTAAATTTAGAAGTATTTCTGAATTAGATCCTTAAAGGATGGGTAAGAAAAGTGTATGTGTGTGTGAAGGGGGTTAAATAGAACCCAAGCACCCTATCTTTTACAATTTCTGTAGTGTTTTGATCTCATTTCAGTAATGCATATCTCAGTGTGCCTGTAGCTAACCCTTTACCTCAACACCACATTCCTCAGAAGAGCCATTAGCATGTTGTTGTACAGTCATTTCCTGTGAATTGAAATAGTCCCTCTTGGAAAGAAGATGCAGGATTATAAGACTCCAGATGTTAATAGAACTCATAAGACTCTGGAAGGTCATAAAGTTCCAAGATTTACAAGAATCCTTCCCAAGGTGATAAAAGTTGTATGTAATTGCTGCTGGGGAGGAGATGCCCTCTGGTGTCTCTGGTGGAACTGCCTGCAAGTTGGACAGGGTACTGGTCCAGGTGACTTTTCTGCAAATCATCATCTGAGCAGGGATAGGTTTTCAGAAATGTGCTGGTTTTGCCTCTCTATGCTTTTTTATGTAACCCCAAATAAACTCAATGATTCACTAAGGACAACTTGAGTGGAGTCTCTTTTAACTGCCATTGGTGTCCAGTTTTCTTAGGAACTGCCAAACTGATTTACAGAGTGGTTGTACCAGCTTGCAATCTCACCAGCAATAGAGGAGTGTTCTTCTTCCTCTACATCCTTGACAGCATCTGCTGTCACGTGAGTGTTTGATCTTAGCCATTCTGATTGCTGTGAAGTGGAATCTCAGGATTGTTTTGATTTGCATTTTCCTGATGACTAAGGATGTTGAACATTTCTTTAGGTGCTTCTCAGCCATTCAGTATTCCTCAGGTGAGAATTCTTTGTTTAGTTCAGTGCCCCATTTTTAATAGGGTTATTTGGTTCTCTGGAGTATAACTTCTTGAGTTCTTTGTATATATTGGATATTAGCCCTCTATCATATGTAAGGTTGATAAAGATCTTTTCTCAATCTGTGGGTGGCCATTTTGTCCTATTGACAGTGTCCTTTGCCTACAGAAAACTCAAATGACAGCAGATGCTGGTAAAGATGTGGAAAAAGAGGAACACTACTCCATTGCTCGAGGGATTAATTGAAAGCTAGTACAACAACTCTGGAAATCAGTCTGGTGGTTCCTCAGAAAATTGGAGATAGTTCTACCTGAGGACCATTATACTACTCCTGGCACATACCCAAAAGAATCTCCAACATATAACAAGGACACATACTTCACTATGTTCATAGCACCCTTATTTATAATAGCCAGAAGCTGGAAACAACCCAGATTTCCCTCAACTGAGGAGGATGCAAAAAAGAAAAAAAAGTGGTACATTTACACAATGGAGTTCTGCTCAGCTATTAAAAAATAACTTCATGAAATTTTCATGCAAATGGATGGAACTAGAAAATGTCACCCTGATGAGGTAACTCAGTCACAAAAGAAAACACATGATATGCACTCACTGATAAGTGGCTAAATCCTAAAAGCTCAGAATACCTATGATATAATTCACAGACCATATGAACCTCAAAAAGAAGGGAGACGGAAATGTGGAGGCTTCAGTCCTACTCAGGAGGGGGAAGAAAATAAGCATGGGCAGTAGAAGGAGGGAGGGGTCTTGGAGGGAGAGAGGAGGGGGAGGGAAAATGGGAAGCAGAATCAGATGTGGGAGGAGATGGAGAAGTAGAGAGGGCAAAAAATTGAAAGGAGGTATGTAGACGTTCAGGAGGAGGAACTGGGAGTAGCCACTAGAAAGTCTCAGATTCCAGATACCTAAGAGGTACCCAGGACTCAACAGGGATGATATTAGTCAAAATACCCAAGAAAAGGAAGATGGAACCTGTATTTACTATATCCAGTGAATAGCCATGGTCCCCAGTTGAGGGATGGGGTCACCTACCCATCTCAAAAATATTAATCCAAAATTGCTCCTGTCAAAAAAAGATAGGATCAAAGAGTAGAGCAGAGACTGAAGGAAAGGCCATCCAAATACTGCCCTACCTAGAGATCCATCCCATCTGCAGACACCAAATCCAGACACTGTTATGGCTGATGCCAATAATCGCTTGCCGACAGGAGCCTGGTATAGTTGTCCCCTTGCAAGAGCCTGATTGATACAGATGTAGATAGATGCACAAAGCCAACCATCAGACTGACCATGGGGACTCCAATGGGGGAGTTAGGGGAAGCACTGAAGGAGCCAAAGAGGTTTGCAACCTCATAGGAAGAACAACAATATCAACCAATCAAACCCCCCCAGAGCTCCCAGGGACCAAGGCTCCAGCTGCATATGTAGCAGAGGATTGCCTTAACTGGCAGCCATGGAAGTGGAGCCCCCTGGACAGTGGAGGCTCAATGACCCAACATAGAGGAATGCTAGGGAAATAAGGCAGGAGTGGGTGGGTGGGTGGGTAAAGGAGCACCCTCATAGAAGCAGGGGAAGTGGGAGAGGATACAGGGATTGTGGATAGGAAACTGAGAAGGGGGATAAAATTTGAAATGTAAATAAATAAAATAACCAATAACAATAAAAATAAAGCTTAGTTCTCTCAGAAAAATAGTCAACTGGGCAGCTTCTCTAATCACTGACTGCCTTTGTCAGCAGCCTCTGTAGTTATCTAAATCCACCCTGGTCAGCATCTCTAAGCACTGATCTCCAATGTTGGCCTGTCTCAGTTTACCTACCACATAGATACCAAAGCTAGTCATTAGCACCTCCCATTTTGTGTGTGGGAACAGTGAAAAGCACATGAAAGCGAGACATATTATGATAAAGCTTCTATGAGATCTGTGCTCCCTTGCCTTGGTTAACATGATCCATTTTGTTTCTTTGTTTTCCTTCTAAGGTGATGCCTGATCTGGGAAGAGCCCAGAGAGATTCTGCACAGCTAGAGTGAATCTTTTCTGTCTGTTTCCCTCTGGTTCCAGGGAAGCTTTGCAGAGCAGGAGTGCTTTCAACTGATAGCAGCTATGTCTACCCAAGCTCCAGTAGCTTTGTTTGGGTGTGAGATACTCCTCAAGGCTCAGGAGAACAAGGCTCATCGGGGGATAGATGAGGAAGAAGGATGTCCATATGCAAGTGGAGCCTGCCAAGTTAGGTTAGCTGAGCTTGTGTTTATATATTGACAATCCTCAATGTCGGGGATTTCTACTTGATGGCTCAGTTCATTTGGAATCCAGTAGTTCAAAGTTTAGTACAAGAGTATGAACAATGAGAGTTATTCTAAATTGCTTAATTGGTCCCCATGTTGTAATACAATTATTCCTCCATAGAATCTGTGTTTGAAGGCAGAGTAAAGCAACCACAAAAAAATAAAAAAAATAAAACAAAATAAAATACCAGAAAAGGAAAAAGCAAAGACGTAAATGAAATATAAGTCTTTCCTTTGAAATACGTGAAGGAGATCATTGTAGAGACTCAGCTGCAGGGAACCCTACTCTGGTCAGTCTGCTCAGAACTACGTAGAATCCAGAGAATAAGGAGAAATGTCACACAAATATTTCAAACAAAGACAATTTGATGAAATTCAATTTACTTTCACAAGTACTTCTATAAATTGAAAAAAGGGAGAAAATACTTTATTCTTATAACATAAATTGACAGAAACACAGTATTCTGTTTTTAAAAACTAAGAGGCATTCCTAAAAAAATAGGAAAATGTCATGAATATTTGCCATTATTATCTCTATGCAATATTAAGATAGAAATCATATACAATGCTGTTAGACAGAAAAACAAACAATATAGAAAGGAAAATGGATCATTATTATCAATGAATATTATTGTACTTTCCATAAAATGCTCAAGATAATTTCAAATATATGAATATAAAGAGAACTCAATAAAATTACTATGCAATCCTCAAAACTTGATAACATTTCTATACATTGAAATTAACCAATACAATCTTAACAATCATTAAGACTAGGGCCACTTGAATTTGCATCAAAACTACATGATGCCAAAGAAATTATCAGACAGACTGGGAAAAAAATTGTATGGAAAAATTCCAAATCCTTATTGCAAGCTATAAAGTGATATATTTTACATAATTTAAACAATATTTATAAACAAAGACTTAAAGAATTAACCAAGTGATACACAATTTTCAACTACAATTCTGACACAATTGTTTTTAAAGTGAATATAACAAAAAAAAGAAGTAGAATGACTAAGAATTCTAGGCAAGAAAAAGAAGTGAAATTCATTGCATCAAACTTATGGTGAAGCTTGATAAAAGTATATTAGCTCAATATTGTGAACAAGATTCATAAATACTCATCCAGTTCAGTAGGACAGACTAGAAATCTTAGAATTACCCATATATCTTATACATCTTAGATTTATGTAAAAAACATTGCTATACATAGTGAAGAAAAAAACAATCATTTAATTTTTTTTGCTAGGTCAACTAGCTAATTATATTAGAAAAATTCAAGTTATATTTCTATAACTTGAAACAAATATAAATCAATTCTGTAGTCACTGTAGCTCTAAATTACAAAAACAAGTTCAGGAAAAGCATACACAGAAACATGAACATGTGTGTTTACAGTGGCAGGGGAAGAATCTATTTCCGGAAAAGACACAAAAGAAGATACAATATATAGAAAACCACATTCAAGTAAAAAAAGAAACCTAGTGTAAACAGTATACACAATTCTAAAATAAGCTGTCATGGAAAAAAGATACTAACTTTCCATAGGGCTGGCAAAGGTACATAATCTAACTAATTAGAGTTTACTATATACAATGACCAATGTGTGCAACCAAAACCAACAAGTGTTACTCCTGTGTACTAGAAATTCTCTATACACATTTTTTCTGAGGGGCCAATATGTGTGTTCAGAGATGGTATGTGTTTGCTTGTGTGTGTGTGTATGTGTGTGTTTGTATGTGTATACACCCATGAACACAATCATACACATGCACTCACTCACGTGCACGCACATGAGCACATGCTTGTCTTATGCAGTTCTGATATACACATATTTTAGTCACAGAGTTAAACAATGTGAGTGCCAGCAACAATACAGTGTAACTTTCAAGCACCCTGTTATGTTAACTCTGACTATATAAACTACATACTGTTATCCTCTAAACTCACACATCACTATGTAACACATACGCATTGTGATCAATGAACATATGTCATTATTCAGTCTGTAATTGATCATTATACAGCAGTTCACATAAACCACACCAATCATTCTCTAAATCTGGGCAATGTACATCAAAATATACTATGGTAACCTATAAGTCTTATTTAAATTATGGTAGCCTTTTATGGGAATTATTTAAATGTCTGAAATGTGCTTAGTATGATCATGCTTGACTCCTGGCCTTATATACTCTTTGCAAAGACTGAGCTTTCTCAATCGAGGACAGAGAGAAGCATGAGGAAGCAATCATAATGTACTTTACTGAGGCTGCCCTTGTATTAGATCAACTCACTAATGAATACCTCCAAAATTTGCCCCCATCACTCCAGATAGTTTAATAATTCATTAGAGAAGTGATAAGTAGAAGAAAATTTGCTGAAATGATGCCAATGAACAATTTTGCCATTATTTAACTATGCTGACCTACATTAAGATAAACAATTAAAAAGTACATTTAATATTTATGTAGAACCTTAAAATTTAAAAACAACAATCAATTCTGGTTTATATCACAATATATGTAAATGGCCGAAAAAACAAAAAGAATTGGTAATTTCTGTTGAATGACCTTCAAGTTCACACCCATTGTGCCCATTTTTGTGAGGGCTACTCACCATGTATTTTTAATTTTTCAGATATTATATTTTCACTTATATATTTTATTTTGATTTTTTTACACTATTTTGTTTTTCTGCCTTAAAATACTGGCTTGTATTTATGTGAATAGTATTTACCTTTACTTCATAGAACATAGTTATAATAAATGATTTGTAGTCTTCAGTAATTCTATATTTGGGTCATTTTAGATTGGTATCTATTGATGGTATGTTCTCTTTAAAATTTATCTTATTTCCAATTATTGATATATGTCAAACAATACCTTGAAATTGTTGCTATTTCATTTGTTTAGCAGGAGCAAATCTCATTAGATGATAAATGACCAATTACAAATCTGTTATATGAGAAATATTTGAATATATGAAGTATATTTAGTGTGATCACTCTTGACTCATCTACTCTCTGCTTGGACTGAGCTTCTCAGCCATGGACAGGGAAAAGCACAGGGAATTCATCCAGTGTGCAGCTGACTGAGGCTGTCCTTGTGTTACATCAAGCCACTAATGAATCTATAGGGAATGTTTACCTAGACTAGGATCTCAGAGCAAGTACTGTTTCATCTTCTAGGTATAGTAATTCAAAATGGCAGTTGTAGTGTTTAAAAGTCTGACTATGTTGCTTTGGTTGCTTTTTATGCACATGTTATTTAGAGCCTTTTCTATTATGGCTAACGCTTAACTCCTCTCATACTTCACTATGCTGTTTTAGGTTTTAACACATCAATTATGCTATTACTAAAATAATAATAATAACTACATCACATATCTCTGGTGACTAACAAACAACAAATACTTGTTTCTTGTAATTTTGTAGGCTGAGGAGTGCTATATCAAAACTCTAGCAAAGTCACTGGGTGGAAAAAAGCTGCCTTCTTTTTCATATACAAGTTTCTTTCCATCTAGTCAGTCTCAAAGTGAGAGAACTCTATGATATCTCTTTCACAAGGATAACAATTATGTTAATGAACTTTACTACCTATTAAAAGAACCATTTTCAATCTTTACCAATCCTATATCTGATAGAGGGCTAATATCCAATGTATACAAAGAACTCAAGAAGTTAGACTACAGAGAATCAAATAACCCTATTAAAAAATGGGGTACAGAGTTAAACAAAGAATTCTAAACTGATGAATGCCAAATGGCTGAGAAGCACCTAAAGAAATGTTCAACAACCTTAGTCATCAGGGAAATGCAAATCAAAACAACTCTGAGATTCCACCTCACACCAGTCAGATTGGCTGGGATAAAAAACTCAGGTGACAGCAGATGCTGGAGAGGTTGTGGAGATAGAAGAACATTACTTCATTGCTGGTGGGATTGCAATCTGGTACAACCACTATGGAAATCAGTTTGGGGGTTCCTCTGGAAATTGGGCATAGTTCTACCGGAGGACCCAGCTATACTATTCCTGAGCATATACCCAGAAGATGCTCCAACATGTAATAAGGACACATGCTCCACAATGTTCATAGCAGCCTTATTTATAATAGCCAGAAACTGGAAACAACCCAGATGTCCCTCAACAGAGGAATGGATACAGAAATTGTGGTACATTTATATAATGGAGTACTACTCAGCTATTAAAAACAATGAATTTATGAAACTCTTAGGGAAATGTATGGATCTGGAGAATATCATCCTGAGTGAGGTAACACAATTACAAAAGAACACACATAGTATGCACTCTCTGATAAGTGGTTATTGACCCAGAAGTTCAGAATACAGGAAGAACAACCCACAAACCACAAGAAAGTCAAGAAAAAGGAAGACCAAAATGTGGACATTTCATTCCTTCTTAGAAGGGGGAACAAAATACCCATGGAAGGAGTTGCAGAGACTAACTATGGAGTAGAGACTGAAGGAAGGACAAGCCAGCCTGATATAGCTATCTCCTGAGAGGCTCTGACAGTACCTGACTAATGCAGATGTAGAGTTAGTTTCACAGCCATCCATTGAACTGAGTACAGGGTCCTCAATGATGGAGTTAGAGAAAGGACCAATGGAGCTGAAGGGTTTGCAGACCCTTAGGACGAACAACAATATGAACTAACTAGTGCCCTCAGACCTCCTAGGGACTCAACCACCAACCAAGGAGTATGCACGGTAGGACTGATTGTTCTGGCAGCATGCGTATAGTAGAGGATTGCAAAATCAATCATCAATGGGAGGAGAAGTCCTTGGCCCTGTGAAGGTTCTGTGCCCCAGTGTAGGGGAATGCTAGGGCCAATAAGTGGGAGAGGGTAGGGTGGCAAGCATGGGAAGAAGGGAGCCAACAGGGGTTTGTTCTTTTTGTTTGTTTGTTTGTTTGTTCCTGGGAGGGGAAACTGGGAAAAGAAAAATCATATGACATGTAAATAAAGACAATAACTAATAAAAAAAATAACTGAATAAATAAATAAAATTTCCTATGACAAAAAAGAACCATTTTCCTGTAACTATTCACTAAGATGAGATTTTAAAATATGATCTTGATGCAAGCAACTTTTCAGTCTGTAGATGTAATGGTTGGGCTGAACTGAGAGCTTGTATCAGTTTACAGAGAACTTAGTTCTCTGCTTCTACAGCTCTGTTTTCTTTTAATTTTGCCCACAACATATGGACTCCTGCGCTTTTTAATTCATATCATTTCAACGGGAAAGTACAAATTTTTTTCCAAAATTTTGCCCACCAATGTCATTATGCATAATACTAATGTAAATATAAATGATTAGAACCGCAATGAAAACTAGGAAATAAAGAAAAAATGAGTTGAAAATATGAAGATGTTCATGTTAATGTTCAGTGTCTATTTGAGTGAATTTAGAATCAGTTGGGAGACAAACCTCTAGATATGTCTGTGAGTATGTTTCCAGAATGTTGGGAAGACCATGCCATGAGCTGACCTCTAAGAACAAAGGAAAGGAGGAAGTTGCTCTCTCTCTTTCCTGGCTATGATGCAATATGACCATCTACCTCACACCCTTTCTGCCACAGCTTGAACAACTTTCAACGCAATGCCTTCCCTTCTGTGATGCTTCCTGAACTATGGAGGAATCAATCCTGATTTTCATAAGATGCTTTTGTGTTGTCATATGTAGTCACATCAATGAGAAAAGTAAGTATTACAGAAAATAGGTACGAAGGAGCACAGGATGCAGAGAGAACTGCTGCTGTGACCAAGCTGACCGCCTAGTTTGTAGGACGTTGGAATTGATTTTCCTGTAGAATGTTGAAGAGTTTATAGTGATGTGTGAGGGAAACCATTGAGTATTGTAAGAAGAGCTTAAGGTCCAATTTGGTGGGATTTTAGACAAACTGAAAGTCAATGGAAAGGCAGAAAGTAATAACTGAACATCAGGTTTCAGAGGAAAATAAAGTTACGCTGAGAATTTGGCAAGGTGCCATTTCTGCTATAGTCTGGCAATGCATCAGACTCCTTTATGTTATTGCCCTGATAGTTGGAATGAAGATAAGCCACAAAGAAATTAGGTAAGTTGTTTAGCAAAGTAAATTTCTGCATATGGCACAGCTACATTTCATTGCTTTTAGTCATATCTTCAAAGAAATGAAGCAGAAAGATAAAATATTCATGTTGGTTTATAAAGGAGCTTGGGTGAGTTTAAAGTTGTAGAAAGGGTCAGCACAAAGAGAACAAGTACAAATATTAGATGTTAGAGCCATTAAAGGAATCCCTGTGTCTGTATGTGGCCACAAACGGTCTCTGAGGGCAAGGCTCTTAGCATTCCTTCTAGGTTTTGCCCCACAGTTACCTGGGAATAGCCAGGTATGCCTGATTCAGTATAAAAGGGGATGATACTTGCTCCCTCCTCACTCTCTTGCTCTCTTGCTCTCTTCCCCTCTTTCCTCTCTGTCTCTTCTCTCCCCATTCCTGTCCCCCCTCTGTCCATATGTTCTTGCAGACTTCTACCTCTCTCTCTCTCTCCCTTCTTCCCTCTCCCTCTCTCTTCCTTTCTCTGTTACTACTCCCTCAACTCCCCTCCCCATGCCCTAAATAAACTCTGTTCTATAGTATGCCTGTCCTATGTGGCTGTTACCTCAGGGGGAAGGGATGCCTCAGCATGGGCCCGCATAGGCACCCCATTCCCCTGCACCATACCCTGCCTCTACCAAACATATTCCTGATTCTCTTTTGTTTTTTATAAAACATAAGAAAGACCATTCCCAATCAAAAGTTTAAACTCACAAAAATTAAAATTCAGTCTACAGGAGCGTCTAATTAATACCCAGGTGAAGATGTTTCCATCTCACTTATGTAACTGTTTTCTCAGAATCAACCAAGACACACAGAGGTCTGCACAAACATGGTAGGACAGGGTGACTACATCTCAAGCTGGCAGCACAATACGGCCGCATTGTGCATGTGGTGCTAATTTTTCAGTAATGCAAAATGTAGAGATCTGAGGTCTTAGAGTCTTGGATCAAGGTTTCAGAAGATGACAGAGCACAGGAAATGCTCATCAGGGTCAGTTCTCTGTGAAGAGGCCAAGAGAGGCCACTGTGTGGTGCTGTGAAGGTAACACTTGGCTTCCACATTCATCTTCCTTACTTCCTGATTATGGGTATGGTATCCACTAATTGCTTCATCCACTTTTACTAAAACTCAATCCGTTTTCACTATCATACCATCTCCACCATCTCCATCTCAATGAGTTATACTTTCAAACTGAGTCAAAATAAAACCTTTGAGCCTTAGGTTGATTTGTTGGTATTTTGTCATAACAACAAGCAAAGAACCAGAGCACAACCATATCATTCATCCATACTCTTAAAACTCTTTTCCTCAGTTTTTTTTTTTTTGAATAGAGATTTTTTTGTTAACATGAGAAAGGAAGAGAGGGAGAGAGAGAGAGGGAGAGAGGAGAGAGAGAGAGGGGGGTGGGGTGGGGGAGTGAGAGAGAAACAGAGGTTAGACATAGATTAAAATCACATTTTCTTTTTAAAAGTTTCTTTTTAAGTATTTAATTCATTGTTTTATGGTTGAAATAAATTCTATAGTACTGTCTGTAAGCATAGGTATCAACGGGTTTGATAAACAATAGCACTAAATGACAGGCAATTATGCCTCTGGCTTTTCATTATTATTATTAACCTTTCCAAATTTAGAAAGGCCAATTATTCAGTTTATTCAATTGGAATTTTTAAGATGCAGTAAATCATAACTACCATAGTTTGACAATGAAAGTAGACATTATTTTCTTTATTTTTTCCTGTATGTGAGAAAGAGGACAAAATGATTTTCATTTCAGATTTTTTTTTCCCTAGCAAAGGGCTGCAACCTTATTTAGCCATTGCTAGCAAAGCTGGATCACAATAGCCCCTGTTATTGTTCAGGTAGTAATCAAAGCCAGAACGTAAACCCATCTGTAGAGGACAAGGGAAGCAATGTGCATTTTGATATTTCAAACTTTAAGTCCAATAAAACTCTAGTTTCAATTTTTTTGTTTGTAATGTTTATTTTGTTTAAGCGCATTTAAAATAAAAACTACTGTTTTAAAAACAACAAAATATTATAATAGGCTAATAATACACCATGTATTATTACAATCTACAGCATGCACACAAAATTCCTCAGTATATTTTTCAAGCTGACTGAATCATTGTATCTTTTGATTAATAACTTTAGCTTCCTCTTCTCAGACTCTATAAAACACCATTCTTTTCACTGTCTCTATAAGTTCTATTAATTTTTTTATTTATTAGATATTTTCTTTATTTACATTTCAAATGATACCTCCTTTCCCTGTTTCCCCTCCTGGAAAAAAAAAAAAACCAAACCTGTTTCCCCACACACACTCACCAACCCACCCACTCCTGCTTCCTGGCCCTGGCATTCCCCTACACTGGGGCATAGAACCTTCACAGGACCAAGGGCCTCTCCTCCCATTGATGACCGACTAGGCCATCCTCTGCTACATATGCAGCTGGAGCCATTAGACCTACCATATGTACTCTTTGGTTGCTGGTTTAGTCCCTGGGAGCTCTGAGAATACTAGTTAGTTCATATTGTTGTTCTTCCTAAGGGGCTATAAACCCTTAGGAAGCTCCTTGGGTCCTTTCTCTAGCTCCTTCATTGGGGACCCTGTGCTCAGTCCAATGGATGGTTGTGAACCTTGCCTTCTGTATTAGTCAGGCACTGACAGAGCCTCTCAAGAGACAGTTATATCAGGCTCCTGTCAGCCAGCACTCGCCGGAAACCAAAATAGTGTCTGGCTTTGGTGATTGAATATAGGAAGGATTCCCAGGTGAAGCAGTCTCTGGATGGTCTTTCCTTTAGTCTCTGCTCCATAGTTTGTCTCTGCAGCTCCTTTCATGGGTATTTTGTGCCACCTTCTAAGAAGGAACAAAGTATCCACACTTTGGACTTCCTTCTTCTAAGGTTTCTTGTGTTTTGTGGATTGTATTTTGGGTATTCTGAGTTTCTGGGCTAATATCCACTTATCAGAGAGTGCATACCATGTGTGTTCTTTTGTGGTGGGGTTACCTTACTCAGGATGATATTCTCCAGATCCATTCATTTGCCTAAGAATTTCATAAATTCATTATTTTTAATAGCTGAGTAATACTCCATTGTGTAAATGTACCACATGTTCTGTATCCATTTCTCTGTTGAGGGACATCTGGGTTGTTTCTAGTTTCTTGCTATTATAAATAAGGCTGCTATGAACATAGTGAAGCATGTGTCTTTATTTCATGTTGGAGCATCTTCTGGGTATATATGCTCAAGAGTGGTATAGCTTAGTCCTTTGGTAGTACTATGTTCAATTTCCTGAGGATCCCCGAAACTGATTTCCAGTGTGGTTATACAAGCTTGCAATCCCACCATCAATGAAGGAGTGTTCCTCTTTCTCCACACCCTTGCCAGCATCTGCTGTCACCTGTTTCAATTTCAACTGTGCAAAGAATCACTATCTTTCTTTAAAGGGAAAGCTGGACCCAATGAAAGACAAGAGCTTTTCTTAGATCCCATCAGAAAACTGAACGAGTAAAGAATGTCACCATATCAGAGTCTTTAGATATATGACCAAGAAGAAAGACAGGAGGATGTGCTTTTGCGATACTGCTGTGATGATGAATCAGCGAGAATATTTGAATATGAATTATGACAGATTGTTGCAGGCTAGTGTGGACCAGAGAACAATTTTACTCAAGGCTGTAGTCTTTAGGGGCCATAGCTTTGGGAATTCTAACTTGAAAAATCTTATTAAGTTCTTATGATGAAGGTCTAAGAAAAAAAATTGCTCCCAGCTCTAGCCAAAAGAATGGGAGAGTAATTATTTTAAAGAACATTGTGGGCCTTCTTCATAACAAAGACCTAATGATCAGGGGAAAAAAACCTGGGAGTATTATCCAAGCAACTCTTCTCTCTATCCTTCCTGCCTCATACAAATGAGAAATGAGCTTAAGACCTTTACATGAATCTTTATATAAATAGGTTGCAAATACAGTTGCAAAGGACAGACAGGAGTAGTGGTCTGGGAGTGAGGAGGCAGACCAGACATAGCACAGGAAGAACATGTCTGACAGGCATATCTCACTGATAATGATAACTGATCAGATGCACTGGGACATTGTTCATTGCTCCATCCTAACCAGCCCATCATCAAGGTTGCAGTGCCATCTGTGGAAGACAGTTGACAGTGCTCCCGGACACTCTCAAAGGGACAGCCTAGTGAAATCTGAAGTGGAAAGGGATGAATAAACAAGGATTTTGGAGCAATTGTAATTTTCCAGCACTTAGCTCCAGAAAATGCAATTCAACTCTTTTTTTTTTCAAAATTAATTACTCACTTTAATAATTTGGTCATGATGCTTTAGGTTGGTAGTCTCTTTTTTTCTTCTCGCATCTTTTTTCCATTAATTAATTTATCTATTCACTTTACATCCAGATCACAATCCCCCTTCACCTACCAATCCCCACCTCACATAGCCCCTCCCCCACCCCCTCCTCCTATTTTCCTCTGAGAAGGGGGAAACACCACACCACCTTCAGGGTAGCAACACTTCCTGGCACATCAAATATCTGCAGAATTAGGCACATCCTTGCCCACTCAGATCATATGAAGTATCTGAGTTAGAGGAGCAGGATCCACAGGCAAGCAACAGAGTCAGGAACAACCCCTGCTCCAGTGGTTTGCAGACAGAGTGAAGACCAAACTGTGCTTCTGCTACATGAGTGGGAGGGGCAGGGGGGGATAGTGCCAGCCCCTACATGCTTTTTGGTTGGCGGTTCAGTCCCTGGGAGCCCACAAGGGTCCAGTTTCTTTGACTCTGTTGAACTTCTTCTGGAGTCTCTATGCCCTCCCAGTCTCTCAGTCCTTCCCCTAACTCTTCCAGGACTCCCAGAACTCAGTCTAATGTTTGGTTGTGGGTCTCTGCATTTGTTTTGGTCAGCTGGTTGGTGGAGCCTCTAAGAAGACAGTTTATACTAGGCTCCTGTCTGCAAGCATAGGTCTTAACCTGAGAACAAAGTGCCCACTCAGGCCAATTTATCTCAGTCTAACTTCAAACCATTATTTAGATTTCAGCAACAAACATAAAAACCCTAGAAAATATGGAAACAATTAAAGGGTAAAAATCACTCTAAATTCAAAAGGCAATAAAATCCAGTATTAGATATGATAATAGGATTAAAATTATCAGTGGTAGGTCTCAAAGAAACCCAAAACAAATTGCTGAGGTGCCTATTTAACACATCAAAGGGGATACTGGGCAGCTCTCCCAGGATCCACCAGTACCTGTGGCTCTTCCCACCATCACTTAATACCTGTAGGTTCTCCCAACACTCTGCCCCTAGCCTACAACTCCACTCCACCTCACCCCACCCACACCCACCCCACCCCTGATCCAGGCCCAGGCTTCCATTTTCCTTCACCCATCCTGATCCCTATATAGACCAGCCATTTCCGCTATTTTAGTCTCTTGGCCTTCTGGCCCAAGCCACCTTGGGCCCAAGCCATCAGCATCTCCTCTCTTGCTCTTCCTCTCCCTCTCTCCTCTCAGGTTTTTTCTGCTGGCCATGTTCAGCCTGGACTCTTCCTTCTGCCTGCGTTCTCTCTTGTATCTACAATAAAAAAAAAAAAAAAATCTACTCCATATTTTAGGAGTAGCCATGTCCTTCTTTTATTTCAATTTTTAAATCATTCATACTATTTCTTGACACAATTTAGCCATGACTTCTTCAAAGAGATTAAGAAATTATTCTGGAGAGAAATATGAGAGACCATGGCCCAGGGACAGCCAGGTATGGTGTTTCAACACACTAACATTTTCATGAGTATTTACAACAAGAGAACAAAATAAAGTCAGAAACCAAGGCACAATGAACAAAAGATAAAATCCTCATTTCTTCTGACAGGTTTTCTGTGAGTGTTTTTAAGAGAATAATATTTTGAGAAAACATTGTTGTTCCTAACAAAATTAGGCAATGGTTCTACATCAGAGTATTGAAGATTTTGACCTTATGAATATTTAATAGTCTTTAATTAATATCAATAAAGTTATATCAATGTTGTCTTTGGTTTTTATCTTTTCAAATCTTTTTTATTTATCCTTCCCAACTCCCAACCCATTCAACTCTATGTTCTTTCTCATCTCTCTCCAAAAAAGAGAAAAAACCAAAAGCAAGTAAGCAAACAAAACAAAAACAACAAAATCAAACACACATACACACAAACACACACACAAACACACACACACACACACACACACAAATGGAACAAAATGCCTTCACTACAAAATAAAGTTTATTTGAGTTGACCAGCTACTCCTACGTATGTCCCTGCCCTTTTGCATATTTGCCCTTTTGTATATTTCATCTGCCAGTTTGATCCTTCCCTTTGGAACATCCCTTTAGCTTAAAAAATTAACTTACAATCTCAAAGTGTTGTAATTGAAACTTCTTTCTAAAAACATGCAAACAACTACTGTATTTCTTCCTTTTTACATTCTTGGGGATTTTGGGGGGTAGTTTCCACAAAATTTAGAAAAACAGTAATAAAATAACATTGTTTCAATGAAAATGTAGTTTATGTAAAAATCAAAGGAAGATATTATAAGAAAAAAACAATCCAACAGTTAACAACTACAGTCAGAACAAATTGAAGTCAACTACTTGTTAAAATCTTTAAGTCTTATTCTAAAGTGAACTTTGACACTGGCTTTTCTAAGAAGTACTTCTTCCTGTTGGCCCAGGAGGCAATTGCAAAGAGCACTAACATCTGAGACTTCGATCTCCACCTTGTTGTGATTTCTTCTACTTGAGGGTCACCTGTTTGCCTTTGTTGTAATCAAGGAATTCAACTGAGCATCTCTACCCAGGTTACTCTAGCCCTCCTAAAAGCTGCAAGCCTTGTGATAAATTCCTCTTCCAATATATTGTAGAGAGAAACTGTTAAACTTAAATTATATTTGTGGTGTAATGAAGCACATTATTGTTATATGTGTACATGATATTTTCAAGCCTCTAGCAAAATAAACAGGAAGTTACAGATTGGCTTTAAAATAACTGTCTTGTACTTCTTTGTTTTGTTTTGTTTATCCCCATTTTTTGTAAAAAAAAATTATGAAAACAAATTCTTCTCTCATGTAATACATCTGACCCACAGTTTCTATTCCTTTCACTCCTCCTAGCCTTCCACCTGGACTCCCAGATCCACTTCAGTTTTGTTTCTAATTCAGAAAAGAATAGGGCTCCAAGACAGGACAGCCAAACAGGACAAAACAATATGCAATATGACAAGGCTGAAGCTCTCATATCCAGAATGGAAAAGACAACCCAATGGAAGGAAAAGAATCTCAAGAGCAGGCAAAAGAGTCAGAAGATGCATCTGCTCCTAATCTTAGGAGTCCCAGAAAACAACCAAGTTCACAGTCAGAACATATGCAGAGGCATACTTTCTTGGATTTGACTAGGACAAGACCTTGGAAGCTATATTTCTCTAAAGATGCAGTGTTAGGGAGATGGGTGAGAGTACAAGAGCAGGAAACTGCCCCTGCACATCAGTGCTATATTGTTAAGTTCAGAAGCCATCCTAAAATGTTTTTACTCACATATACACGAACACAGACACATTTTAAATGATGTAGACCAAGGACAATAATCTTACACAGTAAGTTAAACCTGTAAAAATTTTGTAGCTATTTTAAGGATTTCCAGGGCATATTGAATTTTATTCCATGTTGGTTTAAATTCAAAATGACATAAAAATTGTAATTATATGAAACAATTAAAAGCACATATGACTTCAAAGTCTACTTTCCAGGAAAAAGTAAGTAGAAAGTTTCTATGTCTGTGTTTTCCAGATATAGGAAATGCAAAATGGAAGCAGGACCATTGACAGCTGAAGTTTGTTCTGTGGACCTAGGTTTGTATTCCCTGCTCAAAAGAAAAGTTAATGTAGAGAGAGTAAGGGGAGCAGGGAGCTTTTACAAATGTTGTCAATTAGGGATTGGTCCTCTCTCTAGGTTTTATTTTATTTATTTTTTGTGTATGAGTACACTGTAGCTGTACAGATGGCCGTGAGCCATCATGTGGCTGCTGGGAATTGAACTCAGGACGGGCCCGCTTGCTCTGGAGTGACTCACTGTAGCTGTCTTCAGACGCACCAGAAGAAGGCGTCGGATCTCATTACGGGTGGTTGTGAGCCACCATGTGGTTGCTGGGATCTGAACTCAGGACCTTCGGAAGAGCAGTCAGTGCTCTTACCCGCTGAGCCATCTCGCCTGCCCCCTCTCTCTAGGTTTTATCATGAAGCAGTCCATAGCAATCTTTCTCTTTGACATAAAATTTGTTCTGCTTAAGGCTGAGAAAGTTGGAGAGGTAAATTAGAGGAGAGTTAAGCATAGTAATATTCCTTAAATTTACCTCTATCTAGTTTTACACGTCTTAATTACTTTCAACATGGTATTTATTTTTAAACACTCTTGTAATTTTGATACTGTCCCTAAAGAATCTTACCATGATTTTGGATTCCCAGTATTTATCATTTCTGTAGATATTTTAACTTGTCCAGTAAAGTAGGCTTTTGATGCATGATCTTTAATCCTTCTGCTTAGGATTTTTTGGTTTAGCATGCAAATTAGCAAACAACAAAGAACAGTAAAAAACAGTTGAAGAATAAGAAGTGTTCTCTACTAAGAGAAGCATATCTTTTGTTAGACAGGTCTGTGTTTTCAAATGCTTACACACTGAATTATTATAAAGTCAAGCATGAAACAAGCTGGAGTAGCAAAGGACAGTATTGCTTTGTGTTTTTCTCAAAACATTTCCTCCTTCCCTGAATCTCAGTTTCCATTTTCTCCTTAAAGTTGAAGTCTTCTCTATAATAGCTACAGAATATGGGAATCAGATCAAATTCATATTTCTTTTAGGAGGAGCTTTTTTCCCCTGAAGCCAAGTTCAGCTCCTCCCACTGTGTCTTAGGCTTCTTGTGCAGTTTACAGTAAGTGCATGGAGACTCAAGACACTAGAGGATCAGCCCTTATGTCTATCTTCTCTGCTGAGCGGGAACGATTTAACAACCCAGAAATAGGATATACTTAGAGCTTCCCAAGAAGATGATTACATACTGTAAGATATTCCTCCTCACATTGCACCCTACAGGGATGGAGGGAACCAGTGTCTCTTATATCTGGTATCTGAATAATTAAGACAATTATAGAATTAAAGTAAAGGAACAAGATTGCATCAAACAGGTGATATTACTGAAGAACTCGGAGTCACATCTTGGAAGAGTGGCAAGGGGCAAACAGACTAATGGTTGTAAGTTAACAAATGTTCTGAAACCAATCAAAAATTAATTGAATTACATGAGAGCAAATAAGCTGAAATCAACCAAACAAACGAAAAATAAGATATCTTTTGAAACACAATTCTATGAAGCAAAAAGAAAAGCAAACAAAGAAGATATCCAAATACAATAGAATTTAAACAATCATCTCAGAATAAATGAAGGGACCATTGTCTATATCAAGAGCCTGAATCCCAGAAAGAGCCCAGTGACCATGTCCAAGGAAGCAGTGCCAGATGGATGTGTACAAGATAGTTACTGGAACCACTTTTTCTGGGAAAGTAGAACATAGCTGAAGCCCAATGTTGCTTGCCAAAATCCACTGGAGAAAAACATAGTCTTACCTCAAAGGTAGTAAGAGATACTTTATTTTCCAGCCAAATCAAACCATGGCTTAGAATCATGTATTCAGATCCCTACCCTCAGAATAGCATGTTTCAATGCAGTAAAAGTTTCATAAACTTTTTATAGTAACATATCAAAATAAAGTCATAATCAAGGCACTTTGTAAACACATTGAACACATAGTTGACAACATCAAAAGTGAGTAACAGCAAAGCCGGTGACTCTAGAATCACTATAATCAATGTGGTAAAGATGTAACTGAAAAAAAAAAAAAAACAAAAAACAAAACAGAAAACACAGGGAAATGGTGTTAGCAGAATAGAGAAAAATCTGGGGAGTAATTAATTCTAAAGAAAGTCTAGTCATCCAAGCATTGCATCAGTAAAAATTATTCAGGTAAACAGATGTGCTATTGACCAGATACTGGGATAGGAAGTGGTATGAAAATAGTTAATATTGGTAAAATAAAATGTAGCAGAAGATGGCCTTGTCAGGCATCAATGGAAGGAGAGGCCCTTGGTCCTATAAAGGCTCGATGTCCCAGTGTAGGGGAATGCCAGGGCCAGGAAGAGGGAGTGGGCAAGTGAGTGAATACACTCATAAAAGCAGGGGGAAAGAGGATGTGATAGGGGGTTTCCAGAGGGGAAATAGGGAAAGGGGATAACATTTGAAATGTAAATAAAGAAAATATCCAATAAAAATGTTCTTGTACTTATTAGATTCAAAGCATAATTACAAGTTTAATAGTCATTAAAAAGCTGGGCGGTGGTATGAGTTAGAGGCAAACTTGGTCTACAGAGTGAGTTCCAGGACAGCCAGGACTATGCAGAGAAACCTGGTCCCCCAAAAACCCAAAACAATAACAACAACAACAACAACAACAAAAACACCAAAAATAAAACAAAACAAAACAAAAAAACCACCCAAAAAACAAACTATCCAACAAAGCAAAAAAGTTGTTAAAAAAAAATCCCTTTGTGTACTTAATAGTCAAGGGCATGTATGAATCAATGCAGAAGAGAACATGGACACATGGAAAAGAAGATTTGGTGCTATTTGAAAGTAATGCTAGACTGGTTAAAATCAAAATAGTAGATTCTAACTTGTCTCCATGTTTTCTTTAAGGAGATATTTAACCAATATTATGCAGGAAATGAGATAAAACTTAAAAAGTATTCAATCAAAATAAAGCATGTGAAAGGTTGGTAATCAATACATGAGGGAGGTAGGAAACACAATACTGCTGTTATTTAACTCTTATTAATAATAATTTTAAATAAAAGTGGCTGAACATGCGAGTTAAAGTCCTATTGCTATCACAGACTACAAATATAAGGCATAATTGCTGTTAATAAGGATCTTGATTTAAATATAAAAACTCAGGTAGGTTAAATGTTAAAGACAGAAATATAAATCACACTAATACTTACCCCTAAAAAGTTGAAGTGCCACTATTGATTTCAGAGAGTTCAGATTTTAGAACAAAGAAGGTCATCAGAAATAAGCTAAGGTATTGCATGATGATAAATCAATTCTACAGGAAGATAGACATTAGCATGCATGTGTATAACAACATCAAAATGATGCATCAAACATTTCATAGATATGAAAAGAAATAGAAATATCTAATATTTGAGGAGAAAGTTTTAGTATACTCTGTCAGTCCATTGCATAGAAGGCCAATAAAAGAATGAGTGATCAAAATGGTACAATCCCTAATGTTGATCTGATTCGTAGTCATTGCATCTTCAGCTGAAGAATCATCTAACATAGTATTCTCAAACACATAGGAATGATTTACCAGGATGACCCATACTCTTTGTGGTAATTCATGTAATAATAACTTTTAATAGCTGGAAATCATGCAAAGTACATTCTCAAAGCAAAGCTGAATTAAACTAGAAATCAACGAGAGTAAGGCAGCTGGACAGTCTCCAGGTATCTTAAAATTGCACAACACACTTCTAATTAATACACGCATCAAAGGCGTCTAGTGAGAATTTTAAAATCTTTTATTGAGTTGAAAATAAAAATATAGCTTGCCAAGAGCTTCAGATGCAATGACTGCTGTAGTCATTGAAGCCAGTATGAATGTGTGTGTGTGTGTGTGTGTGTGTGCGCACACGCATGCAAAAAAAGAATATCTAAAGTTCACTATCTAAATTCTTACCTTAGAAAACCAAAGAAAGAACAATAATCTAAGCATAAATTAAGTAGAAAGAAATGTTTTAAATTTACAGAAACAAAACATTAAATAACAAAATCAATATAAAGTTGTCCCATAGAGATTATCATAATTTATAAAACGTTTACAAGGCTGAGAAAAGAAAAGGAAGGGAAAAAAAGGAGAAGCATGATGGTTATAGGGTGGATGTTAATATGTTAAATACCATAAGCAACACAACAGTGAGGGAGAGTCCTTAGAAACTGACACTAGAAGAAATTGGGAGATCAATGAGTTTGGCACTATAACAGGAGTATTGAAGTAACTGAAGCACTAAGTATTAACTTCTCAGACAAGAAGGCACCATGCTAGATGGTTCTATGGTGTCATCTGACCAACAATTAAGAAACAAATGACACTGTTCTGCACAAGTTTGTCTAGAGAGACTCTCCTAACTCAGTCTGGTATTTTCTCGGCCATTGACATTAACACCTAAGAACAAATAGATAAGTCATGTATGTCAGATGGAAAATTCATTAAGAAAATAGCATTGTATTAAACTAAACACAGTAACATGAAAGATATAGAGATTTAGAATCAGAGAATACACCTTTTATTCATAGATATCTTTAAGGAGAACTGCCACCAAGTGCGAAAATGAATGTATCCTTTGTACTAATAATCTAGATGGCAAGGTTATACAATATAGGAGCAACTGCATTTACATATATTGATATTGAATAATTAAATTATCTAAATTTGAAAGCAGTATTTTCAAAGTTATTAAAAATGTTCCTTACAAATGCCTTACAAATGTAGATGAAAATAAAACAAATAAGTAGAAGGTATATATTTACAAACTGAAAAAATAATAAATCAGTGACAAAATAAATAAATATTCCCATCACATTAATTTGAATACAATTTTGTTGTGTTTGCTACTTAATTCAATACATATATTAACTGAAATCCCAATATATGTATTAGAAGTACACTCTATAGATAACAACAAATAGATTCTAAAATGTATATGTGAAGGCAAAAAGCTTGAACAACTATAACACTGTTGAAGAAGAATTGCTGGAACCTTAACTGCCTGAACTTGAAGGTGCCAGAAAATCTACAGTAATGACAGCACAGTGTTGTTGATGAATCAGATAGATCAATCAATAAAACCAGAAACTGGCTTACTTAAAATAGTCAATTAACTTTTACATGGGTAAGGCTTTTATGATGGGAAGGACAGAATGCATTGGTGTAAACAATTAAAGGAAATAATGGCAAAAGAAGGATTACATTTGGGGAGTTACTGGAGGACAAGGTAGAAGAGAAAATATGGGAAGGAAATTTAATGTTGTAGAATTTCACACAGAGAGAAGAAAACACATACACAGTCAGACAGACAGACAGACAGACACACACACACACACACACACACACACACACACACACACACACACACAGAATTAAAAAGGTGTTACCATTTAACCAGGCAACAATTCCCCTACTACTCCTCAGAGGCTAACAAAAACAAATATCCAACTACCAAAAAAACAACAAGTAGTATCAGAAATTGGTTATTCTTTTGGGGGTTTTAGCAAGTGACATTCCATAGGACAGATTTCCTAAAACATTTCCGATATTACCAGTGCTCTTGGTTACCCTTCAGAACTTGACAGAATTACCTTATTGCTAAAGATAACACATTCTTGAATCAGAATATGGAGAACTCAAGTTGATAATGCCCAGGACATTTCAAACCTACTGACTAACTTCATAGAGTTAGAAGGTGTTATGCATGCTTCTGGAAGAGAAAGGTAACTACCCATCTTAACCATCTATGAACCCCATAATCTAAAACAATGACAAGTTGAGCAAGATATACCCACAGGTGAAATAGTGTCATAAATGACATGGAGTAATGAACTACTTTATGATTCTACTCAAAGGCTGTTGCAGAAAGTGGAACCTATGCCTGGCAGTGTTAAAGGAGCTAAGAATCTATAGCTAGACAAATCATGGGCCCTAGGACAAAGTTTGTTTTATTAAATAGACATAGTATTATACTGAATCATAATGAGTTGTTATTATACATATATCAACTATTATATATATATATATATATATATCAACTTTCATCAGGAAGCTATTATTTGCAGAAGATGGTGATTAACATGAGCACTCACAACTGACCAAGGAACAAAAATAAGAAACTGAAATAATTACCCATAAGTGTGGTAGGCCTTTGCTGGCTGGCCACAATGACGACAGAACACCGCTGAGACTTCTCTCGATGGTTTACTCAGGAGTTTTCTTTTGTGTTAATAGCTCTTTTAGGTACTCAAGTGTTACAGTTCTTTTAGGTACCCAAGTGTTACAGCTCTCTTAGGTTCCTAAGTGTTATGGCTCTTTTAGGTGTTACCGCTCTTCTTGGTGTCACCGCCTCCTCCCCCCTCCCAGGCGCCACAGTTCCTCCCGCCTCTGTGGAATCGAGCTTCTTGCTTCTAGGTGTTGCGGCTCTCCCCACTTCTGTGAAACGGGCTGCAGCTGCTGCTCTTTCTAGTCACCTCTGCTCTTCTTCTGTGGAGTTGCCGCTGCTCCTGCTTCTGGGTAGTGGCTGCTGCTCTTGACGCTGCTCTTGCTTCAGCAGGGTGGCATGGAATGGCCGCTGCTCTTTCTTCTGTGGAGTGGTGTGGAATGGCTCTGAATGCCTTGAGAGCGCCCCTTATATACCCGTGCCCAAGCCCTCGTGGTTCTCCTGGATTGGTTCCCTGGCAATCACCTCATTAGCATACACCTGCTTGGGAGGGGTTTGGTAGCATGCACCTGCTCGGGTTTGGCACATGATTGGTTAGCATACACCCACACGGGAGACACCTAATTTGCATGAGCCCGCTCGGGAGGGGCACCTGCATGCGCAGTGGAATCGTCTATTGCTGCTGCCGGCATCTTGGATTCGATCGTCCTAGCGGCTGCCTACACATAAGTAGAATACATATATCATACCTTCTCATCTTAGGGTTCACAAATCATTGTGAAAGAGGTAGAACAAAGATTTTAAGAGCCAGAGTTGATGTATGATAACATGGAAACAATGTCTCCTGGAAAACTTCACATGTGAACTCATGGTGGTTGTGAGCACGCCAAAGGCAGTAAGAATTTTAGCTAGAATTCTTCAGTAAGAATTTTTCTAAGAGGAAAGTTGGACATGAAGTCCCACCCTAGACATGGAGCTGCTGACAATTGTTAGCTAGCTAGTAGAATGGAAGAGTACGTTTTCTCTATGAGTATAGCCACTAGTACGTTGCCCACATTGCAGTGGAAAGCTACACACCTAAGATTGGACAACACCAACAGATCCTGATGGAAGAAAAAAACAAAAAAACAAAAAAAGAACACAAAATTGCATGAATCTGAAAAGAACTGAGTGAATGGAGATGAAAATGTTCAAAGCACATTGTACAAAATCCTTAAAGAACTAAGACAATTGTGAAGCAATTCAGTGTATAAGGCACCAAATTTTTAAGCTTTGGCCACAACCTGTGAGCAATATACAACTCATGGGACTTCTTCAACCCTTACTTTCAAAGTCCTATACTTTAGATAAAAATGAACTTTAAACATAATTATTTTTCTTAAATAAAAATACAAAGTTTTAATAATCATAGAATGAATAGAAAATACTCTGTCACTTTAAGGTTTTTTAAAATTGCATTTTAATTTTTTTGTGTGTATCTATGTGGGTGTGTTTGCATTCAGGTAATCATGTGAGGGTCAGAGAACAAGTTTTGATATCAATTCTTTCCTCTACCCAGCGACTGAATTTAGCTCCTAGGGTTTAGTTGTAAACACCTTTACCCATCTCACCAGCCCCTCACATTTGATAACAGGGTTTTAGATGAAAAACTATAAGCATTACCCATAAAAAGGAATGTTTTATTTACTTTGCTAGATTAAAAAGCTTTTGCTCTGGCAAAAGCATAGAGATTTCAAGACAAGCTGAAGACTTAGTGAAAATATTTGGAAGTCTAAAAAACATGAAGCCTAACAACTCTATTAAAATACGGGCAAATGATCTGAACTGACATCTCATCAAAGGAAATATGAAGTTGCCAAATGAGTAGATGAAAAGATGCTCAATGCTCAACCTCTTTTGTCACCAGAGAAGTGCAAATTAAACCACGCTGAGAAGGAACTACAGAAATAAATGACAGCACCAGTTCTGGCTATGATGTGGGACTTCAGGAACTCTCATTTATCACTGATTCCTAACACAAAGTGGTATAGCCTTGGGAAACACTAGATGAGTCCTACATACGCTAACATCATTTCTCATTCAGTCTAGAATATCTCCTAAGTTTCTGCAAATGGATATAAAAGTCTATCCATGATAGTTTATGACAACATTACTTACAGAGCTCCCAAATTCAAAACAAACAAGGTATCTTCTAATAGATGAGTGAATAATTGAACTATTATACATTTTTGAAGGACTACTGTTCAATGAAAAGAAGTAATAAAAAAATACTGATTGAAATAAGGTAGACTGAAAAACTACATCCAATATGATAATCAGTAATAGCCAAATAGTGAGATGGTGAAAGGATTAATGGTTACAACAGCTTGGAATTGGTGAGGAATGGATAAATAGAGCATGGGATATTTCTGTAGGGTGGTAAGCATTTTGACTGGTGATGCATACGTGGCAAAATGCATTTACAACAGGCTACTAAACTCCATACTGCACAATGAATCTTAAACATGCAAATTCAAAACTTCTCTATAGAACTGAAGAATGAATGGCAGACTGTGGCAGTACTCTTATGTGCATCATAGATTTATAAGAGTAATTCTGAAAGATTGTTGTGGGTTAAGTGGTTGACCAAAGTAGTTTGGAAAATGAGTAAAGTCTATAAAACCCAATATTGGGGGAGTGGTATATAGCAGCATCTTCTAGTGGTTAAGACCCACCTTCTTCCCTAAGGATACTGATTACAAGCTTGAAATGTAGTATACTGGAATCAAGCAATGATATAAATGGATGCAGAAGGTTGAGTCCACTTTTCTTATGGTTAATGTTGTAAGTTATAGATAAGATGTGAATAAAAAGTCCAGGATAATGCCATTATGATTAGATATGGAGAGATGAGCATTTTATTTCGTTACTTCTTTCCTTTGTTAAAAACAAGAAAATCATCTTAAAAGTACAAGCTGAAAGATGGCTTAAAATTGGTGTCATCTTCTTGAATGATCAAAGTAAGAGAACATCTCACAATCAAGAGGAGTCTAGAGATGTTATGATAAATGTAGTGGCTCAACACAGGAAAAAAGAAAACATTGAGAAAAGCCAAGGAAAATAGAAAAGTGTGGGCTTTAATAATGATGTGCTGGTATTGGCTCATTATTCATGGACATGCACCACATTCATATATGATGGTGTTTTATTGGAAGCTTGTAATGGCTATATAAGACCTCATAAAATGCAATATCGCATCTTTCATCCATTCATTTGGGACACTAACAATACATTTTTTAATGAACTGGATATATTTGGATTTGTTGTTCTATTGGCTTGTCTACTGGTAAGCTCATAGCATACCAATGTTATTTTGTAAAATTTGATAATCTCATAAAGCAAGGTCTTCCCAGATATATTTGCTATTAGGTAATTATGAGGTTTTTTTAATTTGACTGAGTCCACATGACTAGTTTCGCAAATATATACTTAATTACAATTTTAATAGCTTTCCCTCTGTGTATTAACTTAGGAAAAAATATAGAATCTTCTAAAGGTTGATTATAGCTATGAAGAAAGAGGAAATACATTCTACTTTGTATGTTAAATATGTAAGTACTTTATGTTTTGACTGATATTGTCCATAGTAGCTTGTCTTATATGTATTTATTAAATGGGTTATGTTTTGGTTTGGTTTTTTGTTTTTTTTTTTGAGATGGGGTTTCTCTGTGTAGCCCTGGCTGTTCTGGAACTCACTCTGTAGATCAGGCTGGCCTCGAACTCAGAAATCTGCCTGCCTCTGCCTCCCACGTGCTGGGATTAAAGGCGTGTATCACCACCGTCCAGCTTATTAAATGGTTTTATATTAAAGAATTGAAAGGTATTTATTTTTATAGTAAAGCTATAACTAACCAACTCATCTTTTCTTAATATTTCTAATGATTTTACAGTTGACTCTTGTGGTTTTCAGGCTTATACTAATCATATACTGTTACTAAACTTCCTTCCCTGAGGAAGACATAAACAACATCTGCCTCCTTTCTCCTATAGTCCCAGTGAATTACTGGGGAGTACTTCCATAAAGGTTCACTCTGGAGAACCAATAACTATATCAGGGAGACTTAAAGAGCATTGTGTAAAGGGTTACATGCAGGAGCATAGGCGACATTATAGAAGCCATACTGGAAAGACTCTCCTCCATCATGGCTCTGTAGCAAAAATCTCCCTCATCCTTCCCTACCTACAAACTCTAGACCAATGGTTCTCAACCTATGGGTCGCAACCCCTTTGAAGATTAAAAGATGCTTTCACAGGGGTCTGCTAAGATCATCGGAGAGCACAGATACTTACATTATTATTCATATGAGTAGAAAAGTTATAGTTATGTAGTAGCAGTGAAATAACTTTATGGTTAGGGGTCACCACATGAGGAATTGTGTTATAGAGTCACATGCAGCATTAGGAAGGTTAAGAATCACTGCTCTAGCTCTTCCCTGAGACCCCCAAAAGACATATGCAATTAGAACAGAATTGCATAAAACTGATTGGGAGGCCTTCCTGGATCCTCAGGTGAGGTCCCGTGACCACCCCTCCCCTTTCCTTGTAAGAGGTAACTCTCAACAAGCCCATCTGTGGTGCTCTTTTATGAACAAGCTCATTCCAGCTCTGAAAGATGGTGGCAGAGTGACAAAGGATGGTTCTTTACATCACTCACCTTTTCCTCTGGCTCTTGCATTCATTCTGACACCACTCTTCCACAAGAATCTTGGAGTCTGGGAGCAGTGACATAAATGGCTATTTTCCTTCAACTCAAGCAAGGTGCCAAACCTCTGTACCTTCTTGTTAACTTTGTCCCCATAGGATGGCTAGCACCAGTCCCAGGGGTTTTCTTCTTACTATAATACATAAGTGAGAATAATAAAAAAAAAAAACCCAAAACCATAAAACAGAAACATCCAAATAGGCATGACAGTAATAACCTATGATTATAAACACAGATGTCAGGAAGGTCCAGGCCAAAGCAATGTCAGTTGCCTTTTCACTGCCCTTCCCCGGTCACTGTACTTTGTCTAAGCTCCCAGTGCCAGATGTGGTTTTCCTGGTGGAGTGGGCCTAAAGTCCAATAAAAACTTGGTTCTATACATAAGCAGTTCTTACCACAGCTGCATAAGCTCTCATATCTTGCATAGTATTGTCATTGTGAAGCACACATTACCCACAACCAAATAGGACTCTGACATTAATTATAAAGTATAAATAATATAACAAAAGTTAGCCACAAGGAGGGAACATTTCTGGTTCCATTTATAGCCTTACTTCTCTATAAGTTCTGCAACAAAAGCCATCTATCCCTTCAACTATCCCTCACAACCTCGTTCTAGAATGTAGCCAACAGTTTGGTTAGTTTCTATAGCAGTAGCTTCTGTCTTTTAGCAGTAGGGCCTATAGGATAGTCCTGTACAACATACATTCTGAAGATGACAGGCAGCTCTCCATTTGATCTCTGTGATATAGATATCCCCTTGTATAGTTCTTGATTAAGAATTTTCCTGTTTTCCCCTAGGGCCATTTCCTGGTATAATTTTTCCTTCGGGAGTTAAGCTTTACTCTCTAGTCTCTTTATTGCTTTTCCACTCTAAAAATATGTCTCATGACAGCTTGAGAGATGGCTCAGAAGTTAGGAGCACTGGTTGTTTTCCTAGAGGATCTTAGTTTGACTTCTGACCCCCAGCCTAGTGGTTCATAATCATCGGTAACTACAGTTCTAGAGAATCCAATGCCTTCCTTTGTTCTCCTCAGATGTCAAGCATGTATGTAGTGAACAGACATACATCTAGGAAAAACACCCATGAATATAAAATAAAATAAAATTAAGTAAAATAAAATAAAATAAAAACCTCTGTGTCATGCTGGCCTCGGACTCACTATGTAGATGAGAATGACCTTGAATTTTAACCCTCCTCCCTCTTCTCTTAAGTATTGGCATTACAGGCATGCATCATCACACTCACTCTACTGACTGTGATACATCCTGAGCAACCACTTTCTACTTTCCATGCAATACCCAATACTTAGAAAATTTCTGGTGATTAGAAGTTGTATTTTCAACATACAAAGTCAGGCATCAAATACTGGAAAGTCTCCTCCAGCATGAGTGACCCATAGTTTGAGGAACACAGGATCTATGACCCAAATAGTAGATGCTACTGGAGCCTGGAGACACCTCTAAGTGCAAGGTATAAAGAAGAGCTGAAATCTAATGAGGGCAAACCACCAATGGCTTAAGATATTTACTAATAGTGCTGTTCAAAAGCTTGCTCTTGATCATAGAGCCAAAGTTGTAGTTTGGGGCCTCTCTAGTCTCTAGGAAGCTTGTAAGGGGATGATCACAATGCAGAGATGAAAATACAATGTCAAGGACAAACAGAAGACAGGTAATATTAGCAGCAGCCCTGCACAGTGGGAACAGCCATGACTGCTGGGTAGCGGTATGTCCCAATGCACATCGTTGACTCTGACATAAGAGCCTAGAGAAACTGAATGCCGTGAAAGGAAATACTTAGAAGAAACAGTACCTGGCAAAGAAGTATGGATACTTCTTCCCAGAAGATAAACCTGGGAAAGTGACCTGCCACTCAAAAAAAATTTAAAAATATTATTATTTTTTTAATTTAAAAATTAAATAAAATTAATTTTTAAAATTAAAATAAAATTAAAATTAAAATAAAAACATATATACTGAGACATATGTATTGAACTACTTAGGAAAAACCAAAGACAATTCATAATTTGTGAGACCTAGCATTCTTGGACTTCAGAATAGATGTAGTCACCAAAGCTATGTAGCACCAAGACTATATAGTACCAAGTGCATGGGGAGAACGTGGTTTCTGCACCCCCTTGGCATCTTGCATTGTAGCTATGCTGTTTAATACACAGAAAGGCTTTCCTTACAGTTATTTACCACATCAAGTTTTGTACTATCTAAGAGGGAAGGACAATTTCTTTCTATCACCGCATTGTAGAAGCCAGACAAATCATCTGAGTTCCTAACCTCTGCATACAGCCAGGCTCAGCAGACTGCCTTGACTGGCATGCCAATGTTGACGGAAACCTACTGCAGATTGTTGATCACTGCCCAGCCCCTTCCAATTGCAGGCCTCATATCTATCTTTTTCAGAGTACCAAAGCTATTGGACTGTCATCCTGAGAAGTATAGGAGGATGCGAAGCATCAGGCCATAGTGTGTAGTTAAATTTCATACCCTGGCAGATATAATGAGGTGTTTGAACATAGGGGGTGAAATAAAGATAGAAACACAGCAGTCTCTCACATGAAGTAGAAATTCACAGCAGTGTTGTGGAGAAGGGGAGGTATTAAATTTGACATGTGAATGTAATCCTAACCTTGCTGTTCAACTCAGAATACTGACAATTACCTACTGAGAGAAAGCTTGAAACATTTACCATCTTGGCTTTCCACACCATGGTAGTACATTTTCTTCTCCACAAAAGTGATGCCAATGGCTGCAATAAGAGAACATACTTGGGCTACAGAGATGGTTCCATAGATAAAACTCTTGCTGTACAGTTGTGAGGACCGAAGTTCCCTTCTCTAGATCCCACAAAAAGCTGGATAGAGTAGCAGGTACTTAATCCCGACTGGAGGAGAGCAAGGGGAATCCCCCTGAAGTTCATAGGCCTGCTAGCCTGACAAACGCAACAGCCAATAAGAGACCTTGTCTTACATAAAGTAAAAAGCAAGAAGCAACACCCTGTGTTGTTTATCGACACACTGTCACACATGTTCAATGGCACATATTTATGTATGCACTTATGCAAATATGCACATGCATACACATAGATTTTGAAAAGAAGCCAAGTTTATAAGAGTTCAAAATATATTTTAAAAACATAGAAAAAAGAAAGCCTATGAGTATAAAGAAAGTTTCTACTCCTGTTCCTGTTTACCCCTAACAAAATTGAGGTTTTTTTAATTAAAATAATGGCATAGGTAATAACATACACTGACTAAAGCCCTGTGCATACTGTATGCTATAATATGTATTACATATTATGCATACTGTATAACATGAAGTGAGGCACAAATTAGAATTTGCTTGCCATGGATACATAGGACCTCATGCTTCCCCAAATGATTTTCAATCGATTACCTACATTTAAACACTAGCAACCACGTTCTTGGAAAGTAGTCTAGAGCAGTCTCTAAAATAAGCAGGATGTCATTTCACATTACACTCTCACTCAGACACACCAGTGATGCCCTGGAGGTGAAGTGCATCTGGAGATCACATGAATCCTATTCTGTAAGACTTGCAGAAAATAGATAGTCTGAGATCTGGACACTTAAAGACGTTAAAACCTGGAATTATGAGGCTGATTTTTCTAAGGAAATTAGGAGATGTACAGACAGACATGGGAGGAAGGATTCTTTCCTGAAATAGTCCCTCTTAGGCCCCTCAGATCTGAGCTTCAGTATTAGAAAATAGTCTCTGCTTGCCGTATTGTCTGGTTTATGATGCCTTTAGGTAAGCATGATGCTACACAATGAAATATTATACTTCGTCTTTTAAACTCCCATGAGGTTGGAAGTACATGCCTTAATTGGCTATTTTTGTGCTTTCCACATTTCAATATTTCTTTGTTTCTCAACATCAAGAACGGGTCACTCAAAGAGTTTCTTTTACAGGAATTTATTTAGATTTTTGTGTCTTTGTTTTCTTGGCTGTCATTTAAACATCAACTGATGTTTGGGGATCAAAATGCCACAGTTTCCCTAGTTCCCCAGTAGATCCTGAACTACTGTGCCTGGAAGAACTTGAATGACCTGTTTAAGAAGACTCCAGACAATTTTGTTCCCCTATTAAATGATACAGAGAGGTGGAGACATTTATTAAAGGGTTCACAGTTAGTTTGTATTAAAGCAAGACTAGAATGTGGGTGTCTTCACTCACTGACTGGTTTTCTTTGTCCCACAATACTTTAAGTGCTAATCTCTGATTATTTTTCAGAGCTTCCAGCACTCAGGAAGGAGTTAAGAATATATGGTGCTTTGTGCCTCCAAGCCTTGCTTGGGAGAGCTCAGCCTAGTTGCACTAGCTTCTTAAAACAGTTTGCTCTGATTCTTAATTTCTAACATCCCAGGCTTCCATGCTGGGCCCTTTTGTTTGACCATTCATCAGGCGTTTTCTGCTGAGAGCCAGAGACTTGGCTCACTTCTCCACCCTGCACAGAGAGCTTCATTTGCGCTGATTACCCAGCATTTCACATAAAAGTCATTAAGAATTCTGTTTCAGTGAATAAAAGAATGTAAATGAGGTAATTATGAGCTCCGCTTACCTTACTAACCCCGTGCATTGTGCAATCATTAATGCTTTCACATGATCTACTCACTGGAGAAACCAGAAAGATAGAAAGTAATATCACTGGGAAAGAAAATAGGATTGAAGCTTATTTTGTGGCAAACTTTTTTTTTTATTTGTGAGGGTTAGAGAAATAGTCTTTCAATGTAAACTGTAAAAAAAAAAGACAGCATGAGAAATGGCTTTGTATTGCTGCTTCTAGTCCCCCCCCTTTCCTTTGCATAAATTAACTCCAAGTTGCAGAGGTTGTCTTCTAACACATTTCACACTTGTAGAGTGGCATTCATCTGAAGAACCCTTTAAGGTACATCGACATGATCTTTTCCACTTGCTGGACAAACACATCTTCCCACACAAAGTAAGATGGCTGTTAAGCTTTAGCAAGCAGAATGAAGCTGGGGCACTTACATTGTTGTGTGTCAGGGATAATGTGCTACCCAAAGCTGACCTTGACCAAGCCTCTCATCTTTCCTCTTGTGAAGAGCATATTATCTTTGTCATCTCAGTGTCTCTCTGCCTTGTACACCTACTTCCTACATTCATGGAATATCCATGTGTCTGCCAATGTGTTCTGCTACTAATTTCATAAGACTAGGTACCAGACAGCCCAGAAGTGTCTAATCATGTATGTTCTGCCCTTGATCAAGGACATGACCCCAATAATTCCCTCAGTATAAAAGAGTGGATACATTGAATACAGAAAAGTGTGAGACTAATGGTTTCTGCTCCTTTCTAGTTATAAACCGTTAAAATGTAAGGCATTGCCTTTGGAGCCCATTCTTCTAACTGGGCTGCCTTGTCTTGCCTCAATAGGAGAATATGTGCCTAGTCCTACTGCAAAGTGATACACCACGGGGGCTGATATTCATAGGAGGCCTCCCCTTTTCTGAGGAGAAAGAGATGGTGGGAGAGGGATGAAAGAGGACAGGGACTGTGAGGAGAGGAGGGAGTGGAAGCTGTGATGTGGATGTAAAGTAAATAAATTAATTGACTAATGAAAAAATGCTAGGGAGCAAGTAATTGAGGCCATTTTTACTGACTCTGGAAAGAACCCAGGAGGAAAGTATTTCCCCATTCACAAAGGAGATGACAAAGGAGGTTACAGTGTCTCATGGACAGTCTTTGAATCTTGTATCCAGCTGCATCCAGCTCAGAAAAACCCTAAAGCTCTCTTTATCTCTTTCTCGTGGATTTTTTTTTTCTTTTTTGAGAATTTCATTTCTGAAAACTATGTCTACATCATTTTTACCCTAATCTCTCTCCTCTCCAATTTCTTCTCTATATTTGAACTATTTCTCAAATTGTATACCTTTATTATTACACACACATAGACACACAGACAAACAAAGGCATGTAGACACATCCACACATAAAGACCTTAATGTTTACTGTTTCTCATGTGCATATGAGTTTAGAATTGACCACTTGGGAGGTGATAACTTCTCAGATATCTCTTCTCTAAAGGAGACACATTCTCCTCTTTTAGTGGCGATTAATTGCCTATAGCTCTTCATTTTGGGGTGAAGCTTTTGAGATTTCCTCCTTATATATTGAAATATCAACTAGGGTTATCATAGTGTAGGTCTTGTTTAGGCCACCATATGAATAATGTTTCATGTGTAAAGCTCTCTGTCACATCTAAAAGACTTAGGTTTGCAGCATTTCCTGATCCTGCATCTTTCTGCCCTCTTCTAGATGTTCCATGAGCTTTGACATAGAGACTAGACACTCCAAAGTCAGTTTTTCTCTGCATTTTGACCAATTGTAGATTTCTGTAATAATGATTTATTTCTGCGTAAAAAGAAGCTTCTTGGGTGAGGTCTGAGAGCTACACTTACCTGTGGCTATAAGGATGGAAGTTTGTTCGTATGTAGATGGGAATTATGCTAGTTTAGGAAGGTGACAGTAGTAGATTCTCCTCTAAGGTCCATGACCTCTCCAGCCATAGATAGGTACTTAGTTTTCTACTACCAGGAATGAGTTTCCCCCTATTGAATGGATCTGAAATTCAATTAGGCACTTTTGGTTACCCTTGAGAAATAAGTTCCACTATTGCACCCTTGGGGATATCTTGCTGTTTTGGTCATTATTGTGGTTCATAGGCTCTACACCTGGGTAGAACTATTAGTTGTTTTCTCCCTTGACAGCTTTCAGGTACAGCTAGTCCTCAGAACAAAAGCTCCAAGGTTAGTTCCAGCTTGATTTCTCCAGCTCCTGCTTCCAAAGTGTATGGTGTCTGTAGCAATAGAGTCTTACATTTCAACCCCTGGGAGGCAACCAAGGGTAACAGCAATAGCCTATATTGTTTGGGGAGTATCTTGAATTCCCCTGGCCAATAACTTGACAAGAGGCTTCTCATGCCTAATACTAGAGGTTTTGTCAGATGCTCTATAGCTCTTGGGGAGCATTATCACACCAAAAGGTGCCATTTCATTTAAACTATGTACACATACAGCACACACACACACACAATACACACACACACACATACACACACACACACACACACACACACATGAAGCTATATATACATATAAGCCTTGAACATGTACATGCATGTAATCTTTCTGAACGGGTGGTCATAAAGTTTGTTTTAAAAAATAATTTGGTAAAGCTTTTAAAAGTGTAATCAAGATGTTTCTTGTGATGCAGACTGGTAACTGCAAACAAGATAATGTAAGAAGAAAGAGCAGGTAGAAGCCAAGGCTATAGGAATAGAAATCCTCTTGTCACTGTCAAGTTCTTAGCTTGGCTTTTCCATTTCTTTTCTTTTGTGATAGACAAGTGAAGAAATATAAGCCTTCCTCCATTTTATCTAACTTTTAGTAAGTTTTACTCAGGCCATTAGGATATTGGTAAAACAAAATGAAATAAAACGAGATCCTAAGGTCTGTTTTGGTCTCCACCAAGGCAAGAAATGTGAAGTTAAACTTTGGTTTCAGTCTTTTTGAAAGAGAAGACTGTGTAGCAGAGTGGGCCCTTGTCTTCATGGGTATTGATCGTGACTACTCAATGTCAGATGAGTGTTTGCCATGGAGTTGATATGAGGAAAAGTGTGAAGAAAGAACTCCATAGTTACTATTAGAACCAGAAAATGGACAAGTGGTAGAGACCCAATCCATTAGGCCACCCCAGAAACTCCTGTGTGTGTGGATTGAGACTCTGACATTTTATGCAGAACACTTCTCACTGCCAGTGAGAAGAGGAAATGATATCTGCCTTCAACACCCAGCTGAATCCAAGATGGAATCATTAATGGAAAGTTTGGGGACTGGCCAAAGTCCTAAAGCCTGTTGCTGAAAGACAAAAATTATGAGAGGAAATGCTTGGCCAGATTGATGATGTTGGCTGTTGACACATGAAGCACAAGGAAAAAAATAACAAGAAACATCAGTTTCTTACTAGAATATTCCAACAGGCTTATTGCAGGATTTCTTCATACATCTCATAGACAGGGATGTGAGGCTGACCTGAAACTCAGAGCTCCTCAATTACCTGCAAGTACTGCTGTGAAGGACAATTGACTCTGAAAAGCCTTTAAAAGGGCAGAGCCAGAGGCACAAAACTGACAAATCATGTGTGCTTAAACTGTGTGTACACCAGCCATTCCTCTCTTTTCATTGCTGAATCTTTGTTTTTTTCAAGCATTCTGACATTTTCCAGACAGTATACAATCCAGGGGAAGCTGAATGCCCTACCGCCTCTAACAATCTGGGTCAGTCATAGTAACTCATGTCACTAAGCATGATTGGTATTTTTAGTAGGTAGATGAGGTTAATTATAGAAAAAAAATTCCTTTCTTTAAGAAAGGCACAAAATGAGACTATACCTATGAATTTCTGGACATGTAACATCTCTCCAATTACCTGGTTCTGATGGCTATAATGAAACTATCTTGTAACCTGAGAACGAATCAATCATTAAGCTAAAGAGGGAAAGCCAAGGCCACAGCCTTTGCTACATGTGAAGTACTGCACCAAATGTTTTGGTATATCTTAGGATTTCTTGTTTTTCTAAGACACCCCCAAACAAGATAAGCTATTGCTGTTGTCTATAGCTGCCTCCAAGAAGTTGAAGGCAAATTTGTATTGCTGAAAATACCACATAATTCATACACAGAATTCTGAATAATCCAACTGCATCTGACTCAAAAGCATCCTCTTTAAAGACTATCTTCCATAACACAAGGAGGAACTATCTGAGTAGGCAAGAAAGGATATTATTCAATAGTCCTACCTAATTGTAATATCTATGAACCACATCAATGATCTGCAGGACAAAAAAAAATTCTCTAAAGGTGCAGTAGTGGTAATCATATCTTGGTGGTAACCAGCAGCTATCTAATTGGAGTTAAGATACACTGAACAGGAGGAAATTGTGCCTGACTCTGTAAACGTAGTCAATCACGTCTGACTATTGAGACCCTGAATCTCAGAAGAGAACCTGTGACTGGCATTTTCCTAAGCTGAATTCTAAATCTATGTATTTATATCTACAGATAAGTGAAGCTCTCATCCCTAATCAAAGAAGCTTCTTCTTCTTCTTCTTCTTCTTCTTCTTCTTCTTCTTCTTCTTCTTCTTCTTCTTCTTCTT
>NW_022196906.1:27605318-27636882 GCF_008632895.1 Mastomys coucha | reverse complement strand
TCTTGTTCTTCTTGTTCTTCTTCTTGTTCTTTTTGTTCTTGTTCTTGTTCTTCTTGTTCTTCTTGTTCCTCTTATTCTTGTTCTTGTTCTTGTTCTTGTTCTTCTTCTTCTTCTTCTTCTTCTTCTTCTTCTTCTTGTCTTCTTCTTCTTCTTCTTTTGTAGTAGATGAAAATCAGGAACTAGTCAAACTGCAAAGAACCACTGACTTTGATGTTTCAAGATACAACTTATATATCTATAACACAATTCTTACACATGAGGCTCAGGGAAAATCATGGACTGAGGAGCAGAAAGACAGTAAGATACAGATAACCAAGAAATCTACTCCAAGCCTGAGTTTACTATGTCTGACCAGGAAGCTACACCCAAGAGATATCTATAGTTATGCTGGTTAAGCAAGACTTGAACAAAGACCTCAGTGGACATGAGAGTGTAGACAGGGAAAATGACATGGGGCCCTATCCTTAGATGAGGAGCAATTTAAGAATTAGACTTCCTGAGAGATAAGCACCCTATATGGTTATCAAATCTTTAGTTAAATTTCAAATATACAAATAAGCAACACTAAATGGATATGACAGGTTTTATCTGTATATTAATTTGAATAATTAAAAGATAAAAGGCCATGAATTTTAAAGGTAGGGAGAGGGAATGGATTAGAAAGATGAGAGAGAGTGAAGAAATCATGGAAATAATAACTCTATGGTTTCAAAACCTAAATTTGTGAGCTAAATGTACGAATCCTTATTTTCACATAATATTGAAAAGTATAATTATAAAGTACTTAGGTCAAAGGTTCAAATATTTCATTGTTTCTGTTATATATGTGTGTATGCATATGTGTGTATGTATGTGTGTATGTATATATATGTATATATAAATTTTACTCATCAAAAATGAGGATTTTCATCTCTTGGTTTCTTAACTAAGCTATATGTTTAAAATATTACAGAATATTATATTTAAAATATTGATATTATTCTTTTCAAATCTCATGTGACATATGACAAGCAATTTGGTTAGAAGGCACAGAATTTTCCTCAAGTGTTTTGCACATAATGAATGCACTCTTTCCAGCTGGGTCTGGATATTCCTTCACTCTCCATAGAAATGTTGCCAGGGCATTTGGTGCTGAAGATCATCCACTTTGGTTTTATAGCTGTAGCTTATTTGCATAAGTAAGGACATTACCATTTATACAGACTTCCAAAATAGGAAATTCTGGTATACTTTTCAGCAGCACTTCTCTGTTTAACAACCTTGGTCATTTTCCCATTGCTGACTACATTCTATTTGCCTTATGAAGTTTGCTAAATGAGCTCCAACCTGTAATTTCAGTCTCTCCTACAGCCATCCGGAAATACTGTGTCACTGTCAAATCATGTTCTTGCCATATCAGTCTCTGTCACATTCCATCCTCTCTACCTAAAACTCTTAGCCATTTTTCTCCATGGTGACAATTTCTATTTGTCACTCAGAATACTACTCAAATGTTAGCTCTGTTGACTGCAACTCTCCCTACCTTTCCAGTCATATTAGAGCCTGACTTTAATCCTTACACGTATCTTCTGCACTCCATAGCTCATTTACTACAATTTATCTGTCTGTCTTTCACAAACCTGTTTTCTTTAATATCTGTAGAGTTTTAAATAAATATTTTCATATGTTCTGTGACAGCTGTCTCTTAAGAGAGACTTTATAAGAAACTGATGATTAAATTAATATGAGTAAATGAATGGATGAATGAATGAATGAATGAATGAATTTAAGAATTCATCCAGTGGTTCAGGTTGCTTCCTGTCTGTCTGGGCCGGTCAGTGCCCAGAACAGACCTTGGGCAAAAACTTCTCAGCCAATCCCATAACACTCAGAGGAAGCTCCACTCCTAGGTGGAAGCTCTAACAAACCCAGGATCCCAGGATCCCAGGATCCCAGAATCATAAGATCACTGAGACAGGTTGTCTCTGAGGACTTCTGACACAACCAGGATCACAGGAAGGACAGGCTCCAGTCAGATTTAGCAAGGGCAAGTAGCATTAGAGATAACCAGATGGCCTGGGGAGGGGACCACAAGTATAAGACGTTAAGCAACACAAACTGAGGTTACCTAGCATCATCAACACCCAATTCTCCCACTATAGCAAGTCCTGGACACACCATCACACAGGAAAAGGAAGATTCAGATCTAAAATCACTTCTCCTGATGATGATATAGGACTTTTTGAAAGACATAAATAACTCCCTCAAAGAAATACAGGAGGACACAGATAAACAGCTAGAAGTGCTTAAAGAGGAAACAAAAACCCCTTAAAGAACTACAGGAAAACACAATCAAACAGGCGAAGGAAATGGACAAATCCATCCAGAATCTAAAAATTGAAATAGAAACAGTAAAGAAATCAAAAAGAGAGACAACCCTGGAGATAGGAAATCTAGGAAAGAAATCAGAAGTCATAGATACAAGCATCACCAACAGAATACAAGAGATAGAAGAGAGAATCTTAGGGGCAGAAGACACTATAGAAAACATTGACACAACAGTCAAAGGACATGCAAAAAGCAAAAAGCTCCTAACCAAAAACATCCAGAAAATCCAGAATACAATAAGAAGACCAAATCTAAGGTTAATAGGTATAGAAGAAAGTGAAGACTCCCAATGTAATGGGCCAGTAAATATCTTCAACAAAATTATAGAAGAAAACTTCCCTAACCTAAGGAAAGAGATGTCCATGAACATACAAGAAGCCTACAGAACTCCAAATAGACTGGACCAGAAAATAAATTCCTCCTGTCACATAATAATCAAAACACCAAATGCACTAAACAAAGAAAGAATTATAAAAGTAGTAAAGGAAAAAGGTCAAGTAACATATAAACTCAGGCCTTTCAGAATTACACAAGACTTCTCAGCAAAGACTATGAAAGCTTGAAGACCCTGGGCAGATGTCATACAGACCTTAAAGAGAACACAAATGCCAGGCCAGGCTACTATACCTAGCAAAACTCTCAATTACCATAGATGGAGAAAACAAGATATTTCATGACAAAACAAAATTTACACAATATCTTTCCAAAAATCCAACCCTACAAAGGATAATAGATGGAAAACTTCAACATAAGGAGCAAAACTACACTGTAGAAGAAGCAAGAAAGGCTTTCTTTCAACAAATGCACACAAACCTAATTAAACCTCTTACGACAAAAAACAACAGGAAGTAACAATTACTTTTTCTTAATATCTTAATATGAAAATTAATATTACCAGCATATCCTAATTGAATGAAATCCAAAATATGAGGAATTAGAAAGTTGTTGACTGTCATCCAATGCTCTCTCGAATTTGGGAATTGGAGAAATAGGTCCAATATTGTCCAATCTATATACACTTTCAGCTTGTTTGTATGTGAGTGTCTTGCTGTGTACAACATAATGGTCTTGAAATCTTGCTTCTCCTATCTCAGCCTCTCTATTAGTAATATTGTTTATTTCATGTTTTTATACTATACTACAGTTTTCTAAACAGCTTACATATTTCAGAAGTATTTATACAGCCAAAATAAACATAGACAATTAACTTGGGAGGTGGCTTATAAGACAACAACAAAGAGTGAGACTGAATGCTTTCCTTGACCTTTGTAACTCTTTTATCAAGTTTGAAGAAGAGGACTTTATAAGTTACTCTTTCTCTGAGATGATTCCTTTTCCAAATTATCACAGCCAATGAACCAGATTCTTACCCTCACCTAATGTATGTACCACCCTCCAAGCAGAACATTCTGTTCATTGAAACAGTTGGTGAATGACTTTATGGATAGACCATCTCAATACACACATCATTTCTTAAATGAATGTAACTTGTTCTCTGTGGGCTGAGAATAAAGTCACTCACTCAAGTCAAATAGCTTTGACCATAGCAGGAAGTCTGTATCCAAAAATCGTGCCTATAATTCATTCCTTGGCGCAGCAGAACTGTCAACTCTCAGCTTAGCTACCATAGAGGTTAAATCCTTTGGTGATATGAGGGTCATTGAAGTATACAGCCTTATTACAATGAAATCCAAAGTCTAAAAATTGCTCTTATTTTGGGCTTGTACCACAATAAGAGCCAAGATTTTATGCTCTACTAAATACAAAACAAAAAAACCAGAAGACTTTATATATTTGTTTTCATTTAAAAAAATACTAGTAGTGATGTATTTTTAAAAATATACAGTTAGAGGCAGGCGGATTTCTGAGTTCGAGGCCAGCCTGGTCTACAGAGTAAGTTCCAGGACAGCCAGAGCTATACAGAGAAACCCCATCTCGAAAAAACAAATAAAATAAAATAAAATAAAAATATACAGTTAATATGTTAATATGTTAATATGTCTCAATAAAATTTATATTGAGAAAAACATATATTTTCAGTATTGATATAGACAAACATCTACATAAGACTGTTAAATTGTTTGTTGTTTTATATCAAACAACTTTAATAATGCTCATTTTTATTGTTATAATATTTTACAAATTTTAAAGAATATGACAAAAAGGTATTGTAGGTATTGAAGGGGGTCTAGGGAGGAGTTGGGGTACAAAAGGAAAACAAGAATGTGATTTAATTCTATTTACTTAAATTATGTTTTTAAATGTTAACAAATTCAGATAAATTGAAATCATGTATCTTTTCTCATCATAATGCAATAAAACTTAAATCATAAAAAAAAGAATTTATGCAGTATACAGAGTGAGAAAATAATTAAGAGAAATCACAGATCACTAAGAAGGTAAACTGAAAATACAAAAAAGGCTGATGATCCAGGAAAAAAGGAACAAGGTTAAGTATTCAAGAATCTATTGTTACCATTGTTTCTTTAAAATAGTATTTATTGAAGCCTGTTGAGTGAAGGACATTTGTGTTTTCCCTGAAGCACTGTCTAATAACTTAATTTTTATTGTGATGAGCTATTAAATGATAATCTAATGGAAAACAAATGATCATGGCTCAACAAGAGGTTAGTAAGACAGAACTCAGCTGTAAAATTCTTCAGAAAGGATCTAGGACCTGAGTCTCCATAAAGGGTAGGTGAGATTTATATGTAATTATTAACTAAACAACATTTAAAATGCAAAGGCTTACAATCTCCCTTGCAAAGCAATCTCCATGACCACAGAAAACCTGTGTGCCTCTCATGATCATAAGTGTTTGTTCTGTGAAAGAATATGTACAGTCAGCTCAATGACCAAGTTTATCCATGAGTATATCATCACTCCAACTCAAAGGTGGGGAGAGATTATATGATGTGGAGTGGAATGCCTGGGTTCCCATCACAGCTTCACCACTTACCAAGTTTCAATGTTCTACCTGTCAATTGCTGTGACAAAACACAAAGAGAAAATCAACTTAAAGAACTAGTGATTAACTTTTATCTATAGTTTCAGTCAATCAGGATAAGTTAGCATCACTGTTTCTGAGCTCAGCCCATCATTAGGGTTAGTCTTCACCTCAAGAGTTCAGAAAGTAGAAAGAAATACATAATGGGTAGAAAGGAAATAGAGAAGGAAGAGAAGGAAACAAGAGAGAAGTGGGACTGGGGATAAGATAAGCTCTTTGAAGCCATACTTGCCACTACATCCCTCATCCTGTACTGTGAGACATTTTCTGGGCAAATGTCTGATCACGCAGGGAAGGCACTGGCAAAAGAGAGAAGCAATGATTCCTTTTAAGCCTATGTCAGTGAATCAGTGTGTTTAGTGGGGCTACTGCAGGAATGCGGGTGATTCAGAGACAGAGGCATAAGTGTATGTCAAGTCCCAGCATGGGTGACAATTCACAAAAGCTATATCCTGGAGATCCCCTCACAACTTGTAGACAATTCCATCAAATGAATCCTTCTTCTCCCTCTTAGCCCAGCAAGTGTTTGCTGCTCAGACATTCTTGTATTAGAATAAGCCTCTGAACTTCCTGAACCCTTTCTATTGAGAGAGTTTCTTGATCCATTCAAGTTCTTTAGCTTCCCAAGTCATAAGTCTCATTCTGCTCTCAAAGAAGGAATGTTTCAACCTCACATGATACCTGTAATCATTTCACCACCACCCCCAATACCATCAACTAAATTAGGAATCCATCTATGGATGAGGGGAAAAAAAACTATCCTCTTCCAGAAGCTATAGAAAAGTTTCACCTAAGAATGTCAACATTGAAGAACTCTTTGACAAAAATGCACCAGTGTCTACAAAGTCGTTAGAATATACTAAATATTCACTAAATTATTTATTAAAACATAGCTACAATATTAAGCCATGGCAAGATTCAAACTAAAATTCAGGTCTTCTGAGTCACAAGAATGAAGAAATATTACTTTCTTATCAAAAAATATTTAAATAGATTGATATGGACAGAAATAAAATCATACCAACCTCTTCCTTTGACTGTCGGGGTTGGGGTGGAAAAGTTGGTTGAGTAGAAACTGTATCAGCTGCACACAACTGTGGAAACATTTATCACTTCATTCTCAGTACATGTCATCCTGGTTCCATCATTCCTTACCAGCATCATCAAAAACAATGCCACCTGGCCTTGAACCAAGAATGGAAACTTGGCTTGAGTGGAAAGTGAAGAAATGCAAGTTAAGTGAAATTTGGTGCAAGTCCTATAAGGCCAAGAGGTACTAGGACCCTTATTCAAGTTGCAAAGAAGTCTGGGTACTACATAACTGGCATTGTAAGTACTGAGTATCTGGCATAAACCACAAGGGTGAATTCAAATTTGTCAGAAGTGCAAAAGTAAAAGTGAATACAGATGAAAAATATAAGTGAAAATATAGAAATAAATGCTTTATAAATTATGAAAGAGATTTAAGGAAAAATGACATTGGGATATGTGTAAAACTCTTATTGTACATTTGAAGGACACTTGCTTTGCATAACAAACGAGATGGTCAGCACTCTATGATTTCCTGATTTTTGAGGCATTTTAGGACTCATTAAAAGCTAGTCCAGGTTAGCTGGTCATCAGAGAGCTCCCAGAAACCAAAATGTTGATGATTTGAGCATAAGTGAGTCAGAAATGTGTGGTCGCAATTTTCTTTCAAATGAATGAGAAAAAGTGCTCCTGGCAAAATCCATTTTGCAATTCTACTGGACCAGAACTTCTAAAATGTTCTCCAAGGCACAAATCACCTGGAGCCATGTTAGAGGAGACAGCAAGGTGCTGGTACAGATGGGAAGGTTGAAGAAGCTGTTGTGCTAAATGTCTTTAATTCTTTTTTCTGACTCAGACATCTACTTCAATGGTAGCCATTCCTGTCCAGCAAAGTGTAGCAAAGAATTGTTGGGTAGTCTGCAGTTCTGTAACAAATGGGTTTTGAAGGGGGAGGAGTGTGAAAATTGTCAATTTTAACAGCATTATTGTAATGCAATGTGAAATGGACATAGTTTTCATTTTAGTCTTCAGATTAATAAAATTTAGTAGTAATTCAGTTCATTTTAAAGTCCTGTCTCAGAAACTTGAGGAATTTCTTGTTCCATGAATGCAAGAGGCTTTCATAGAGGTATTATTAGGAATGACTTGACCTGGGAATGGAGCTTTCAAAAGGATACTTGCCCCCACTTCCTAAGCTAAGTATGACTTGAGTTTTTCTCTGAGAGTGGAAGGTTACAACCTCATGAAGCTATGAGACTTTAATTAATTGGAATTGGACTTTGATCGAGAAACAAGCATTTCTCCTTTTAGAAGCCTAGAGCACAGAAAATTGCAGGAGACTAAGAGTACACACTAGTGATTTTCAACAGACACTGAGATTAGTATGGTGGTTAAACCTATTCTCCATACAGTATTTAAATATCTTATGTGTGGAAATCTTGTCCCAAAGGGCATCTTAATTTGCTAATAATGATAAACCACATAGAGGATCAACCCTTTCCAAAGACACTGAAAGGATTTTCCAGGATTTGTGCAGACTTAGAAATGGTAAGTATCAACAAACAGATGCCATTCCCACCCAGTTTTATTAAACTGCAAAATTAATTTCAGAAAAAGGGAGGCGTGAGAATGTCATTGTGATACAGTAGTGGGAGGAGGAGAAAAGTTGGAATTGGGCAAGCTGGGGTGAAAGTTGCAATTGGGCAAGACGAAAATCTGACATCTAAGATTAAATTATAATTTTAGATCTGCTATTTTGAAATTAATTTTCCTAAAGAAAAACTGGTACATTAATCTGTTCTCACATTAGCCACTATCTAAATATCTGATGATTGTAATTTATAGTATATTTATAGAGGAAGACTTAGATGATGTTACAGAGAAGATTCAGGATGACTTTTGCAGATCCACTGATATTAATTACATTAATGTTTGATGTCATAAGCAACATACCCAAAAAACCAAAGATGTTTAATGCTTATAGAAATGTGTTTGACTCAAAACAGGTATTTTATAATGGATGAGCAGTTTTCCCCTTGGTTGTTATTCATGACCTCAGGCTTCTCTGAGTTTTGGGTTTTATTGAATTTTGGGTTCAATATCTCTTAAGGCCTCGGGTCCTCTGTGGAATCTTCTCTCTCTAACAGCTAATAGGAGCCAAAAACATTTTTTAAAAATGTGAAAAAGTCACACCTTCTAGGTCATCTCAACCTGTATTGCTTTAGTTCACATCTATTCATATTACATTCAGTGTCACCATAGACCAACCAGTCATATGTCGCTATGTATGCAAAATAGTCTGAAAAGGATAACCTTCAAATATGTAGGCACTCAATAATAACATGGAAACATGGTATCCCATTTTTCCATAGTTCACTCCTTCAGACATCAGATGTGATGTTCACTCTCTGTTCCCACAAGGAAGACATATAATGAAGAAAAGGGAAATGGATACCTCCATATCCAACTTCGCGTGTACTTTTAGAGGATGTCCAGCATCTCAATACCAAAACCATATATGAACAAGGACTCTGAAACCAGGAACTTATCAATCAAAATGTTATCTGTCCCTTAAACATCATCTAATACAAATTGTAAGAAAAAGATAACATAATGGTGAAGGAATGTTTTCATAAAAAGAATGATTGGAAGACAGAAGTTACTGATGCAAAGAAATGATGACTTGCTGTAGAAAGGATATGTTAAAAGTAGAATGTCAGTGTTAAGAGTGCCTACTGCTTCTCCTGGAAACTCAAACTTGGCTCCCAGCAGTTATAACTAACACCAATTCTAGGGACTCTGAGATAGCTGCTCTCCTTAGGCACATTCACACACATGCCCCCATCTGCCACACTTAAAAAGATAATAAACCTTCAATTGATCTCATTTGATGCAGGCCAGAAGATCCACTCTTTAAAGTCACTGAAACAGAAACACAAATAGCTCTCTTGACCACAATGAGGAATACTCCACTAGGAAAAAATAAATCATTGCTTAAATCAATATTAAAACACCATAGATACATGCATTGTTTCTCCTCCCCTTCCTCTCCGTGCCTCAGATACACACACATAGTGTGAGAAAGACAGACTTTGAACTCACTGGAATAAAAATGACATGTGCATTACTGTATCATGGCTATTGGGTCAACATTTTTTGTTGTTGTTGTTTTTTGTTTTTGGAGACTGGGTTTCTCTGTGTAGCCCTGGCTGTCCTGGAACTCACTCTGTAGACCAGGCTGGCCTCGAACTCAGACATCCACCTGCCTCTGCCTCGCAAGTGCTGGGAATAAAGGCGTGCGCCACCACCGCCCAGCTTTGGTCCAAATTTTAAACCAGCCACTTGAGTGTGGCAATATAAAGTCTGACCAAAAGGAATAAAAAAATTTAAATATGACAGACTTTTAAATACAATTTTTCTATCCTAAACTTTTCTCTCTTCTAAGCTGAGTGTTTTCATTGGGATGATGGGGAAGCCTATAGCTAGTTGAGTATGAATCATTTCTATCTAGAGGCAGTTACATTCTGACTATATTTAATTCTGTGGCTCAAAACTGGTCCCAAAGTTCCAGAAATACAAACATATTTACATATCATTTCCAATTTCCCCTTAGCATTCTGCAAGTATTTCATTACTCCAGAAGAGGAGAGTTGCAATGTTGAAAGATCTCAGTAATTTATTTTTGGCTTTGGGGTATAATAATAAATCTTCAGGTTCTCCCCTACTTTAGGTGGTTTTAAGTAGCTTAATAGTAAAATAAATTTGCATCAATATGTTGTTTGTGTGTCAAGAAAAATAGTAGGTATTAGGATTTTGTTATAATAATCTATAAATGCATCATGAGATAATCAAGCATGTACAACAATTCATTATTTTCCTTTGTAATTATTCCACTGGGAAGTAATTATATATACATATATATATATACATATATAGTGTGTATATATGTAGTATACATATAATATATGTATATATGTACTGTATGTATATATACTCTGAATATATGTATGTAATTTGATAAATTTGGATGCAAGTTGTAAATACTTGAACCTGTATCATAATCAAGTTTATATTAATAACTTTGCCAGGGACTAAAATGTTGACCCAGATATGAAAAGCACTTCTGCTCTTCCTGAGGTCTTGGGTTCCATTCATAGCACTCACATGTCATCTTAGAATCCCTCTGAAACTCCAGTCTAGGGGGTCACATGGCTTCCTTTGGACTCTAAAGACACCAGGATCACATAATCACATATAGTCCACTGACTTACATTCAAAAGAAAAAGAAATAATATATAAATATATATAAATATAAATATATAATTATATAAATATACAATTATATAAAGATATATGATTAAAATTTGTCAATCACTCTCAACATTTGCATCTGCTCTTTTATTATGGTGTTTCTTAATCTCTATTTTGTGATTGAGAATTCAATGTAAAATTGACTCTTTTAGTAATTTTTTGTATTAATTTTATATAAAAGTCTGATGAAAGTGAGCAGTAAATCCATCTGGTTCTGGGGTTTTCAGTGTCATTTTTTTTTGTGTTACTGTTTCAGTCTCACTGTATTTTTGTGTAGTGCACCTATTTGAACAAACGCTTATGTATGTACAGTTGTGTTGGCGTAAGTATAACATGTAGTACTTATGATGGCTTATTTTGACTGTTATCTTGATTGGATTGATAAATGCCTGTGATGTTGGTGAAGGTCAATAATCTGGGCTATCTTTGAACACTTACAGGGAAGATTAAGATTCTTTTATGAAGGGGAAAGAAATATGACTATATCAGATAACTGATATTAGGAACAGGGTCAGTCTTGGGCTTAAACCTGACCACGTGGTTCTCAAGTCAATTGAAATAGCTGTGAGATGAATTAAAAACCGGAGATAAAAGAACAGTGAAAATCTATATGTTATAAGTAGAGATGAATGGGTAGTTCTGCTGGGAGCTCAGAAGACCAGAATACTAACAGAAGTGTGGATGGTAAATGTACACATAGAATTTCTGATGAAGACCAGTACTCTATCAAAGATTTAATTACAAGCCACTTATTGGCAAAGAACCTGGCTACATTTTGCTCAAGACCTGTGACTTCTCAGGGGAAGACTGACTCTGAAGGTGATAGACAGTCTGATAGAAAAGGGGAGGGGAAAAAGGTCATAGTCACTAGAAAGTCCCAGATGCTAGGGACCCAAGGACCCAACAGGGAGGACATTAGCTAAAAGACCCAACAAAGGGGAGATAGATCCTGTAGAGATCGTATTCAGTGTATAAGCGTGGCCCCCATTTGAGGGATGGGGCTATCCACCCACCTGAAAAATATTAACCCAGAATTCCTCCTGTCTAAAAGAACTGCAGGGACAAAGAATGGAACAGACATTAAAGGAAAGGCCATCCAGAGACTACCCTACATAGAGATACATCCCATCTACAGGCAGCAAACCCAGACATATTGCTGCTGCCTAGATGTTCTTACTGACAGGAGTCTGGTAAAGCTGTCTTCTGAGAGGCTGGGCCAGAGCCTGATCAATACAGATGTGGATGCATGCAGTCAAACATCAGACTGAGTACAGGACCCCAATAGAGAAGTTAGGGCAAGGACTGAAGGAGCTGAAGGGCTTTGCAATCCCATAGGAAGAACAATATCACTCAACCAGAACCCCCACCCCAAAGCTCCCAGAGATTAAACCACCAACCAAAGAGGAGGACCCAAGGCACTAGCTGTATATGTAGCAAAGGATTATTGTGGGACAAAAATGGGATCCTGTGTCCACTTGGGTTTAGGGCCACTGGGCGAGTCATATGCAGGGGAGTTTTCACAGACCCCAGGCTGCTGATGGATGTGCGTTGAACTGTGAGAAGCCGTGGGATCCCTCTCTGGGGGTGAGGAAGGCACAGGCTGGGGTCCCCACAGAACTACCAAAGTAGAGGTCCCATTCTCAGGCACCACTGACGCCGCTGGGGGCCTCGGAAGAGCTACATGAAGGCCAGGGACGTCAGGTTCTCACTCTCAGGCATTGCACTGCTGGTTGTTGCAGAAGAGCTGAGAACAGAGTGGGGACCCCCTCGGGCCGACTCTGCCTGGGAGGCCGAAGGGAAAAGGGCAGGGAGGAGAACTCTGGCAGGTTACCCCAGGGAGGAGAGAGTCTGACTAGCTCAGGAGACTTGCTTGGCTAGAGCTCAGGGAGGCTTCCCAGTGGGAGGTTAGACACACAGCTCTTTAGCAGAAGACCTGCTCCATTGCTCCAGCACAGCAGATCTTGATAAGAAGAGGCAGTCGATGGTTTTAAGGAGTTTATTGTAGAAAGACAGAGAGGGAGAGAGGTGTAGGGAAGTAGAGGCCGGCCATGGCCAAGTGGAGAGAGGGGGTGAAGGGGATGGGGAGAGAGGGAGAGCCGGGGAGCAAAAGAATAAGAGATTTAGAAAGTAAGAGAGCAAGGAGGGGAAAGCAGCTCCTTTTATAGTGGGCTGGGTCATCTTGGCTCTTGCCAAGTGGAGGTGTGTGGAGGACTCCAGGTGTGGAGTCCAAACAGAATACCAGGAACCTGGAACATTGCCTATGTGACTGATGGCTGTGGGAGGCTGTAACCAGAGGCCCAGGAGGCATGGTTGAACTCCTTCTATCCCTTAGGGTTACCAGGATTCCAGGCCTCTGCTCGAATAGGGACCAGGCTCTCTGTGCACAGCTCACTGCCCCACAGGTTACCTTATCTACCATCAAGTGTAGGGGAGCCCATTGGTCCTGTGGAGGTTCAATGACCCAGGGTAAGGGAATGCTAGGGCACTGAAGGAGGAGTGGGTGGACGAGTGAGGGAGCACCCTCATAGAAGGAAGGAGGAAGAGGACGGGATAGGGGTTTGTGGAGTGGAAACTGGGAAGTGGGATGACATTTGGAATGTAGATAAATGAAATAATCAATAAAAAAAGGAAAATTTAAAAATTAAAATAATAAAGATTCTTTATATTTTGTTTTTTATATTCTTTGAGGTTTTTTTTTCTTTTACCATGTACCTTGATAATGTTGACTACCAACTCCTTTCTGTAACCTCTCTAAGACCTATTCCCATTCACTAAATTTGTGCCTTCTTTCATCTTTTTAATTAATAAAAGATTAACACCAGTCAGTGCTCTTTATGTTTTAGTGCAGGGGGGAAACACTCATTGAAGTAACCTCAACTAACCAGGAGTCACACTTGTAAAGAAAACTGATTCTCCTTACCCCCAATGCAATCAACCGTCCAGAACATTTCAATTGGGGGTAGGACTGATAAACCATTTCTTATTTGATACTAGAATGTTGCCTGGCTTGATCTTCATGTCTGGAAAACATTGTATTGCTCTGGTCCTCTCAGTAACTATGTCTTAATATCTTTCTGCCCCCTTTTCTGTGGTAATTCAGTTTCAAAAATAATTAATAACATGATTCTTAATAGCTTTTTTAGACATCCTTGTGGTTATTTTATCTCCTCTTCTGTATTTATCCCCTTATTTCTCCTTATTGAGAATTCCCAACTTTTTCCCTCATTTCTGTTTAGTTCTGCTACAATACTGTTTTGATAACTGTAGCTTTGTAGCATATTATAATGTGAAAAAGTAGGATGTACTCCAATTTATTTATTGCTCAAAATTCTTTTGATTACTCAGAGTCTACTGTGGTACCAAATGAATGTTAGGTTTTCATTTCTATTTCTGGAAAAGATGCAATTTAGATTTTAATTATGATTGCATTTAATTTATAGATCACTTTGGGTTTAAGCTAATTTTTACTTATAGAATAAATTCCACTCCTTTGTGGAAGTTCAGTAAATGAATTTTCTCAACTGAATAATCACCACAAAAAATTAGACTAAACCAATTAAAAGTGTCTTAAGATCTTCTTATTATGAATTTTTTTGCTTTTCATTAAAGAATTAAGCAGTTTTTATTTTCATATGAATATAAAACCAAACAGTATTTATCTTTTTAATATACACATAGGTAGGTGCTAAGAATTATCTGTTTTAGATATAATTTTCCTGTATCTGACAGACTTCAAACAGAAGAATAAGATCATAAATACAGTTTTATGTCATGGTGGGAGCATCTGAGAGCATGCATATGCACTTAGATAGCATTATGTGCTAAATGAAGTACAGTGTAATGCTCCTAAGGCCATGATGAGCAAAAGATCAGGAGGAAAAATCAAATACAAGAGAAAATGATACAACCGAGAAAATCAACACTGCATTTGTACCTCTACATATATATTAATAAAAGTAAAAATAATAAATAAGGCATTTCCATCAATTTTTATTATGGACAAGCATGACATAGTGTTTATGATTGTGTCCTATACCTTCATAAGCCAGGTAGCCATAAGGTTTTACAATATCTCTTGAGTAGGTAGTGAATTTTCAGCTCCACTTCATTCTTCTGGACATATTATTTATACATGTGGTCTCTCCTGACTAACATCTCTTCATGAGAAGTAAATGTGTACTTGAAGGCTATGATAATAAAAAACTGTGTTTTATAAACCTAAGTCTCCTTACAGGAGAGAATTTGCACTACTTGTCTCTATAAAAGAGGTTCTGTCTTCCAACTAGTGAGAAGTTAACCAATGAAATTAAAGCAGAATAACTGAAAGCTTTCACTTTGGAGGCACGTGGAAGTCAAATGTGTAGAATATGTAAGATGGTTCCTGTGTGGTATTTTCTCCAAATTGGATATCTTGTAATATGATATGGATTTCCACTCTTATGACAGAAGGCAGCCATGCAAGATGTCTTCTCCACTTTTACCCCATGCTAATTGACTTTTAATTACCAGTTCCTAATCAAAATGGGAAGGAAACATGCAATGGGAGAATTTTCCATTGCTTATGACCACCTAGTGCCTATATTTTTATTCCTGGAGTTCTATATACTGTATAGAAACATGGAGAATGTGATGTAGTGTGGATAGTCATACAGATAAAGAAGGATGTAAAATATGAGTACTTGGGTGTTTTTATAAGGCAATTTGGTCAATATGTTAACAAATTTGGTCACTGTATACTTCAAATTTATAATGGGAAAGATATCTCTTACTGAACAATCAGTGTTGGAAAATCTGTCCGAGGGTAAAGGATCCCTATCTTTCTTTTTTCTTTGTTTCCTTTTTTTTTTTTTTTTTTGACATGTCTCTAACCACATTCATTTCAACCATTAATTCAAGAACAACAAAAGCTGAAAATGTTGAAAAGTGAAAACAAGCAAAAACCTAACCAATTGGGAGAGAATGTAAATATAAAGCAAATGAATTATTCACAAACTCTGCAGGTTGCCTTTTTTTTTTTTGATTCTGAAAAAAAAAACAGAAAAATAAAAGTCTAAGGAATGAAAGTTGTTAAACATTAGAGCAGCTCACAGAGGTACCTGCAGCATCTCTTTAGGAAGCCATTATGTGTGAACAAATTCTCATTGCCCTTACTAAAGTGTATCATCATGCAAAGGATAAAATGGCGGCCAATACTCTGGTGAAATTTTATGGCATGTTGGCTATTTCACAAAAATTGCATTAATTGTGAATATTTGTAACACATAGGGGCATACAGGAATACAGAGTGCTAGTAAAGTTCATTGTCAGGACTTAAATCTGGAGTTACAACAGAGTTGTGTGTGAAATCTGATCAAGAGTCAGAAATGGGACTATAAGAGCACATAGCAATGCAGTGCAAATTAAGAGATCTCTCCAAGCTGGACAGTGGTGGCTCACACCTTTAATCCTAGCACTTGGGAGACAGAACAGGTAGATTTCTGAGTTGGAGACCAACCTGGTCTACAGAATGAGTTCCAGGACAGCCAGGGCTACACAGAGAAACTCTGTCTTGAAAACAAAAAACAAAGAGAGACAGACAGACAGACAGACAGACAGACAGACAGACAGAGAGAGAGAGAGAGAGAGAGAGAGAGAGAGAGAGAGAGAGATCTCAGTCAGTGGGGTAGTGAGAACCTGGAAACCAGGCAGGGCAGAGAAGAAGGAGCACAATCTACCATAATGGCAACTTCCAAAAATGAACCTTTAGCTGATGGCACATAAATGGAGAGCCTTAGAAATTTCAAAGACTCCTGGAAACCTGTAGAACTCTTTTTGATTGCAGTACTGCAAGGCTTGGAAACTATTCCTTTAGGAACTATGTTTTCAAAGCACTTGTATTGTTGAGGAATCTGGAAGGGAGAGAGGAAAAAAATGTCAAAGATCTGGCTGGAGTGGTAAGGAGTTGTAGAAGTGAATGGGAAACAAGAAAAAGCTGAAAATAAGTGCATCAGAGAAAGAAAACTATATAACTTTAGAAAATATGTGAAAAGACAAATGGGAAATAGAAAACATCATTGGGAATCCCATGGCTGGAGCTACCTTGACACAACCTCAAACAGTAATGAGTCCAGGGGGACAGTGCTGAGGCATACAGATTCTTCCAGTGAAGAAGGGAAGAAAAAGTAAAGTAGGAAATGAACCATGTATCCAGGAAGCACTGGCAAAATTCTTTCATTAGAAATTGCTAATTCTTATGCCACATAGATAAACTAATCATTTTTCTTTTTAATTTATCTTATTAGGATATATCTCATCTTGAATTTTTTTGTCCAAGGTCATACAGTTGCTAAATGACAGAACCAAGATTCAAGCCCAAATCTTCAGATAATACTTTACACACTTTCCTAGCATAAGAATGTAAACAAATGTAGTAGAAATGCATTTTAAATGAAATCCAGAAAGGGGAGGATTTGGCTAGAGTCCCTGCAACAGTGCCAACAGATGCTGCTAAACTCAAAGTGTGGTTCATTAAGATTTTTTAATTTGTCCAATTATAAAATGAATAAATATAATTATAGCATAAATGAAGAAAATTCATGCCCGAGTAATAACAGCTTTGGATGAGGTTTTAAGCCTGAAAACACATTGAATTGCAAGCCTCCAATAAGAGACATTGTCTATCAGAACAGAATACAAATTTCTTCTTTTTGAAGTTCATGATTATTATTATTAGTGGTGGTGGTGGTGGTAGTAATATTAGTACTTGCAGTGTGTGTTTATGTATGCATGTGTACAGGCACACAGCACACATGTCTGGAGGACAGCTTTTGAGAGTTGGTTCTTCTCTTGCACTTTTGCACTAGTTTTGGGGTACCAAGCAATGATCATATGCAGTGCTTCTACATAACTAGTCATTTTGCCAGGGGAGAACAGGAGCTTGATACAAGGTATCATGGCATAGAATAGAGGGCAGACTCCAGCCCCTGGCAGGCACTGACCTCCCTTGTCCTGGCATGCAGGTCCATGAAGAGAAAACATTTTAAAAAATCACCCCACATTTGTGAGTGCATAGATGCTGATGTGTGAGCTATCTATGAATTTTCAACAAAATGAAACCAATCCATACCTTGCCCCCAAAGGGCTGCAATAATAACAAGCACAAAGGATCCTCTTCAAGTTTGTCAGAAGCCCAGGGTAGGGACAATGTTACATTGAAAAGCTTGTAAAAAATGATCATTGGACTTTTAAATAAAATACCTAAGAATATATTTTAACATTTGCATTTTTCTGGACAAATTGGCTATTAGTTTAAATTCCAGAGATCAGATTCAACATAACATGTACAAAGGTATTATGTACATAAATACATTGTAACTACAAATGTGTGTAATACATTTCATTTTCAAAGGTCTTAATCATGCTCATAGACTACTATCACATTTTATTTATTAAGTCATATATTTTATTGTAGAGATTATTAAGAATTCTTTTTCTTCTTTGATACACTACTTAATTAGTCCAATTATCTAATTCTTGGGAGTAAAAACAGTTTCAATGATTAAATACATGTTTCATATAAATAAGGGGATTTTATCAAAAGTTTGTTGCTATCAGGCATAGAAATGCTTTTAATCATGATAAACAGTTTCATACACAGTATTATGCTTAAGAAAAGGATTAATATTCCTTTGTAAAAGTTCTCAGATTAAGCTTCTAAAAGATTAGGTAAATGAATGTTCAGTAAACAAAGGATAATACCATTAATGGAATAGCAAGTGCATCTTCTTATATTCCAGCAGGGAAGAATGCTAGCTAACTAGCTAAAGAGGCCATGCACCCATTTGCACCTGAACCTTAGGGAACATTCTGGACTGCTGTACAGAAAGGTTCTACAATCCTGCCTTCTTAGTAGCTGATATTTCATGGCATATTTGTAGTGTGATGCAAAAGTTTATGACAGGTAAACATGTAATATGTATATATAATTTAAATAATTTATATTTAATATATAACTATTGTTTTAATTTTCTATCATTACCTTTATAATACTTTTATATTTTTGAAAATTTCATATATGTATTTTAATCATATCCCACTATTACTTCTAACTCTCCCTTATGTCCCCTAACATATTCTCACTCCAAACTTCATGTCTTTTCTTCTTCCTCCTTCTTCTTTAAATTTTTTTAAATAATTCATTGATTTAAATTAGAAATTCTTGCATATACATGCCTATGTAGCCATCCAGTAGAGTAGGAGGAACCTATCTGTGGTTGCAACCCCAAATAAAAATTAATTTCTCTTCCTCAACATCCATCAGATTCCAATATCTTCTAATTTAGGGATGAGGCCATATAAACCCTTCTACATTCATGCTGAAATTAGATTATCTAGCTCTTATGCTTAAGCAGAGCTGCTGTGAGTTTGTGAATTCAGTGACCATTTCATGTCCTGAAGACCCAGTTTCACTCTATTGTCCAAACTCTAGCTATAACTATTTGTTATACCCCCTCTTCCATGCTGCCTCTTGAATCTCTGAGTGGGGATGGATTGACATAGATGTCCAGTTTATGGCTGAGTACTATGAGTCAATTATTCTTAGTTATAAGTTTCTACAATGTCTCCTTCTACTTGCAAAACAAGCTTCTCTGATAAATGTTGAGAGTACCAAAGATCTATGGATATAAGAATAAATGTTTTGAAAATACGTTGACAACAAGACTATTTTGAAGGAAAACAACAATCTCTTCTTGGGTCTATGATTTTACTACACATGTTTTGTTTTGGTTTGGTTTGGTTTGGTTTTTTTGTTGGTTTTTTTTTGTTTTGTTTTGTTTGTTTTTTTATTTTTGGTTTTTTTTTACCATGTTTACAGTACCAGGAATTCTCTCCTGTGGAGTAAAGGTCAAACCAATCAGAAACTGCTTGGTTATACCATAACCACCATATAATTGCACCAAAGGCACATCTTATCTGTCTGCTTAGTATTATAGCATGCAGGGTTTGTGGATGGATAAGGCCATTGATGTAATCTTCCCTAATGTTCTAAGTAGTGTAAGTTAGCTAGCAGGGAGAAAGTTTTCCCAGTCAGTTCCCGATCGACTTAAGTATGTGCTATGTTGTTTTGAAGGTCTCTGCACTGAGATATTCATTTGATAACCATTCCTTCTGAAAATAGTATTGTCTACCCATGCAAAGTTCCTTCATTCCAAATCCTTTTGTTATTATAATTTTATTAGATTATAACTACGTTGGTTTCTATAGGCTCCCCCCCCCCCCGATACATTCTTAGTTTTGGCTAATCTTTCTTTTCCCTTTCTCCCCTCTCTCTTCCTTGTCCCCAGTATCTCTGCATCCCTCTCATGTAACAAATCTTTTACTATACTGTCTGATTATATTTTTAGTTGGGTTGCATAATAGTAGATTTCTATGTATTCTTTTTTTAAAGAGAGTCATACTCTGTAGGTCTGGCTCCCCTAGAATTTGCTCTGTAGATCAGGCTAGCCTTGAAATTGCCAAGATATTCCTGAATGTGTCTCCCAAATACTAGATCATGCACATTGTTAGATCCTTTATCTTTATTAGCCTCCTCTGCTTTCTCATTTCTAATATCTCCTATCCCACCACCTGGTTAAACCTTTCACACCCAGAATTCTCCATTTCTACTTATGTTCTATTTGCATTCTGTTATCTTTCCTCCCTTACTGAACCCCACACAACCCATTTCTAGTTCCTTGGTTTCTACATGAATGCCAAGTTAAACACAAAACAACAGATTCAAAGTTAGAATAAACAGGAAGAAAGCTATTTGCTTTTCTGTGCCTGGACTGCTTCACTTAATTTTTTCCTCCACTTGCCTGAAATTTCATGCTTTCATTTTTCTTTCCAACTAAATAAAATTCATGATGAGAGAGCTTGTGATGCTCAGTTTAATTGCTAACTTGATAGAATCACCAGGGAAGAGAGTTTCAGTGAGAAATTGTCTAGATCTGGTTATCCTGTGAAGCATTATCTTGATTCCATGTTAACTGATGTGAAAAAATATAGCTCACTCTGGGTACCACCATGCCTTAGCAAAGGATCTTGTGATGCATGCATGTTAGAAAAGGCTGAGCACAAGTAAGTAAGCATACATGCATTTCTCTCTGTTGTGTGATTAGCTGTTCTAAGGTCTTGACGTTTTGACTACCTTGATATGATGGTCTGTAACACACAATTCTGAGCTAATATAAATCATTTCTCCTCTAAGTGGCTTTTCTGTCAGGATATTTTATTATAGTAGCAGGAACAAAACTAAAAGAGATACGTGGATTGATTCCATTGCCTTATTATTGTGAATGGGGCAACAAGAAAAATAGATGTGCACATATCAATAGTGGAATAGCTGGGCCATCAAGTAGTTCTAAGTCTAATATGTGAAGAAGCCGTAAGGCTAATATTCAAACTGGATGAAGGAATTTGCACTCCCAACAATCTATAAGAGTCAACATTTTCCTACATTCACACCAGCACTTGTCTCATATTTATTTGTGTTCCTGAGGATGGTCATTCTTACTATGGAATCATAGAATATTGTTAACCCTCATTTTTATGATGGCTAAGGATGCTGAACAACTTTTTAAATTTTTAATTTATATTTCTTAGTTTCATTTTATTGGTTTGTTGTTTTTGTCTTTTTTTCTGTGCTATCAGAATCCTGTTGGGAAAGTCTTTACCTTTGCATGTAAATTAAAGATACCCTCAAAATTTCCACTTGCAATTTCTGGTAATCACATATTATTTTAAATGTCATTGGTATGTTTAGGATTACATTTTGTGTACAATGAGAGGTATTGCTACATACTGAAATCCAGGTTTCACAATACATTTAATTGAAAATGACATATTGTGTATGTTGGAAATCTATCAAAACTTGTGTACCCAAAGATGTGTGGACTCTCTGGGGACTCTGTATGATCCCATTGACCTATATGTCTGTTTTGTATCAGGATCATGGCTTTTTTTATTACCATAACTCTTTAGTGTTAGAAATAAGTTTTGGTAACAACTCCTGCAATACCCATTGTGTTTGGGGTCCCTTTGTCTATGCTTGATCTTTTGTTCTTCCATATGAATTCAGAGTTTTTTTTCTCTATATTTGTGAGGAATGGTTCTAGAATTTTGAATACAATTGAATCTACAGATTGTTTTTTTTTTATTTATGATAGCCATTTTCAAATGTAAAATGTAAATGGTTAATTCTAACCCATGATCATGGGAGGTCTTTCTACTTTCTAATGTCTTTTTAAATTTTTTTCTCCATGACTTCAAAGCTTCATTGTAGAGATCATTTGTTTCATTGGTTACAATTATTCTTAGGCATACTATCTAGGGTATTGTGAATGGGATGGTGCCTTGACTTCTTTTTCAGTGTATTTATCATTGGTATATAGGAAAGGTACTGACTTTTGTGTGTGTGTTGCCATTTATTAACCATATTCTTCAATGTGAAGAGTTTTTGTGTGTTGGAAGTTCAAGGACTCTTATGTATTCAGTCATCTCATCTGCAAGTAGGGATACTTTGATGTTTCTTTCTACATATATTTTTTCTTTTGTCTAATTATTCTAGCTAAGATATCAAACACAATATTTCAAAAAAGTGGTTACCTTTACTTTATTCTTAATTTTAGTGGAAATAATTTTATGCACTTAGCATAATACTGACTGTAGGTTTATTTATTGCATGTATGCTTTAGTATGATAAGGTATAATCCTTGCACCTGTAGTTTCTTCATGACTTTTATGGTGAAGTAATGCTGGATTTTGACAAATGTCCTTGCTGTAGCTATTAAGATCATGAAAATATTGCATTTTAGTCTATCAATGTGATAAATTATCCTTTTCGATTTAAATATGTGGGCCCATACTTATATCTCTAGAAGAGTCAAGGTGGTAATAATGATTTTAAAAATTTTTCTTTAACAGTATTTATTAAAAAAAAATAGATGTTCATTGTAGAGATTATTCTGTAGTTTTCATTTACATGTTGCATCTTTTTGTTGTTGTAATTTAGTTTGCTTGGGTATCCTGGCAATACTTGCCTACAGAACCAATACAGAAACTTTCCTCCATTTTGTACATATATAATAATTAAAGTAGTATTGCTTATATATAGATAGATAGATACATATATATATATATATATATATATAAATTTTTATATAATACATCAGTAAATCTATTTGGCCCAGGGCTTTCTTTTAGTTAGAAGAATTTTATTGATGACTTAATCTTATTGATGGCTATAAATGTGATTAAGTAATTTATTTCATCTTGGCTTAATTTTGTTCGATTGCATCCATCTAACTTAAAAGATCCTAACCATTCCTTTTGCATTTTCCAACTTAGTAGAATATCAGTTTTTAAGACATGTTATCATAATCTTATGGATTAAATTGTGTAGATGTCTCCTGTGATATCTTCATTTTTATCTTTAACTTTATTTATTTATGTCTTTTCTCTCTTTATTTATTTAACTAAGTGTTTTGTCAATATTCTTTTTATTTTAAAATAACCAACTTTCTATTTTCATATATTTTGTGTTATTTTTCTTAATGTTTCTATTTTGCTAATTTGTGCCCTGATTTTGATTTTTTTTCCCATTTACTGCTTTTGGGTTCCATTTGATTTAGTTTCTTCAAGGCTTTCAAGTGTGTATTTAAGTTGATTTGAGTTCTCTCAAGTTTTTTGTTTGTTTTTGTTTTTGTTTTGTTTTGTTTTAATGCTGGCACACAGACTTGCAAATGTTCCTCGGGACCACCTTCATTGTGCCCAACAGAATTTGGTGTGTTGTGTTTGCATTTTCATTTAATTCTAGGAACTTATTTTATTTTGTTCTTGACTCTTTCATTTTTTATAGTGTGCTGTTTGAGCTCCATGAGTTTGAATGCCTTCGGTCGTTTTTATTCCTGTGGATATCTAGCTTTAATCTGTTGTGCCCATGTAAAATACATAATATTATTTCAATTTTTCTTAGTTTGTTGAGACTGTCTTTGCATTCTAATATGTGACCAATTAAAGGTCCATAGGCTGCTAAGAATAAAGCTACAATTTTTCATAGATGTCTATTAGGTTATGTTCATTTATAATACAATTTAAATTCAGTATTTTATTTTTCTTCTATTCTGTTTTGTTTTGTTTTGTTTTGGATGATCCCTGGTAAAGATGGTTATTTTGTTCTGATTAGATTTTGTCAATTTAACAGGAGCTAGAATCTCTTTCAGGAGAAGGAACCATAATTAAGAAAATATCTCTATCAGATTGCCCCATGAACAAATCGATGTGGACATTTCTTGATTAACAATTGATGTGGGAGGTCCCAATCCATTTTACATGATGCTATTTTGGGCAGCTGGTCTTGGGTTGTATTAAAAAATAATCTGACTGAAAAATGAAGATCAAGCCAATAAGTAGCTTGCCTGTGTGGCCTCTGCCTCAGTTCCTATTTCCTGAGTTTCTGCCCTGGCTTCTTTCTATAACAGATCACAAAGTATAAACTGAGCTACATTCTTCTTCAGGCCGCTTTTTGTCATGGTGTTTATCACAGCAACAGAGACTGAACTAGGACAGTATTCAAGTCACCTATTATCACTACTTTGTAATTAGTATACCATGGCTTTCCATCTTGGAGTGTTTTAAATGAAATAGGGTTCACCTTAGATTGGTGTATTTGAATTTAGATTTACAATATTCTCTTGATTAATTGACCTCTTAATGTCTATGAAGTAAGCTCTAAAGAGTTTTAGTTTAAAGACAATTTTGTCATATGTTATAGTAGATATTCCTATGTCTTTCTTGATGCAATTTTCTTGGAATATCTTTTTCTATTATTTTCCCCTAAGTTGATGTTTATCTTTGATGTTGAGGTGTGCTTCTTAGAGAGAGACAAAAATATGGATCCTGTTTTCTAATCCAATCTGCTCATCTGGGCCATTTTATTGGACAATTGAAACTATTAGTATTCAGAGTTATGACTAAAACATATATATTAATTTCTGTCCTTTTGTTGATTTGGGGATGCTCATTTAGATGCATTTGTACTGACTTTTCTGATGCCTTTTAATTGTCCTCTGTGGAATCTTGGATATGTTTTCCTTCAATTCAGACTTAATTGTTTATTTGTCTACTATAGAGCTGGATTACTGTTGATGAAAATTTATTGTCAGTTTTTATAGAGATATTATGTTTGTCCTTTAATTATAACACAAAGTTTATTGATTATATTACTATGGGTTGTCAGGTTTGGTATTTAATAACTTAGAGTATGTCATTCTAGGCCATTTTGGCTTTAAAATTTCTATCAGATGATCTATTGTTATTCTGATTGGCCTTACATTAAAGAGATTTGACTGTTGTCTCTTATAACTTTCAATAACTTTTGTTCATTTTGGTTATTATTTTATCACTTTAACTATAACTTATCATGGAGAGGATTTCCCCTTCTGATTTTTTTTCATGTTCTCTGATTCATTGAATGAACATCAATTAAGGTTTGGGAAAAATTTCTCTACGATTTCATTAAAAGGCTATTACCTCCTCTTCCTCCTCTTTTTTCTCCTCTTTTTCCTCCTCTTTTTTGCTCCTCTTCCTCCAACTCTTTCCTATTTTTTTGCCCACAACTCAGTGATGTGTTCTTTTCATAGTATACCAAAGCTCTCCCACCTTCAATTCATTTAAAAATTATTATTCACTCCGGGCAGTGGTGGTGCATGCCTTTAATCCCAGCACTTGGGAGGCAGGCAGATTTCTGAGTTCGAGGTTAGCCTGGTCTACAGAGTAAGTACCAGGACAGCCAGGGCTACACAGAGAAACCCTGTCTTGAAAAACAAACAAACAAACAAAAATTATTATTCACTTATACTGAATAATGCAGTTTTTCCACTTTGCCTTTAAGCCTTGACAATATTTCTTGCATGCTCTATTCTATCACTAAAACTTTCCAATGATCTCTTTATTTAGCCCATTGAGGCTTTTTTTCTAATATCATTTCAGTTTTTCCATTCTTCAGCAATTCTACCTGTTTACTAAATTACATTTGTGTATCTTTCAGTGAAAGCACTTTCAATGCTAAGAAGAGGATGAAGTCAGAGTAGGGTTGCGGTTTCCTCTTCCTCTGAGGACCAGAAGCTCTGTTCCTAGTTTTTTTCCAAGAACATTCAATTAATTATCTGCAGAAACGTTCACCATCCAAGGATGAGTACACTGCTTTGGCTGGTCTCTGATTCAGTCTAATGTGATTCTTCAAACCTAGATGTCAGCTCAGGCACTTGGTCAGCTCTAGCCCCATCTCTCATTCCAAATCTTCTACTGCATATTTTAGTTAATTGCACACCTGGATATCTTAACCTAGGTCAGCTCTATCGTTAATTTCACAACTTCTGCCTTTCAGCTGTAGTGTATCCCATTCTGGGATATGTTATACTGTGTCTATCTCTCTGTGACCCTAGCAGCTTCTAAGTATTGTTGGTTCTACAAACCTGGGTATCTTACCTTTGGTTCTAATTTACTATTAATGTCGATAATTTTGTATTTAAGTAAAATTGTTTATATAAAATAGTTATATTTCTAAGACCTAATGATGTTCTGTCCTATTTATTATCTGTCATTCATTCCTCATGTACATATGAAACTGATTTTTTAACTCTTTAGGGTGCTTTTCAAAAATACATGTGATACTTGTCATTGTTATACCATAATATCTTTATTCATTAGACATTTTGTATCATAATAGAATAACATTTCTTGTTGATAATTGCTTATTCTTTATATGGACCATTATGCCCATCTTAAGCAGTGTTTGATTACATTGAAGAGACAATATGACCATAGAAACTCTTATAAAAGAAAACATTTAATTGGGGATGACTTATATTTTTAGAGGTTTAGTCCATTACTGTCATCATATGAAGTATAGTGACATGTAAGCAGACATGATATTAGAGAGTTTTGGATCTGCAGGCAGTAGGAAGGGGGAGAGAGAGAGAGAGAGAGAGAGAGAGAGAGAGAGAGAGACAGACAGACAGACAGACAGACAGACAGACAGACAGACACTGGGTATGGATTGAGCATTTGAAATCCCAACTCTACCAGTGACATTTCTCTAACAATGCCATACCTCCTAATCCATGTCAAGTAGCTCCACTTCCTAATGACCACACATTCAAATCTGTGAGCCTATGGGACCATTCTTATTCAAACAGCCACAGTGTCCATGCAAAGATTTTTGCCATGGAGTCTAGTCAAACACACAGTTACACCATCTCTTTTATCATCAGCCCTTAAAAATGAACACTTAGAAAATTATACTTTCTGGTATGTTTTCTACAGTTCACTAACAGTTAATTTTGTCTTTTTTTCTTCTTATAATTATTGCATAAGCCTTTCCATTACTTCTGACAGATTATATAATGTCAAGTAATGTATATTTGTAAGGTATACAACTTAGTCTGTTGATCTCCCACTTCTATATCTTCCATGGAATAGGGCAACTTCCAATTCTGTGTCTCTTCCCTGGTTGCTCTAAAGGACTGTAGATTGGTTTCTAGTCCAAGGACTTCTCTTTAATGATCCTGTGAACATCTTACTTCCTGCCCTAAGCTGATGCTGTGAGTCCCCATATGCTATGGTTGGGACATTGCTGGGTCTAGCATGGCCACAGAAGGGATATTGTGACACAGTTCCTGCCCCTGTGCAGAGAGCATCAGGACCTGGTACTCCTGAAGTGCTGATGGTGGCTGTAGACATAAAGCTTTTTTGCATAATAATTTATATATTTTGTCTCATGTTCCTCTTTCAGAGAGTGTTCTCCCTCCCAAGGATAATGACTCCACGATTCCAGGAAGAAAGAATATGTCTGGTAATCCTCTGCAAATGGTGATGCTGTCACCTTCAGGACAGCCCTTTAGGCTGTGGGAAAGACCTCTGAAAACATGAGTTCAAGAATATATGAATCAGTGTAATAACTGTTCTTTACAGGATTTCTCAACTATGCAACGTCTATGGATGCAAAATAAATTATGTGAGAGGTTTCATGGACCTGAAAGAACAGAGGCAGCTACACTAATGAGTCAGTTTATTTGGAAAGATATTAAAGGAGACCTGATTTAGTCAATAGAAGAAAAAACCTGGATCATGAAAGAGAAAGAAATAGTTAAAAAAAAAAAAGAATTCAAGTAGATTGTTATAGAATATTAGTGGTGAAATAGTATACTCCATGGAAGCAATGAAAAATTATATTTGATCCTGATATTCTACTCCCTAAAAGAGGTAGTTATATGTGCCATGCAAATAGAGGTTGAGAATAAGCAAAAAGTCTGGTATCTAGAAAAAATGATAATGGCTTAGTGATATTCCTACTTTCTGGGATTAATTAATCCTTTCTAATAATAAGCCTCAGAGTTCCTGAAATATAAAAAATCCAAAGATTATAAGAATATATTGAAGTAGCTAAGAATTATTAAAATGAGCTTCAATGCTGCTTGCATCAGCATAAATAAAAGCTCACTAAATTGCAAAACAAATATAAACAGTATTATACTTAAAGCTAACTTTATCACATAAAAATAACCTCTATGTCTAGACTTGCCAACCATAAGCACTGTGCCCAACAAAACTTATATGACTTGTATGTTAAAAATAAACATATACTTATTGTCTGGTTCATTTTCCTCAGATGTATTCTGAATTTCATTTTCTACTTCTAACAGTCAAAGGGCTAAGGTTATTAAGTGCTGATTCATGGAATAGTCATAAATGCACCTGGGATAAGTGATTAAACTGATATGCAATTTCTAAGGAAGTAGGTTATGCAAAACCAAAACAAAACAAAAGACTGGACTTTGGTCTGTAAGAGAGAGCTATCTCACTCCAATCACAGAACTGTCAGGTTGCATTCATCACTGACTCCGAGTCATTTTTCATTGCTCCCATTTACCCTGTCCTCAGGTCCCTCTCTTAAGCTGAGGCTGTACCATGGCAGGACATGACTTGAGTGTGTTGTTCAAAGGTTTTACTTTTTGTCCCAGTTGTGAGGGTGAGAGACCAGAAACTTAATCCAGCTAATGACTATAGAATGGAACTTTGAGGGAAAACAAATACTATTTATTTGTAAAGCAATGTTCTTAGATTTTTCATTACAGTGATCTGAAAGAGACTAACACCTTTCCTGTGGTTGGTCTCTTCATGCTGTAGCTTCTTGAGGCAGAAGTTTTGAGAGATTGACTTTTAAATCCTGGATATCAGAAAGTATTTTTACATTGATTTTAACCTATTCTTACTCTATGTATAGAATATAAGACAAGGTACATGTTTTCTTAAACTTTGAAAAATTTCTTCTATTACCATAAACCCACTGTTGGTAGTAGAGATAAAATAGTATATTATTTCCATTGTATTGTGCATTTCAAAGTTTTGAGGCATATTGTTTTCTCCCTTTTATTCTCCTTCCATTTGTGCCAGAAATAGTTATAATTAATGAATTATTTGGCAATTTCTATAGGCTTAGATTTTTTAAAACTTACTTTAATAAGGGTTCTTAATTTTTAACCTTTCTTTTAGCCTACCATCCACTAAAGATAGTGGAAAGGAAAGGTTAATAAGGCAAATGGGAGATGTGGACCCATTTAGAAATAATTCTTTGTGGTAATACCAACCTTTGTCATCAGGATATGAGCAGTTTAGTTCACACAAAACAGCAGCTGTACCTCAATCCACTTCCAAGCACCATTCATGAATCAGGAGTATCAGTTTGTTTAATCCAGAAGAAAACTCAAGGCTCTATTAATCGGTCCCAGTCCACAGAAGCAGCAAGAATATCACAAGGAGTTCTTCAGTACGTTTTTCTCTATGAAGTCACAATAAATGATAATCAGTGAAGAAGGCAAGGTGAACCAATGCCACAGTGTCTTCAAGGAAGACTAGTGTCAGCAGAGCCCAATGAAGACCAGCAAAGAGTTGCAAAGAGAACCAATGTCACAGAATTATACACTGTCTATTGAGATATACTTATACCCTTTCCAACTATCACCTGTCCTCTCAAACATCTGCTCTAGCAAAAGATTATATACCCTTTTCCCAGGCAGCCTTCTGAAAAACATTACATATCTGTTCTCAGCAAAACATCTTCTCATGTGTCTGCTTCAGCAAAACATCACCTCAGTCTCCAGAAAAATACCACATGACACAACTGACTCTCCAAAGAAACCAGAAATTTCCACTTCAAATTTCCTCCAATAATTTTCTTTATTCTGATTTTAGGTAATGGGAGAAGACCTCCATTAATTACACAGAGAATGGTTTGAATTTCCTAGATAGTTCTATTTGTAATTTTCATTGTATTTTTCTTTGTGTTTGTGATATATGTACATAAACATATATAATGTATGTCCAGATGTATAAATGTGTATGCATGTACATCTGTGGAAGCCAGAGGTCAACATGAAATATATTCCTGAACTAATTCCCCAATTATACTTTGAGATTGGGTCTTTTACTGAACCAGGGGTTCACAAATTCAGCTGGGCTAGTTGGCCAGTGGACTTTTTTTTTTTTTTTTTGATTTTTCGAGACAGGGTTTCTCTGTATAGCCCTGGCTGTCCTGGAACTCACTCTGTAGACCAGGCTGGCCTCGAACTCAGAAATCCACCTGCCTCTGCCTCCCAAGTGCTGGGATTAAAGGCGTGCGCCACCACCACCCGGCCTGGCCAGTGGACTTTAAATATCAACCTGTCTCTGTGCCTCACTAGCACTGTGGGAAGACATGCATGCTACTGCATATAACTTACATAGATGCCATGCTCATATGACCTCATGCTTGCATGATAGGTTCAGTACTTGCATTTTTAAGCAATTCTATTTATTTTAAGATCTTTCTACTATAAACCATCTTAATGGTTTTTTAAACTTTAATACACTTACTTTCAGAAGTTCATATAAGATAAAGATTGAGTCAAGTGTCTTCTACACAATATTGATATCTGTCATTTTTTAATATTTACTGGTAAAAACTGATTAAGAATTCTTAATTATATTTTGTCTCCATATTTTTAAAGTTTATTCCTTGTATCTTAGTATCACTGTTTGTTTGTTTGTTTTGTACTGGGCTTCCAGGATATGGTGCTGTAATAAACTAGGTTTCTTTAGATTCTTTTCTGGCAGTTTCTCTGATTCTTCTTGTTTTGGTAAACCTGTTAGTACTAGGGATAGCCTTGAGATATACCTTGCAAAAAGACTCAGTTTGGATTGTCTGGTGTTTATTTCATGAAAAGTCTGGAGTTGACAGTATTTGAAGAAAGTTTAAACAGATGAAGTTGTGGGGATTTTGTCTATTTCATATCAGGACTTATATGATCATTATGACATCACTGATGTGCTGAAAAGAGTCCCTGGGTCTCTCCAGTGAAATGGTACTTTTTCTCTTTCCATGCTGAACTCTTTGAAAGAAAATTTTTAAAAGAAATATATATTCAAATTGCTCCTCTCTTTGATAGAGGAGTATCTGCACATTGTTTGGAATTCTTCATAAAAACTTTTTTTAAAACATTTAGTTGAGTATTTAATTATTCCTTCATGTATGTAAGAGCTTGTGATTATTTACATTGTACTTGAGTTATAACCCAATAATATGCTAGCACTTATTTTTTATTTACATTGGCTAGCTCTAAGCATGGAGAAGGGGTGGCTTTCAAGGTTTCTACATCTTTTAAAAATATATACATATAGCTGGGCAGTGGTGGTGCATGCCTTTAATCCTAGCACTTGGTAGGCGGAAGCAGGCAGATTTCTGAGTTCGAGGCCAGCCTGGTCTACACAGTGAGTTCCAGGACAGCCAAGGCT
>NW_022196906.1:27585161-27605274 GCF_008632895.1 Mastomys coucha | reverse complement strand
ATATATATATATATATATATATATATATATATATATATATACATATGTGTGTGTGTGTGTGTGTGTGTCTTTGCTTGGTCTTATGTATTGTTTGATTATCTTAGCATGTTCTCACTTTCTATGACAAGGTACTTGGAGTTCATCTTACTGATACATTGTTTCCCCTTGCCCAAGGATCTTCCTATTCTCCAAGGAGCCCTTATTTGTTCCATGGAGTGTAATATTACTAAAGAAGGCTGTGTATGACTATGATTATTGCTACGGGAATATCCTTATTCTGTGTGTTTCCCTTGGGAAAATATATGTTTATACAGATATTTACACAGGTATGCCTCTATCTTAAGATATATTTGAATTCTCTTAATGTCTCTGGCTCTCCATAGTATCCCACAGTCATTTGATTTTTCCATTCCTTGTTCATCTGTAAATGGCTCACCCCAAACACCATCATCCACCTTCTGTTTGTAGTTTATTCATTTGTCCAATGCCACTCTATATGCATAGCAATTTAAGAATTGTAAAGCCACATTTTTGTAAGAAACAAGCAAGGTATAAATTAAAATGCATATTCACAATGCTTTTTGCTTTTAGTGTTAAAGTTTGTAGTTATTTCCAAGGTTATTCAATTCTGTGCTCCTCCCTCCTATCTGTTCATTAAAGTTGCATCACACATTTGTGATACACTTGGATTCCTGTTGTCATGGTGTCTTCTGTATCCAGGATATCCTCCCTCATTAAATTCTTTCTCAGTTTGAATGCATATAGGCTCACCTTTTCTTCTGTAGAATTCTCTGCAATATTACATGAAATGATATAAATAGTCTCTTCGGTAACTCATTTAATTATAGTATGGGATATATGACAACCACTATTGTAGAACACATGAAATAGCTTCATACTTACAGTAAATGCCCCTTCATATAGTTAGCTCCCTCTTGACCCAAACACTTTGCTTTCTACATTGGCTTTATATACATTGTTTTTTTCCACATTTTTATATAAGTATAATTATAAGGAATAATTCTACTCTTACTTGGAAATTTTTATAAATTTCTACAAATTTCCTGTGTTAATGGCTTATTTTCTTTGATACTTAAAAAATATTGCATACCATGTTCATTCATGTATTGAAAGATATTATTTCTTATAATGTAGGTAGATTGTGAAGAAAGCTGCCAAAATCATAAATGTTCAGGGGTTTTGCATGATTATAACTTTCAGAATAATGTGGTTAAATAACCAATAGATGATGTTTGGAACACAAAGTCAGATTAAGTTTCATTTTGTATATACTGTCAGCCTGTTTTCTACATACAGTGTCATTTTTCATTGTCAACTGCAATATATAGAAGCCATTCCTCTGCATACATACTTGACAATGATTTCTATCTGATTTTTATTTCTTAGGCTTTGGAATATTAACCATTGTAATAAGTATGTGGCAATATGTCATTGTTTTATTTCCTGCTTATTGATCTTTTAAAAATGTCAGGTAACAAACTTTTAAAATTTGGTCAATGTCTATAAAGGAAGTGTTTATAAGGTAAAAGATTAGTTCTACCTAGCAATAGATATTTTCTAAATACCTGGTGTTCAATCACTACATAGATCAAGAATGCTTCAGATACTGGAGAAATCCTCACAGAAAATCCACGGAGGCTGAGCATGGCAGTGTGTTCAGTAGCTTGTAACCTCAGCCTTCTGGAGACTGGCAGGAAGATCATGACTTCAAAGCAGTCTTGGCCTACACAGAAATGTTTGCCATTAAGAAGCAAATGTACAGAGCTGGAAAAGTGGATCTGCAGTAAATAGTACCCACTATTCTTGCAGAGGGCCCAAGATCAGTTCCAAGAACTCATATCAGTAGGCTGATAACCACCTGTAACCACATATAGGGGATTGGATGCTATCTTCTGGCCTTTGTGGGCTCCTGTACTTATATGTACACATACTCATACACAATAAACAAAACCCACTAAATTCAATCTCATGTGAGAAGGAATAATTGTTCTAATTAATATTACTACCGATTATTTTGCTTATTCATTAATTTATAGAAATATAGCCATATTATTTGTACTTCTTAATATTTGGAGACTTTTATGTCTTCAAGGTCCATCTGTATATCTTTTATGAAACAGTCCCTTTTCTATATTTAATATTGTAACTAATTTTAAACAAATACTACAAATCCATGCATTCTATAACTCAGAAACATGAATAGCTTCAGTTTAGGATGGTCATGAAAAGTAATGTTATGCATAGTATTGTATTTCATTTTATACAATGTATTTATGTGTTTCTTTTTGAAATAAACTTAAAAGCAGAATTTCTACATGATAGGATAAGTTCATGTTCAGTCTTTTTAAATACTGCCAAACAGTTTCAGTATGATTAAAGCAATTTTGCTTCAAGGATTACTCAGAATATGGGTTGATTCATACTGCTTTCCAACATGACATTGTCAGAGTGTTTTGTTAATATTAGTCATTATTGTGTGTGCATGTGAGTGTCCATGTGCCTGTGTGCGACTAATCACAATTTTGTCAGCTCTGATAAGTAGTAAGGCTACACACTTTACTGACTCATACTGGCCATGTTGTTACCTACCTTTGCAAAATGATTCAAATGAGGTTTGCCCAATCTTTATTCCATTTTATGAAAATTTTACTGGCTTTTAAGACTTACGTTAGATCAATTATATTTAACCTCATCTAAATATAAGTATTGTAAAATTCTCCTGTTATTGCCTTAATTTGGGGATGCCTTTGAATTTGAAAACCAAAAGGTGGACTCAATGGAACATATTTTATTGATGTTTTAGAACTATGAAGATAAACATTTCAGTCTATGAACTTGGTACTAATAGCTTTCCTGTTGATCTTAGTTAATTTTCTATTGCTGTGGTAAAACACAAAGACCAAAGCAGTTTGGGGAAAGTCAAAAAAATTACAGATTATAGTCCATCACAGAGAGAAGTAAGAGAAGGACAAGAACACGAGCAGGAACTGAAGCAAAAGCCATAGAGGAACAATCCTTAATAGCTTGCTCTTTATGGGTTGGTTACCCTAAATTTTAGTACAACTCTGGACCAGCTGCCGAAAGTTAGCACTTCACTTAATGGCATGGTTCTCTCACATCAATAATTAATCAAGAAAATATCTAATTGACCTGCCTATACACCAAATTTATAGGGTCATTGTTTCAACTGAGATCCCTTTTTCCAAATGATTTAAAATGTCTCAAATTGATGTACAACTATCCATAGTGTTATTTAAGTTCTGCTTAATTTTATGCAATTATAGATCAACAAGTTTCAGTCTCAATTGAATATCTGATTTATTCAGTGTTGATTAGTGCTACAGTCTGTTTCACAATACTGGCTGCTGTGTTTGTCAGGATGCCTTCAATAGCTTCAGTTCTCTTCTTTTGAATTGCTTGCTTAACTTTGTGCCAATATTATTGCTTTATTTACATTATTATTTTATTTTCAGGACAGGCTCACTCAAACTAGTCTCAAACTAGTTTTTCTCCTGCCTCCCCCTGACAAATGCTGGTATTAAAAAGTGTGTCACCATGCACACTCAGCAGCATTGTTTTGCTTGGGAGAAAAAAAAAAACCTTATGTTTGTAAGTATGTTTCAATTTCATTCCATTTCTTCAGAGCGTATGCACACACATATATATTCTAGGCACAACATAAAAATTTATAAATAGTCTTTAAATTTCCCTAAACAATTTAAAATGTACTGTTATTCTTACGTGTCAATAGTAAGACTGTCTTTGAATAGGAGGATAACTTTGAGGGAATTGACATATTTCTATCATCTCTTGAAATTTATAAGCATTGTGTTATCACATTCCTTTAGATCTTTCATTTTCTACAACATTTTCAGGTTTATGTGTATCTTTAACACCTTTTGAAACTTCCATTACTAGTATTTGATATATCATGTTTTTATAAATAGCATGCTTTCTATTTTGTGTTCTAATTGAACTTTACTGATATTTCAAAATGATTAAATTCTTATTTTGCATTTTGACCTTGTACTGTGTAACCATTTGGAATTGATATTTTAATTCTAAAGCTATCTGCACAGTATTTCGGAATAAGGCATAGTAAAATTAATGCAAATAGTGATAATTTTGTTTTTCTTTTCAAAACTATCCTTTTTTTCCCCTTGTGTCGTATTTTATTAACTAAAACCACCATGGTAATGTGACGGAGAACTGAGAATCACAGATATCCCAGGCTCAATCCAATTCCAAGACGAAACATTTTTTAAATTGAAAATAGGTTTTTATTTCTCACACCAAATAACCTGTTACAGTTTTCTCTCCCTCTACTCCTCCCAGGTCTTCCCTGCCTCTTCTCCTGTCTAGATTCACTCCCGTTCTGTTTCTCATTGGAAAAAGAAAATGAAGACATCTAAAGGATGATAAAATAAAATGAAATATAGTATAATCAAAACAAAAAAATCAGAATAGGAAAAACCAAGCAGAAAGACAAGAGGCCCAGAAGGGCACAAGAAACAGATACAGGCCGGGTGGTGGTAGCACAAGCCTTTAACCCAGCACTTGGGAGGCAGAGGCAGGTCGATTTCTGAGTTCGAGGCCAGCCTGGTCTACAGAGTGAGTACCAGGACAGCCTGGACAACACAGAGAAACCCTATCTTGAAAAAAAAAGAGAGAGAGAAACAGATGCAAACACAGAGACCTAATTTGTTCACTCAGGGATCTCACAGAAATGCAAAACTAGAAGGTATAGTATATGCACAAAAAAACCTGTAGGGTAAAGTAAGTAAATTAAATAAATAAATAAAAATAAAAACAGACAGATAAGAAAGAAAGAAAGAAAGAAAGAAAGAAAGAAAGAAAGAAAGAAAGAAAGAAAGAAAGGAAGGAAGAAAAAAAGAAAGAAAGGAAGGAAGGAAGGAAGGAAGAAAGAAAGCCCTTATATGACAATATGAGACAAGGAAAATCCTATTTGCCTTTGACTTCAGTTCCTGTTGACTACCTACTGCTAGGCATGATGTTGTGTTTTATAAAAAAAGAAAGAGGGCCAAGGATATGTTTTGTAGAGGCATGATATGGTGTGGGAGAAGAGGGTGCCTCTATGGGCCCATGCTAAAGCATCCCCCTGAAGTACCAGCCATAAGATGTACATAGTATGGAATAGAGTTTATTTAGGGCATAGGGAGGGGATTTGAGGGGGTAATAGAGACAGAGGGAGGGAAGGAGGGGGAGGGAGAAAGGGAGGTAGAGAGAGAGGGAGGGACAGAGGGAAGGAGGAGGGAAGAGAGAGACAGAGACAGAGCGAGAAGAGTAGAGGCTATGAACAGATCAAAGGGAGAGGTAGGGGGAAGGAAATGGGGAGAGAAGGGACAGAGGGGGAAGAGGGTAAGGGACCAAGAGAGCAAGAGGGTGAGGAGGGAGCAAGCAGTCCCTTTTATAGTGAAGCATACCCGGCTGTTGCCAGGTAACTGTCGGGTAGAGCCAAGAAGCAATGCTAACACATGGGGCCTACACTGAAGAGCAATTTGTTTTCCTAGTGGGATTCTCTTGAAGGGAACTAGATTTTCATTTGCAAGTGGTTATTCCTTGATTATTGCAGGACCTTGTTCAGCCATCATCAGAGAAGGTTCCTCCTACAACAAATACAGAGAGCCACCGTCAGACCATATGTAGCCTCAGGACACCCAGCCCTAAAAGGGATGTCTCCATCAAATCCACCCCTCAGAGCTCAAGAAACCTTGTGGAAAAGGAAGTGGAGAGTATAAAATCCAGATAGAGATAGGGATAGAGAATTCCAAGGAATCAAGACACTCTTTGACAACAGGCTGATGCTCATAAGAACACACAGAGACTGTGGCAGCATGCACAGGGCCTGCACAGGCCTGCAACAGGTCATCACATACACTCATCTCTAACCCAGAAACTGTCTCCAACTGATAACCACTGGTAGGAGGAAGGTTTAAAAATTAACCTGAGTATTTATTATAGTTTTTCAAAATGTTAAGAGTGTATTTTTTAACGATTAATTGATATTAAACTGTAAGGCATTCTGTATTTAATAAGGTGATTACCTGGTTTTTCCTTCTGTTTTCCATTAGTGTTGTGGGTTACATTGACTTTTCTTTAATAGATAAGGAGCTTTTTGTTTCTGGTCTCTGGAATTAATGCTTGGATGAAATGCTTTATTTCTTAATTTGAATTGTTAACGTTTTTCAAAGGTTTTCCAGCCATATTGATAAACTAATTTGCTTTTGTCTTTCATTTAAATTTTTTTCAATAAATTTTGATGTCCCTTAAACTTATGATATTTCTTTAAAGTGACTTTTAAAAAAATTACATTGTGAAGTAGTCTTCGTTCTCTAGAAAACATAATGAAAAGTGTTTTCTTCTGTTAAAGTTTGAAAACATTTACCTGGAGTCACCTGTGCTTACTCTGCCTCTCTCTCTCTCTCTCTCTCTCTCTCTCTCTCTCTCTCTCTCTTTCTTCTCCTCCTCTTGCTCATCTTCCTCCTTTTCCTCTTCTCCTCTGTCTATTGCCCTTCATCTTCCTTTTTCTCTTCTTCCTTCTCCATTTCTCCTCCTCCACCTCTTCTTCAAAATTGATACTTTCAGACAATACATCCCAATCACTGCCTCCCTCCCTCCAACCCTCCCAGCTCCCTCCCACCTCCAGTCTTCCTCACATCTGCTCCCCTCCATTTCCTCTTTCTCAGAGGCTCAGGATTTTCTTCCTTGTGAAGTACTTAGCTGAAGACGGTGTGGGAGAATATTCAACATCTATTTCAGCTGCCAGTTTGTGCAAACTGTTCTGCATGGAAAACAGAATTTAAAACATGTATTAATTTGTCCTAAATTTGAAATCAATGAACACAAACAAGCCCAGATTTTCTTATTTTCTTTTTTTAGTGTCTATAGGAAGTTGATGATCCTGATGACGGTTATGTGTGTCTTATCATTTCTTCTTGAACACTCTCACTAAGAGTTTTATTATTTTATACTCTTAAAAGAATTAACTTATACATTTCATTACATTTGAATTTATATGTCCTTTTACTTCTATTTTATGATGCGTTGTGCCTATTTTATGCTTTATTTGCATGTTATGTGATGTTTCTCTTACTTGTTTTTAGACTTTTGTTTTTTATAATATATATCCATCTTTATATTTAGGTTGTAAACTTCTCTGTGAGTACAGCTTAACTGGATTTCAAGAGCCTTGCTTTAATTTCTTTTTCATTTTCACTTACTTTAAAACATATTCTAATTAGCATTATAATTTGAAAATTTATTATTTAATTTTTACTTATTTGAAATTTCTTTAAGTGAAGGTCTCCTTCTGAAGCACAGGCTGGTCTCAAACTTGTGATCATTTCCCTTGGTCTCTCAGGCAATGACTGACAGGTAAGCACTGCCACATCGAGCTCTTTGGGGATTTTCTAATTAAATTTCGGTACTTATTCTTAACTTAACCTTACTGTGGTGAGTCAGTAGGTTCTGCATGAAAACAGTCCTTCCAAAGGTTTTCAAACTTGAGTCATAACTTAAAATATGATGTGTTTTAGAATCACATTTTGCTTGCACTAGAAATGTAAAAAACCACGTCAACCTCCACACAGTTGAACGCATGTACATCTGGGTAGTTTGATGAATCTTTTTCTACTGGTCTTACTCAATGATTCTTGAATTCATGTGCTGTTCATAAGGCAGTGAGAGAAATCTACAGCTGTGTTTTTCCCTTGCCTTTGTTTGATTGTTTTTATGCATTTACCTTTGTGTAAGACACTCCGAGGTACATTTTTAAGTACACACAATCTAAAAGTGTCAAAATTTATATAGAATGGATGTTTATTGTTACAACACATATCTATACTTAGAAATTATAAATGTAATTTTATATTACATTCATCTTTTAAATATTGTTTACATGAAACATTTTTCCAACATTTTACTTATGAACTTCCTGTATGCTTTTCTTTCTTTCTTTTTTTTTAAAGATTTTATTTAAGTATATTAGTACACTGTCATGTCTTCAGACACACCAGAAGAGGGCATCAGATCCCATTACAGATGGTTGTGAGCCACCATGTGGTTGCTGGGATTTGAACTCATGACTTCTGGAAGAGCAGTCGTTGCTCCTAATAGGAGAGCCCTCTTACCACCCATGCTTTTCTTTAAATTGTGTTATTGTAAAGTGAACCTCGTGGAATTTATTTATGTTATTCAGAATGATAATCCCTGTAGAACAATTTCCTAGCTACTCAGAAGAGTAATGCCATTACTGCAGTATCCGTTGTATATATTTGACTTTTCCAGGTCTTCTATTCCTGTTATTGCCTTCTTTTGGAATTATCAACTAATTTCAATAGCCATGTTCAGTTTCCTCTCATTTTTTAACACATAACCCAGAGACGATAAGGCCTATCTGCTATATGCCATGTGTTTATTTTTTCTTATTCAGGACACATACAGTTTCCTGATCAACTTTGATGCTGTTTTTCTATATTATAATATGTATATGTACATATAGATGTGTATACATACATATATATATATACTAAATGATACAAACTTTTAAAGAAACTCTGGTATGAAAGCTAATGATTACTTACTTTTAACTAAATATTTATCATTTCCTCTTTTTCATAAAGGTCATTCAACTGAACAGACCATTCTCCTATTAAAATCCTGGTTCTAGGATTTATTTCTCTATAAAATATTGGTAATAAAATGTATAAGCTTTTTAATTTAGGAAGTCATCATTTGGCTCTTGTTTCTGGAGTGCACCTTAACTTCAGCAGTACGTTAATGCGAGTGAGCACCATCAGCACTCCTGCGAGTGAGCACCATCAGCACTCCTGCGAGTGAGCACCATCAGCACTCCTGCGAGTGAGCACCATCAGCACTCCTGCGAGTGAGCACCATCAGCACTCCGCAGCGCTTGTACATTTCATCACCCTGCCTTCTGGCTGGTGCCTTTCTCTAGGCTTCTCCTTTGAAGACAGAATATCTTTCTACCATGGCTGCATTTAACATTTTCACTATTTCTTTTTGGTTTTCAGACGATCTATGATGTGCCCAGATATGTTATTCTTTGTACATATAACTCCAGGGCTATGGACCTTCTGGAATTGGTTCATTCTTATTTTGAAAACTACATTTTGAAAGCTCTTTATCAGAGCTTCTTAAAATAATTCATCCTTCCACAGACATTCTCCTTCCCTTCTGGTGCACAACAGGCAAATGCTAGACCATTCATAGAAGGGCATTTGTTTCTCAGCCAGTTATTACTTTATCTACCCTTTTATTTTTAAAAAAAAATAAAATAAAATAAAACCAGGTCTTATTTATAAGAGATTTCACATATTTTCTGTTTTATGTATTTTTATTATCTTTGATTTTTTATCTTTGCTTTTAAAACTTTGTTTATTAATTTGTTTATTTTGTTCTTTTTTTATTAGATATTTTCTTTATTTACATTTCAAATGTTATTTCCCCTTTCCCAGTTCCCTCCCCCCTTGAAATCCGGCTATCCCATTTCCCTTCCGCTGCTTCAATGAGGGTTCCTCCGCCCATCCACCCATGCCTGCCTCTCCACCCTGGCATTCCTCTACACTGGGCATCAAGCCTTCACATTTCCAAGGGCCTCTCCTCTCACTGATGCCCAGCAAGGCCATCCTCTGCTACATATGCGTCCGGAGCCATGAATCTCTCTATGTGTACTCTTTGGTTGGTGGTTTAGTCCCTGAGAGGTCTGGGGGGGGGGGTCTAGTTGGTTGATATTGTTGTTCTTCCTATGGGTTTGAAAACCTCTTCAGCTCCTTTAGTCCTTTCTCTAACTCCTTCATTAGGGACCCCCATGCTCAGTCCAATGGTTGGCTGCGAGCATCTGCCTTCATATTTGTCAGGCTCTGGCAAAGCCTTTTAGAAGACAGCTATATCAGGCTCCTGTCAGCATGCACGTGTGGGCATCCACAATAGCGACTGTATATGGGATCGAGCCCCAAGTAGGGCAGCCTCTGGATGGCCTTTCCTTTAGTCTCTGCTACTCTTTGTCTCCACATTTCCTCCCGTGAGTATTTTGTTCCCTCTTCTAAGAAGGATTGAAGCATCCTTTCATTTTAGCTAGAAACTTTCTGTTAGCTTCCTATTGGCCTCAGTGGATGGATGAAGGATTACTTGATTACTTGGATGGAGGGATCAGTTACATACTTGTTGTTTTGGTTTTTTTGTTTTTTGTTTTTTTGTTTTTTGTTTTTGTTTTTTGGTGTTTCAAGTCAGGATTTCTTTGTATAGCCCTCTTTGGCCTCAAACTCAGAAATCCACCTGCCTCTGTGCTGGGATTAAAGGCATGTGCCACCACTGCCCGGCTTTTGTTGTTTGTTTGTTTTGTTTTTTATTTGGGGGTGTAACAATAACATACTTGATGATAGAAAGATTCATGTTAGGTGGACAAATGTATAGATAGATACATAGCTATTTAAAAATGAGATACTAAAATATACATGAAGGACAGTGTGTAGAAGAAACTTTGGGATGAACTTGAATGCATGTGTGCATAGCAGATAGTGTGTATCAAACAATTATTTATTTGTTTATTTATAGATATACATTTGTTCACCAATTCATCAGTTCATGTATTTATAGTGTTGGTAGTTATAGTCATGTATACTTACTATATGTAAGGGTTATCAGTATGTCATTTCTTAGATTTTCATTTATTTTTTTCCAAAAAAATATTTCCTTGCCTCTCATGCCTCCAAGGAGGATACATCTGCCTCTAGAGCTGGTAGATGAAGGTAGTTAACATTCTTCTAGGTAGAATGTAATTTTAAGTTAATGACTCCTTTCTTTCTAGACTCCCATGCTTAATGCCTTCTATATCTGTTACTTCTAGGCTTACAGCCTCTGGGTGGATTGCCCTGTTGTAAAAGACAGTATGATTGTTTTTCTCTTTCCTAAAAATAATGGGGAGCTTGGAACTTAGAAAAACATTCTATACAGTTTTTAAAACAACATTTTTTAATTCATTGAGGATTTCATACTCTATATCTTGATCATATTTATCCTCCCAACTCCTCCCAGATCCACACCTCCCTACCCATTCAATTTCCTGCTTTTTAAAAAGTTTTTGTTAATAAATATAATTATATCATTTCCCCCTTTCTCTTCCCTCCCCCTAACCCAGCCCATATACCACTCCCCCACCCCTATCTTTCTAAAATGCAGTCTCTTCTCTTTAACCCCACACTCTCCCCACCCCCAGTTTTAAAGCTCTTCAATCCTGTTTTCTATTGTCCAAATGTTTTCAGGTGTAAAACCAACCACTAGAGCATGATCAGTCTACCAGGGGCCACACCTTTAAAGAAAATTTACTGTCTCTTTCTCAGCAGCTATCAAATAATAATAGCTTCTTACCTATGGGTAGAATTTAATTCCACCATCATCTGTTTCTCTGTGTTGTGATTTTGTCTGTTTTGCATTCACACAAATCTTATGCATGCTGTCACAACTGCTCTGCTGTGTTCCAAACCCACGATTTCAGTGAAGTCATCTACCACCTTGAGTTCCTACAGCTCTCACTCTCCTCACTTCTGCAAGGATACTTGAGCCTTGGGAGGAAGGCTTATACAGATGTTCCATTTGAAGCTAAGCCCTCCACAGTCTCTTATTCTCTGGAACTTGATCAGTTGTGGGTCTCTGTGTTAATCACCATCAACTGAAAGAAGAACCTTCTATGGTGAAGGTTGGGGGATATAATAATCTATGGATATAACAATGAGTCTTCAGGAGCTAGTTTAATACTATCTTTTAGAAAAATAATAGTAGGTTCTTCCCTGGGCTCTATAATCTATCTTGCCCCAGCTTCCTGGCCACAACTATGATGCCAGCTCTAATGTTCATCTTGTGGGGCAGGTTTTACAGCCACTCAGAACGTGTTTAGTTACTTCCATGGCATCTGCACCACCACTCACCAATGGGGCTTGCTATCTTTCCAGGCCAGTTGTATTGTAAAATGTAGGTCTCACAGAATCTCCTTTCACCTTCAACTATTTTTATTTTTTATCTTTCTGTGCCTACTTTTCTTGGTACATGGTCCCTCTAATGTAATATTCTGCAGAAACATTGATTTGTTATTGTTACTATATGTTTTTGTAGACTCTTAGCTGTGATCTTCCTGCATTCTGCCACTTTGTAATGCTTCTACCTGTACAGAATATAGTGATGGGTGTAAAGATCCCCCAATATTTAGAACCAAGGCCCTTGGAGATAGTTGCTTTATTTTTTAACTCTTGTAGGGCACTTCAGGACATATTAAGGCTAATGGTACCACTCCTTTTGTAGCCCTCCAAAACCAGAGAGTTTGCTTTTCTGGTTCCTTAATGATTGTCCTCAGTCTTTTTCCAGACTATGTCCTAGTTTGTCCCTTTAAATGGATATTTGTGATCAGACACACACAGAGACATACACACACACACACACACACACACACTCACAATATTGATCATAATTTCCCCATTATCTTTATACTATACTCATTCTACAGACTGAACATGTTTTTCTCCAGGAAGTCTTCCTCCAATGTACAGAATTTGTTTCATTCTGTTTAATGTGTCTGCGACCCACTGTGATTAATTAGTGTGGTTTTTGTCTGTTTTGGTTTTTGTGTTTATTCACTCATTTGTTTGTTTTGAGCCTAGGTCTTTCCCCATAGCCTTCACTGGCTTGGCACTGGCTATGTAGATCTGGCTGATCTCAACCTTTCTATAAGCTTCCTAGCTTCCCGCGTGCTGGCATCGCAGGTATGCACTTCCATGACCAGCTCCCCTTATTATCCTTTAATGCAGACACTGTAAAAGTAGGTGGATATGAGGCACTCGAGAACTTTCAAAAGTCAGATGAACACAAATGTACAGCTATCAAAAGTTTTAATTACCATTACTCATGACTAACAGGACATATCCATACTACTAACTGATTGGTAGCACAAAATGAAAATCAAGGTAAGTAATGACACCTTAAAATTATTTTGCAGGTTCAAACTGAGCTTCCAGTTTTTGCACCACCATGCATATTTATTGGTAGATATTGGCTGAAGAAGGAAGCACAAAAGCTGCCATAAGCTTTTATAAGTATTTGTTTAGATTTCACACACAGACACACACACACACACACACACACACACACACACACATGTTGGGAACCATGAGAGCCCTGAGATAAACATACTGCCCCCGCTAATTGAGAACCCTAAGACTAACTTCCTGCCTGACAATCACAAGGATGCGGCTTGACCCTGGGAAAAGAACATTCACGGAAATCCACCCCCTCCTCACCTGTCATCCACCCCCTCCTCACCTGTCACCCCGGAGCTCAACCCCAGAAGATTTTGTAGACTTCCTTCTCCCTCCTTCCTCTCCCCCTCCCTCCAAGATTTTTGCTTTAAATATGCTCTCCTCAACCAAGTAAACGGCTCTTGACAAGCAATGCTTCCTGGAGTCCTGTCATCTCTCTCGCCCATTCTTTATTCACAGGTTGTGACCCTCCTCGTTCCCCCGAATAACGTGACCTGCAGGACAGGTCACACACACACACACACACACACACACACACACACACACAGACACACACACATGATGGGCTATAATTAGATATTGAAAAATATTTTCCCTTAAATTTTAAAATAAAACAAGTTTTTATCCCAGACTTCTCCAAGGGAGAATACAGCGAGGTCCTGTTTCCTTAAGGTAGTCTGCTGAATTGTCCTCTTTGTGTCCTTAAGTGGTCTGCAGGGAGGTTGTATTTCCTTAACATGGAATATAGTAGTCACCATGCTCTGGCTTTAGTTTTATTCAGCGAGTCACAGGGTAATACAGTCATAAGTAATGCTCAAGTCACAAAAACTTTGTTTTCTTTAAATTTTCAAAGTCAAACTGCTTTATTTTTATTTTACATAGTTCTGGTTGAAACTAAAAAGAAAATACTTTAATTAAACATTTTTCCAATGAATGATTAATTGCTTTAAAACAAATGGAAAGGTGAATAGTGCATAGAAGAAATCTCATTTTTGTGCTAATAAACTATAAAAAGGGTCCCTAGATAAAAGCTTTATGCTAAGTTTGAGTGTCAACAATTATATTGCCACTTAATATTAGAAATTAACTAATGGATAATCTAGTGGGGATGGCTTAGATTCACTTGTAATTATTTTTAAAATCTAAATACTTAAATTAAGAAGCAAATTACCTTTGATATCATAGATTTTTCACTTGTGATTGACAGACTCCATCCTGCTCTGCACTAGGGAACAAGAAGATGGGGTATGCTATGGGTGGGACACCTGGGATAAGCTTTCTCATCCTGAATACTGAACAGTCCATAAGTATGGATACAAATGCTAATAACTATGTTTGTATAATATATATCCACCCATAGTGTTATGTTCAAATGTATGGTCCACAATGAATCTTGGGCTTCAACTTTCACAGGTCATATCTTTAAGCAAGTAGATAATGACCTTGGGTGAGTCTCAGGTTTAACACCTGAAAACCCTATGCCAGAGGATGGAAGAAGACAGGGTAGGGAGCATTCTAAAAGAACTGTTCTATTTGCCAAATCAAGGAAGCGAATAAGGGACATGCAAATCCCTGGGGTGCATCTGGTAGATGCTCTCTAATCTCTTCCCTATTCAGACCTCATTTCCTCTCTCAACAATACCTTCTACAGCAATCAGGAACCATTCACAGAGCTGGTTCTTTCTTAGGTTATTTATTATTTGTGCCTATCAGCTTGATGAATAGAGGAGCAGGCTCAGGAGCAGATGCATATGACCTAGTTTTCTGTGCCAGCCTCTCCTGCCTTTGCTTTCCCCTGTGGGAAGATCTGCAGTGGACCATTGATTGGGAGTAGCTTTAGATGAGTAAAGGCAAAATTAGTCTTTATTTACCCTGTGTACCCCTATTCAGCACCAATCATGAAGGGCACTATGAAGTGCAAATATATTTGCCTTTTGCTGTCTCCGCTAAAGGCTTACAGGTTACCAAGAAACATAAAACATACTTTTCCCTTTCCTGCCCTGCCACCAGCACAAGGATGCCGGCAGCATCCTTGAACTGGAGTTAATTTCTCTTAGAAAACTTTACTTTTCCTTCTCTTATTTTTAGCTTCAGACTTGTGATCTTTGTTATTGACCCTGTGAATTACAGCCTTCTGAAGCATTGGGAGCTTTTAGGCTTCTCTGAGAGTCTCTGTATGCACTCTCACAGACATACATTCTCACTAAGCCCTGTTCCTTACATTTCGGGAGCAAGCAATGTCTGTCCCTTCTCTAATACTCTCCTGCCTTCCTGGATTTATGCATTACCTGAGTTCATCACATCCTAGCCTCTGGGTGTATTTCCTAATGAAATTTTAAAATAGGAAGGCCTTCCTCCCTTGGTTAAGGAATCCAATGACTTTTTGCATTTGTGGCAATGCACCAAAGCTCTTGTGTACAGATGACAAGAAAGGGGGTAGAGATGGATAGCAGGCAATGGTGCTTTGTGTATCTACAGAGGCAGCTAAGCAGTGAGTAGCCTTTAATTCAATTTTAGGTACAGTTCAGGAAAAACAAAGCAAGACTAGCTGCCATCTCAGACCATAGAGCTCAAAACTTATGTCCTCTTTGTCCCTGTAATTGGACTCACAGTGACATATAGTGGCCAAGAACTTGAGTTCTGCAGCTAGATTATCCAGGTTTGAAGGATTCTGACTTTTTGAGGGATTCTGACTTGGCCAAGGCAAATTATGGGGCTCCACAGTGTCTTACATAATACCTTTGTTCTCCAGTCTCTTGGGGGTAAAATGTAGACCTCTATTTCTGCTTTTTAGGTTTCTGAGATTTAATAAGGCAGGTTTCAGCATCTAATACCTAGCATCTAGCATCTATGAGCCTGCATGAGTGTAGTTATGGTTATGGTTACTTTAACCCTGATATCTACAACAGTACTCATACTTATCTCAATGTTGGTACTTACAAGCAATCATGTAGCCTCTGACACTCTAGCATCTTATCAATCCACTCTGAAGTACATTATATAAGGCATGTGTCTTCCAGTGTAGGTGAGGGTTGTGATTAAGCAAACCCAAATAGGATCCTGTATTACACTGTCTCTATGCTTGCCTTCTTCCTATGGGTCATGAAGAAAATCAGCACCATAGTGAATGAGTAGGCTTATTCTACTGGAGTCATAGTGAGTGAACAGGCTGATTCTACTGGAAAGACAAAGGATGCTTCTCTGGGCAAAGTAGCAATTTAAGGGCTCAGTGCCCCAAGTTTGTTCAGGATGCCCAAAAGTCTTAACTTTAAAGATTCTACATCTTTCCAATTAGTGCCTTCATGTTATAGACAGCTAGAGTGGAAGAGAATTCAATTTGCATTATAAGGCAACTAGTCTAAGATTCTTGGTTTGATTTTTCCATTAACTTTAGCCCATTGGCTATAGAGAAGAAGAAACACATCTAAGCAGGTAAAAAGACTTCCTGACTCTGCATGCAGTGTTTGAGCCAACAGTTTAAAAACTCAAGCTTTTTGGTTGGTGGATCAGTCCCTGGGGAAGTTTCAAGGTGCATTGGTACCCAGAGGTTCTTCTGCCTTCTCAGAGGTGAAAGATATGAGGAAGGGATGATGATGTGTGAGATGGAACTAAAAGGAAGGGGGCTTCAATAGGGATTTAAAGTGAGTAAATAAATTTGGAAAAAATATGGAAAAAAATCCCCTGACGTTCCCTAAAAGAAAAAGAACAAAAGAATTTCCAAGCTTTTTCTTTTTCTTAGTTTGTTAATAAATATTAGTAATAACAAGCTAAAGTCTCAGTACATTCCTTAGTTTGACAGTGTTCAAAATAATCACATGCTTGTTTATGCAGACCCTTGCTTATTGTAAGTATTGTATTAGCAGAATCTCTGGGATAACTTGTAGTCCTGTGGCCAGACCTCACCTCAGGCTTTCAGTGCTCTTTTCACTCTGTGTGTGTGCTAACATTGTCTTTAAATGGAACTAGATTTGAAATATCTAGAACCAATCAGGAATATTCGTCTTTAAGATTCCTACCTCAGAAGCACCACTGGTCCCCAAATCTGTCTTAGTCAGGTAAGCATGTCATAACAAAGTAGCACACACTGATAGCTTAAGCAAGACAAATGTGTGCTCTGATATATAGTGAGCCCATAAGTCCAATATGAAGGCCATCAGTGTACAATGTTCTGCAGAGGCCTGTCTTTGTGTCTCCAGTCTGTCTGCTACCTTCTCATTTTGCTCTCTCACAGACTATTTCACTGTGTGTATTCCTGTCAGCCTGCCTGTTTGTGTGTATGCTTGCTTATGTACTTGCTTGCTTTGTATGTTTATTTGCTTGCTTGCTTGCTTGCTTGCTTGCTTCCTTCCTTCCTTCCTTCCTTCCTTCCTTCCTTCCTCCCTCCCTTCCTTCTTCCTTCCTTCCTTCTTCTTTCTCTTTCTTTCTTTCTTTCTTTCCTTCCTTCCTTCCTTCCTTCCTTCCTTCCTTCCTTCCTTCCTTCTCTCTTTCCTTGATTATCTTTCTTCTTAAAAGAACATCAGGTTGCCAGAGACTCTGGCCATTTACAGTCAGTCCTATTTATAAGGGGCCCGTCTTTATTACTCCATTTCGTTTTTATATTCTTCTAAGCCATATTTCCAAACACAGGAACATTACAAGTAGGGACTTCCCACATGAATTTAAGAGGATAGTATTCAGTTCAGTATGAGCTGTGAAGATGGTTCAGTGTATGAAATCACTTGCTACACAAAACTGACTACCTGAATTCATTCTCTGGAATCCATCAGGGGAGGAGAAACTCCTAAAAGTTATCCTCTCATCTTCCCCAACACACCCCTAATACTCACACATATGTATCACATTCACATGCACACACTGATGCAAAATGTTTTAGTTCAGTTTATAACATACCAATGTGGTACCACTTTCTGGTGAGCAATGAAAGAGATTACTGGTGTGCTGCTACCTCTGGGAGATGCAGCCAGACACTGGTGGTTGTGGACTTTAGAAACTCCTCCTCATGGGAGCCGACTTGAGTGTGATTGGGATCTTGACTTTTGCTGCAGAAAAGAATTTTAGAATAAGTCAGTATGCAGCAACTTGGTATCTGTTAAGTTAAAAAGAGTATACACTTAAATTCAGGTGAAACATTAAGGGACCGAGGCATTTGCCTAAGGCATTGCTATGCAGTTTTTGGCATTCTGATGTAATTTTGTATAAATAATATAATTTGCAGCAAGGTTCAAAGTTAAACAAAACTTACCACTTAAGTTAAAAGTTGGAGCTGGTTAATTTGTTTTTCCTAAAGAAATTCTTTCACTAAACGAAATTGCAGTGTAGTTGAGGAGGAGTGCTGTTCAGGGTTCAGGTGCCGGAGTCGGAGGAGTTCTAATACAGTCAAGAGTCACCTATGCCTTCGCTTTCAGCATAGTTATCTGCTGCTTTAATACTCTTAGTTGAAACATCTTTCAGGAAAGGGACTTTCCCCTCCATGCATCACAATGTCTATGGAGACAGTCTTTACAGCTATTTGAATGTTGCCAATTGTGGTGAAATTCATGGTTCTCAGCCATTAAAATATATGAAGTGATTTTTTTTCCCTTCCCACCCCTTCCCGTTTTTCCCATTCTGCTCAGGTTAAAGCTTTTCAATAAATTATTGGCATGGGTCTAAGGCTTCTAACCTTTTTTTACTCAGGGAAGGAGTCGAATTTTTAAAGATTAATTTTTAATTATGTATACATAAGTTTCTCATATTTGGATATATGCATGGGAGTATAGGTGCCCAAGGAGGCCAGAGGAATCATGTTGCCTAGAGGTGAAGTTACAGATGGCTGTGAACTCTCTGGTATGACTGGTGGGAATCAAACTTGGGTCCTCTGCAGGCGCAGAATCTCCAGTTCCATAGTATTTCTTTTTAAACAATTACTCCACCAGATATAATGAGATATTTAGAGAAACTGATATTCAAAACATACTTACCTGACAACTGGGGAATCTTATGCCCATGTCTCATGGGGGTGTTTATCTGTTTGTTTAATTTTAGCTGTATTTTTGAAAATGCCATACACACCTACAGTATATCTTGATCATGTACACTCCTCATGTCCATCCTCCAACTCCCTCCATATCCATTCATTATGCCTGTCACCCAACTCTATGCCCTCCTTTTAAAGAAGTTAGTTAGTTAATTTTAACACACAAACTCCAATTAGTACTAGCCATATATGCACAGGGATGAGGTTATCCAATGGGACAGGGAGATTCTACCAAGGGCAACACTCCTTAAAAAAAAAAAAAAAAAGGGACTCCCTCTCTATGTAGACTTCAATTGCCAAAACACTTCAACTGAGGTGCTGTCTGGGAGCCTCTCCTCATTTGGAATGCTGAAAGTTTTAAATGGCTATTATTGTGTAGGTAGCAATAGCTATTGTGAGTCATAGTTTCATAGTCATTTTGCTTCTCCTTCCAGAATGTTCTCTAAGTCTTGGAGCAGGGAAGTGATATAGATGTTCCATCTTTAGCTCTGAAAGATGCTATGTAAGTTACTGTGAAAGAAAACACATCAATATCTCAATACTCGTATCAACTATCTCACCATGCATTCTAAGACACCAGCCTGTAAGATGAGATGTGTTCCCTGGTGCAATAGTGGTTAAAGTTTATGGGGTAACCAAATGCCCTCTTTATTGGATTTGAAACCTGTTATGCAAGAAGGAATTCATGCTTGGTATTGTAAACATGATCAAAATCCATAGTTAGGGGAGTCTTAGGTCTCAGGGAAGAACACATTGACATTATTTTTCTAAATTATGTTGTCTAAATATTTATGTCAATAGGTATGTGCTGCCTCTAAACTGAGAGAATCTTCTTATTGTAGTTGGCCATGGTTAATATAGAAACTCGTTACTACTCAGGTGATGAGAATAAGGAACTTGCAGGCTCATGCATTCCTTAGGATTTTGATTAGGGAACACTGGATTTTCTTTTTTTTTTTTATGCAGAACTATTTTATTTTATTTATTTATTTATTTATTTTTAGATATT
>NW_022196906.1:27577424-27584832 GCF_008632895.1 Mastomys coucha | reverse complement strand
AGCTCTGAGGGTACTACTTAGTTCATATTGTTGTTAGTCCTAAGGGACTGCAAACCCCTCAGCTCCATGGGAACACTGGATTTTCAGTGAGCCTTTATAGTCTAGGTACAAGTCAGTGTGAACTGAAACACTTCACTTATTTTGACTCAATGGTAGCTGTAAGTCCAATCACTAAACAAAATCAATTCTGATCATAATATGTTGGTGATAAGTAAGAGCTTACCTCACCCCATATTCTGTGAAATAAACCAGACCAGATGCTCTGACCTGCAGTCTCACATACCCGATAGGCTGAATAAGAATATTATAAGCTCAGGGCAAGCTTAGTCTACAAAGTGAGTTTGAGGCCTGAGAAACTCAGTGAGACCTAGTGTCAAAATTAATAGTAAAAATGAAGGTGGGGGAGATGGCTCAGGGGTAAATTACTAACTAACGTAGCATACTTGAGGCTCTCGGTTTCATAAAAACAACTAAGTAAAGAATACGTGCTGTACATAAATTCATATTTAGTTAAAGAATGGGTTCAATATCAAATAGCTCTCACATAGTTTGTGTGAGAAAGAAATCCAGACAGGACAAGAGCTAAACCCAGGATATAAACTCATCACATTCCCTGATTAGCTGAATGGATCCTTGAAAGAAAATGCATTTTTACACATTTCCATCTAAACACAATTCACACGTTGTTTATTTCATAAGATACTTGGAAGCAAAGGCATCCTTTTAGATGTATGAATACATTTTACACATTTAAAGAGACAGAAGTCAATCTTTGAAAATAAACTGTTATACTTGTCTATCAATGTGCTTCTTTTCTATGTAACTTCATATTTTCCTGTAAATCACTAAAGAGGAAGAGCACATTTTCTACAAATTACTATCAATAGTAAACTGACAGCCACCTCCTCTCCCCAGAGATAAAGTATTACACAAATATGAGAAAGTACTGAAAGTATTTCTAATCTATACTATTATCTTTACTTTATCAATTCTCTATCTTTTTGGTTGTGTAACTTTTTAAAAAAATATATCCACAGAGATCCAAAATATGTTCTGTTTCTCCCAAGCGCCCTCTCATTTTTTCTTTTGGACAAGGTCTCCCTTATCCTAGGCTTGCCTCAAATTTGTATGGATGGCTTGAACTTTTGATCTTCTGTGTCAGCATCCTGAGTTCTGGGGGAATGGGTGTACACAACCATACACAGTCTATGCAGTGCTGGAGACTGAACACGGGGCTTTGTATGCACTAGGAAAATACTTTCTTTCAGTTGAGCTCTATTGCAATCCTCTATTATTGAAGCACTGCCGAGATACTTTGCCTACATCCTATATCTGATAGTTTTGGTTGACTTGGCACAAACTAAATTCATCTGAGAAGGATCCTCAGCTAAATGATTACCCCCACCAGGCTGGCCTGTGGGCATTTCTGTGGGACATTTTCTTGAGTAAGGGTTGATGTCTAGGGCCCAGCTCAGTGTGGGCATTGCCACCTCTGGATCTGTAATAATAAAGCTGGCTATGCAAGTTACGGAGGTAAGCCAAGAAGCACTGTCCCTCTGCAATTTCTGTAGTAATCTTTTGCCTAGAGTAACAGCCTTGGCTTCTCCAAGTTATGGACTGTAAACTGTGAAACAAAAGGTCAGTGTTTTACCACACCAACAGAAAGCAAACTAGGACTTTTTGCAACAGCCCACCTACTTGCTGGTCTCCTTACCCATTTTTCTTCCAGTCCATTTTAAGGACACAAACCAGAGTATTAATTTAAAACACAAATCTGATCATGTGGTTAAATGTTTCCAATAGTACTGACAACACCAATGATATTTCTTCTCTTTCAAAGTACAATAAATTCCTCATTCAGCCTCCCAAGCCTCCTGTGTCTGTCTTCTGTCACTTTCTCTATTCCTTTCTTCTACCTTCTGCCAACTTGCTTATTACACCCACTACTCTAGCCACACTGGTGGTAGCTCCTTCCCTTGCTATCATCTGAGATATCAATGCAGATCCTGTCTCACAGCCTGTGACTAGACTTTGTCTAGTTTCTTTCCTCACTCACTCAGATCCTGATACAGATATCATCTTGGCAAATAGGCTGCTAACACCACCTTCTTCTGTGAAGCAGACTGCCATCCAGTCAGTCTAGCTTAGGTCCTGCCCTATTCTATTTAAAATATTTAGATATTTTTCATCTTATTTAGCTAAGCCCTTCTTAGCATATATTGTTGTCCACATTTATTTTCTGTTTCATCCTGTACAGCCTTTTCGAAAGCAGAGATTCTTGTCATTTTGTTCACATCTGTATCTCTGTGGCTAGAAATATCTGAGATATAGAAGATTCCTGAAGTTGTGAAGCAGATGAATCAGTAAGTTAATGAGCATATTTACTAGTGAGTGACAAATTATGTATATTATAAATTTTGCATGAAATTGGCATAATGCTTTTACAATACAGTAATTTCATTAATTTGCTAGAATTTCATGCAATGTGTTTGGATCACAGTCATTTTCCACTCCTCTCTTTAATTCTTTCTGGGTTTACATACTCCACCTCCCCACCCCCTTTCAACTTCACACCCTCTTTATTTTTTTTTTCACTGAACTCAGTTTATGCTATCTATATAATCCTAGATATAAAGCCATTTACTAGACTCTGATTTACCTTTTGAGGACATGTCCTTAAAGAAAAATGACTCTGCTGCCCCAGAAGCCATCAACTGCTGATGGCTCCTCAGATAATGATGGAGTACCCTCACTCCTCCATGCCAGGGCATTGGCCAACTTGATCTTGTGCATACAAATGTCACAAAACCTAAGTCAAAATCCTAATATTCTCTCCTTTCCATGAGTGTAATAATTTATTCACCTTGAGATATTCTAGAAAACAGTGAGGTCAAGAGGACAATGGAGAATTCCCAATCTCTTTTGTTCCCTCAGCTTGTTATGTACAGCACTTCAATTAGGTGTTCTCTTAAAAACACTTCCTTTTTGTCTAACTCATGAAATCTTAAAAATCACAAAGAAAGTCATGGATAATTAAAAACTCAGGTGGGTCTGGCTTTTCTTCTGATGCTCTGAGTCTTATGGGGTCCTTCCACGTGCTCTGTAATGTCTGACACTCGTAAACCAGATTCTTACATAAAATTTTCTCCCAGGCAACTTATTTCAAGCTGAACCATTTTTCTGTCCTTTTATGTTTCTGGTATCAATTTCTATCACTTGATCTTTCACACCTGGGCTTATCCTCTAATCAGGTTCTGCCCTGCTATGGTTCACTTCCTACTCTGCGCTGTCTATACCCCATCACATTCTGACTCCTCACAGTTCCAAAGAAGTTCTCTTCCTCAATCCAGTCTACATGGACAAAGTCTCCACAGCCATCCACTTATGAACCCTAATGAAGAAAAGTGATTCGGATAAAGAATTACTTTATTTTATAATTTAAAATATTAAATCTAAGAGGGAAACAAGAATTAAAAAATGCTTAGAAAATGGCTGCCCGGTAAGCCCACTATTATTTTCATTACACCATGCATCAGAAAAACACAAGAATTTCATTTTAAACTATAATTATGTTAGTGAAGAAAAATTAATTATGTATGAGCCTGATCTTTCTGTGGTTCTTCAACTTTCCTTTCTGGTATATAGATGTATGTACCAAATGGGCAGAGTTTTCTGAAGTGATAGACTAGAGAGCCAGAGAAAATTAGACCCAGGAAAACCTTAAAAAGCATTTCTAATCTGCAATGGTTCTAGATTAACAATGCCTCATTCACAGTGGAAGTAAATTCAGCTTTCCTGTGTAGAGAAATTTTGCTATAAAATAGTTTTAAAGTTCCAAGTGGAGGGTTTGCCAAGAAAGAAGCTTACAGAACATACAAGGAAACAGACCCAAGAGAGAATCATCAGAAAGAATAGATCATGAAATCAGATCTAAAACCATTATAGGTATTTTAAGAATAGCCATAAAATATAGTGCATATGTTAAAGGCAATAAAAAGACTATTAAACTACATTGAAGAACAATGGACAATTTTAAAAAGCCAGCGTACTTGGTTAGGAACCAAACCTAACAACTAGAGAGGAATAAGATAACCATTGAAATAAAAATTTACTGACCTGGCAAAATAGCAGATGTGGGAATTAGTACTCTTAGAAATAGTGAAAGAAATAATTTAAAATATGCCATAAAATATCTTTAAAAGCAATGAACTGCATGAAGAAAAATAACAGACAGAGAGACTAGAGTGTCCTTGCTTTAGGAAAACAATCCGAAGAACAAAAGAGAAGCAGTTCCCAAGGGGTCAATGGCCCAAAATATTCCCTGCTGGATGAGAAAGGTAGAGTCCCAGATTTAGGAAGACGAATAGATCACACACCACACAGTGTACTGCAATCCACCACCAGAGCCCTTAATAGGAACGTTTAGAGCAGGAAAATATATCTTGAAAACCTGAAAAGTATTTCCAAGGAAAGACAGATTCCTTCCAAAGGACTGAGCATTTTATTGACGGATGACTCTCAGCAGGAACAATAGGGGCCAGAAAGGAGTGAAATATCTTAAAAGTGTTGAAAAGAGGAAGGGACAACCCAGAAAAGAGAAAAGGCAAAAGAAAGGTATTTTCAGATAAAAACAGAATCTGCTTAAGCAGAATAAATCTATTAAAAAATACAAAGTCACTTCCTGTGAAAAGATGCAGCAAGAATGTAGAAAGAAAATACAGATACAAAAGGATCCACAGAAAGACAAAAAAATCACATTGCTTTACAGATGTCCAAAATGACACTGAAGTTAAATGACAAAGAAGTTGATGTGTGTGGCAGAAACTACGTATTTGGTTAAGGGCATGTTTGTTAAAATGCCTAGGATAACTACTAAAAAAAAAAAAAAAAATCAGATGTGTAATTCCTCAGCTAAGAAGGGAAAGTAAAAGAAAACACACATTTTTGCATCCTGTTAATTGGAAAACATGAGGCGACAAGAGGACCAAACCTTAAACAGCTGGTATAAATACAAAAAATAAAATGAGAGAATAACTATTTTAAATCATTTAGTAATTAATGCCTCTCTAGCTAGAAAAGCAGCCTTTTACTGACTGTATTTTAATAATATTTACTTTTCAAAATTTATACATATATACAATATATTTTGTATATACCAGCCTATGCACTTTCTCTCCAACTCACCCCCAATGCATCTTCCTTCCAAACTTATTCCCTTTCAAAAAACAATAATACTCTGGGTCTAGTTAGTGCTGCTCATCTGTGTATTGGTGAATATGTCTTAGACACACATATGCAAACATAAGCCAACAAATTTATTGAACACAAATAAAATGGGAAGAAGATGCTATAGAAAAATCTTAATAAAAAGACTTTCTACTATGTTGGTATCAAACAAAAGAATATCCCCAAAAAGAATTCCTTAGAAAAAGTTATCTTATATTGTTTAAAGCTGAAATTCATAGAAAAGACCCTCAAGTTATATGTAACAATGTCGTAGTTTTACACTTCCAAAGAATTACATCACAGAATTGTCAGTAGAAAGTCAGAAACTAACCATTCTAGAAGATAGTTTAGTATTCCTATTTCAAGAATCAATAAACCAAACAAATAGCTTTGCAGTATGAAGAGATTGAAATGAATAGGTATAGAAGACCCAATAACTAAATATCATACTTTCTTATCACATTAGCTTGGGACCTTTTAACATGGAAGAATCATCTTCAGGGAAACCATATTACTTAACTGCCTAAAATTAAGTGAAGATCTGTGAAAGGAGACTAATTATTATTATTATTTGCTATTTGTACATCTTAGTTCTTGAGTCAGGATATAGTGTAACACAGGCTGGGATGCAACTTCCTATATACCTATGGAAGGCCATCATTTCCTGATCCTCCAGCCTCTACAACTTCAGTGTTGGCCTTATAGGTATGTGTTAACACAGCTTACAGCTAAGTATAATTGAAAAAAAACCAAAGGACTAAATATTTGAAAGCATATCATAGAATAATTTATTATTAAAGGTGATATGGGAAATTGTAAACACTGAACAAAATAATTATAAAAATACTTACAAAATTTTCTGTTAAAGGGGTAATTCCAGATCTTTAAGCTTAAATATTCATAACAAAAAATAAGAAAGTGTAATGTATTAGAGAAAAGAACCAATTTAAGGAAAGGGAGTTTAAAAAACAAGATCATAGCCAGGCAGTGGTGGCACATGCCTTTAATCCCAGCACTTGGGAGGCAGAGGCAGGCAGATTTCTGAGTTTGAGGCCAGCCTGGTCTACAGAGAGTTCCAGGACAGCCAGGGCTACTCAGAGAAACCCTGTCTCAGAAAACAAAACAAAAACAAACAAAACAAACAAACAAAAACAACAACAAAAAAGAACAAGATCATAAACTAAATGTGAAGTAAGATACAGCTAAGTTTAAGAACAAAAATTAATAACACTGAAAATTAGATGAAAGCAAAATTTGGCTTACACACCAAATTTTGGTAAGGTAAACATGTGATAAGGTGGCACAAGTCCAATATGAATAATTAAGGTTTAAAACAAAGACAAGGACAAATACTACAGAATAAATACAACAGAACTGAAAAAGAAATAATCCAGAGACTATGAGTCAAAAGGAGAAAAATATGGACTTAAAATTATGATTAAAAAATACAAATGAATATAAATCAATAGTTTTTGAAAGTTCCTGAAGAGAGAACATTCAGATAATTCTGATCGATTTCACCTTCTCTCAAGACCAGGAAAAAGAAAAAAAATTCATTTTCTGAAATAAGTTTCAAAACCAGGAAAAGATGGCATAAAAATGAAGAAATACAATTCTCTTACAAACCAACCTCATTGCATAAGACAGACTCAAAACATTCAACAAAGCAGGACCGAGCTACACCCAGCAGTGGAAGAAATCATGAAGCTAAGGAGTGCGAATGCAGCAAGTTAAGGCTTGACCAAGACAATTCAAGACACCAATGCCTGAGAAGAAAAACACACAAGGATTTCAAAGGAGAATGTTAAGAGCATTGGGTAAAAATAAGCTTGTGTTCATTATAGAAGTCATAGCTGTGTCCCAGGAGGAGCATTTGAATTTGATTAAAGACACTTACAGTTTTAATGAACAAAATCCAAATCAATTGCAGGAGTGAGGAAGAGAGCAGTTGAAAGCAATCTCATGAAATGCAGGGAAATGGTCAAGACGCCCAACATCAACATTCTGTTTAAAGTCACAAACAGATTCTAATGCACACACACACACACACACACACACACACACACACACACACACAAAGCTATTTTTTTAAAAAAAAATTAAGAATTAGAAGTAGGACCGGGCGGTGGTGGCGCACGCCTTTAATCCCAGCACTTGGGAGGCAGAGGCAGGTGGATTTCTG
>NW_022196906.1:27559936-27577344 GCF_008632895.1 Mastomys coucha | reverse complement strand
AAAAAAAAAAAAAAAAAAGAAGTAGGAAAGGTTTCTTTTGGTTTTTATGCTTTGAGGTTGTCCTAGACAATATTCTCTGGAAGGCCAGAGTCAGCATTTACTAACCTGGTAGAGGGAACCAATGTCAGACTGAAGAGAAGATCCTGCCAAAGTTCAACATGGTGAACTACTGACTTTACTTGGAATTACTTCTTAAGTGTGGGTGTGGGGTTAATGACAGGAACCTGAATAAATCAAAAGTAGCTTCACCCTGGAAAGCCCGCTACAGCAAGGGTGACGAGTCATTTGAAAGCGGGAACTGTGAAGCTCTGTGCATGACCGTCATGAAATTCAGTAGGTCAGAGAGTGGCCGCTCTTCCAGAATCCTTACTGCTTATATAACCTATGGGAGAGATGAGCCTGTAAATTTCAATGACTTCCTGAGATTTGTGAACTGTTTATTGTTGTTTATTTTCTTAGTTTTAACAAGCCTCCCTAGAGAACTTTCTTAGTCTTAGTGAATTTCCCACGAGGGTGGAATGTTTCAGTGTTGGAGGGAAGCACATAGGAAGGAGCATAGCCCTCAAGGCGTGGTCATGTTGGAGACAGAGAAGCCAGAGAGCTGATCAAATTACATCTTCAGTAAAGGAGCAAAGAGCAATGCTGGCTCACTTCCTCCATTTTGTACTTTCTGGAATTCCTGCCAACGGAAAGGGTCCACCTACATTCAGTAATTCAGTACACATTTCACCTACCTTACCATAAAAGATAAATACAAAAAAAAAAAAAATCACCACCACCAACAGCAACAACAAAAAACCCTAAACAAACAAAACTCATAAAAACAAACAGGGAAACAACAAGGAACCCACTCAGTAGTTACATCCAGAGGTATTTTTCTGTGGCAATTCAAAATTAATCCTATCACGCGAACAGTGAAAACCAAACACTACTCCATCTTCCTTAAGTAAAATATCTGGGCGTCCTTTATTCATGGAGGCTGTTTGTTTAGAAATAAATCTGGTGACACCAATGTTTCATTTGCTACACCTAATATCTATTTTCCACTTCCATTCTTGTTTGTGCTTTCTTGGCTTTGTGCACATCATTATATAATCTGATAGTGTCTGTTACTATTAGTTAAAAAAACATTAAAGAAATATGAAATCAGTAAAGAAAATGAAAACAAAAAGATCAATATGATAAAAATATCAAACCACACCAACCCTTAGACTCAATATGATTTTTATTTCATTTTGCATGTTATGCATAGTGTGTACATATATATATATATATGTATATATGTTTGTGTTCATGTTTAGATGCCTGTTTGTGCAGATGTGTGCAGATGTTCTCATGTATAGAAGCTGGAGGTTGACAGCACACATCTTCTTTCATGGATTTTACTCTATATGAGTCAGAATCTCTCACTGAATCCCTAACTTGCTGTCTTGTCTAGTCTAGCTAGCCAGCTTTTGCTGGGGATGCCTTGTCCATGTCTTCCAGAGGGCTGAGAATAAAGGGTGGCTGTCAGATCATTTGGCATCTACATGCTGCTAGAAGTCCCAACTTGTCTTCATGCTCAGATAACCAAGTATGCTGTATTCATAACCCCATGATTCCTATAAGGTTTCAAACCTCTTTGTAATGACATCTGAAAGGGAGATTCTAGGTTGCATTTTTAAAATGAAATACCAACACCTAATTTTCTTTTCTGTCATGAACTAATTATCCCAGAGAAGTTGACAGTGGAGCAGAAGGAACAGACTCATGCTTGTGTGGAAACCTAAACTACTGAAATGGCACCGTAGAGCTTAAAACAAAGAAGACAGCCTCCAGAGATAGAACAGTTCATTATTTTCTGGAAATCTAAATACCATGAAGGCTCTATTGTAAAATAGAGAGCTCTAAAGTTTAGGAGAGAACTCCAGGGAGATATTTTAAGATCTCATAAAGGGAGGGCACGAGGAGCAGGTCCCCAAACACCACCATAAAAGAACATTGATGAATTTTACACCATTAAAGGAGTAACTTTGTTCATCACGATTGAGAAGACATTGCCAAGCCCAGGAGAAGCTGTTCTCCATATAGGCCAATGAGAAATGGATCATATACAGGTCATAAGGACAGCATCTCAGGGTAAACTGGTTAACAGGAAAGTGTCCTAAGAGCAAAGCAACCTAGAAGCCAGGGAAGATTGTTAAAACAAATAATTCAACTAGTCATCTACATGGAAAATGGTTATGGCTTCAGCAAGATAAAGAAGAGAAGATTAATACTTTAATGGCATAGCAATTTGAAACCAAATATTCACCGATATTTACTCTCTGTCATTGAATATGATTTTGCAAAGAAATTTTAAATCTCTGTCACTGAAGACATTAAGTAGCTAGGCACAACTATTGGAAGAGCACTATGAAGCAGTCTTAAGGTGTGGCTTTTAACCATGGAGATCCCTCCCCTGAGAAAACTTGGCAAGAGGAGACCCTAAGATAAATAGTTCCACCTCACTCCTTTCTCCTTTCTCTCATTGTCTGTCCTAAATACCACAGCCTTTCTTAGAGGTAAAAAAGACAAGATGCTTTCACCCAAGGGATTCTAGTGAATGAAAAAGGTAAGATATTTGGTCAGAAGGTGAGAAGTAGTCATGGCTCTGAAGAACAATTCCAGGATGGGATGAAAATGCCAGTACAGTGGGTCATCATCTATGTCAACAGATGCAAATTTCAAGTAGGGCAAGGACTCAGGAGCACTGACCCTTATGGTCATCTGTGTCATGGTCCCTGTGAGCAAGAAGTGCTGGGGTAGATGTGCCTGGAGGAGACATCTGCCTGGAACACACTGAAAATGAAAGGAGAGGGGAAAGAGGCCACAAAGACCATGCTTTCGAGAGAGGCTCATTTACTCCGCAAAAGTGCTTGATAAGAATTGTCGAAATATGTCACAGGTTTATTTGATCCTTGTAAATCAGGTATTTCACTATTCTCTTTGTAGTTTGTTTTTGAAGATTGGAAACAATTTAGAGTAATTCCTTTTTTCTGTGATTATGGTTTTGTTTTAGTCAGTTATTTATTGTCCTTCCAGGGATGGATGAGACACAGTATGTATACATTACACATTATAATGATGTTGGCTATTAAAAACATAAAGTTGCTAATAAATTTACTGGATAGTGGATGGCTATTTTATTTTCAATGTTCTGTGCTTTGAAGATTTTCCTGCTGTATGTAAGGGATTGGTTAAAAAATAATTCACCAGAAGAAATACAATATACATTAAATATAAATTAAAGATAAAATTTAGAAATGGCCCACACTGTATATTCTTTTACTGGTGATATTGTATTCTTTCCCCTCTTCCACGTGCATGCATTCTCTGCCATGAACCTGTAGAACATGCAGATATTAAAGTATTCTAAAGAAATGAAACTACTAAATGTGTACTCTTTTCAACTATGACAGAAATAAATGTTAACAATGTAAACTGGATATTGCTGTCAAAGGAAAAATCATAAGGGACCTGGTTAGTCATCCTAGGGAGGACCACAGTCTTGTGCAAGTCACATTAATCTTTGTTTATTCACACTTCCTGAAGTTTCCTGTAAGAGAAAAGAGTTGTCAAATGTTCGCTACCCATGAAAAATGTTAAAAAATGAAACATAGTGCTTTCTATTTTAAACACATAGATGCATTTAAGCACATATATTGATACATATACATGAAAATATGTATATATGCATAAATGGATAAGTATGTATGTGTGTGTATGTATATATAAATGTATAGACATAAAAACATGTATGTCTATATGTTTAAATACCTTGGGTATATGTTAAAATGTTAATAAGTATGTGTGACGCATATCTTAGCAGTATCGCTTTCAAAATAAGGTTTAGTGAATCTATTCCCAGTAGGCTAATCTATCCCCTGCCTGAATAGCAAATTGATCTTCACAAATCCTTACATTTCCCTGATGGATATACCCAGTACAAGAAACTTGGGGTTATTCAAAGATTACTTGAGCACAGACTTCTGGTAGCATAACAGCTAATAACTAAAGTAAAACATGAACACAGATGGTGGTTTGTGTTGTCGCTTGAAAATGAAGCATTGTCAAAGGAAGAGAGCAACAGGCTCTCCAGTTTGAAGAAGGGAGTTCAGTTTATGGGGGAACAAAAGAAGAAGGAGGGGTCGATATAGATGAAATAGACTTTAACTTGTGTCTTAAATGACTAGCATTTAAAGATCAGTTTCTTGGAAGAAGACATTGGACCTTGGGGAAAGAAGACATGATTTCCTGTGGGGAAGGATGAGTTGAAGCATTATTGTAGGTTGGGGCATAGTTACCTCTTCCATATTACTATTTGATGAAGCTTACCAGCTGTTATCATCAATTTAGTAAGAGTACTCAGTACTCAGGGTGGACTAGGGATTTAAATTTAGCTCAGGTAGTCTAATCTCTTCTGATAATGAAGGAAATCCTAGGTTCAACCCCCTAGCACTACATAAAAACAAATGTGAGGGTGCCATAATCCCAGAATTTAGGGGGTGGAGGCAGGTTTCATAAGTTCAAGTTCATCCTTGGCTAGGAACTCAGTGCCTCAGATAAGTTTGTTTTAAATTAAGCACTTTTTGAGAAATTTATTTCAACTTAAGCTATTAGTACTGACAATATGGAATATGTATTGAGATAATTAAATATTAGCATATTATTGCATGTGATTATCTATAGCTGATTTTCTGTGTATGTAATTTGTATGAATAAATGGTATGTCATTTCTGAAAGTTCTCCTGGCCTGTCTTTGCTGTCCCTCCATTTGTTCTTTGGGGTTTAGTATTTACAACTTGTTCACATCTGAGAAGCAGAATCAACATTGTATCAGGAACTCTCAGTCATCTAAGAAGCTGTGTTCAGATTCTGCATTTCTCTGTGTTCATTGACATGAAGAATATCAGCTTCCATAAATTAGTCTCCTGTACAGTCATACTCTATCTCTCTTTCCAATATTAGTGATTTTGTTTTATTTTTCTTCAGTGAATCTGTTCACATTTTTATTCAAATCTCCTTTTTTGTTGAATAATGACAAAACAGAAGGAAAACATATGCATTATATATATTTATAGTCCTTGTGTAGGATGGTATGAAATATGAGTAAGTGTCCACATATGTGAGTGTGCGCCAAACCCTGTGCCACAGCACACATGTACAGAACAGAAGATGATATCAGATGAGGCAAGGTAAGGTGTAAGGTAAGGTAAGGTCCTTGTAGGGAGACAGGACCTCTCACTGTTCACAACAATTATACCAAGCTTACAGGCCCATAAGCATCTGGGGATTCTCCTGTCTGAATGCCCCACTACACCACAGGAGTCCCAGGATTGCAGATGTGCACTACTGGAATCTGAGTTCAGGTCATCATTCTTGCATGGAAAATTCTTTCTCAAAAGACTGAATCATCTGCTTACCCCAATATAACATGTTTTTTCTTAGTTTGCCTTGTTAAGGATTGAACCCAGAATCTTGTACATAGATAAAAGCACATTACCACCAAGTTACATTCCCAGCCTGTTTTTCCCCTTGGATGTTTCCTTCTTCCAGCAGGGTCTCACTGTATAGTTCTGGTTGACATTGAGCTTACAGTCTTCTTGCTTCAGCCTCCAAAGTACTAGGAGTACAGGCACACGCCACCATGCTCAGATAGCGTGACTTTTGACATTCTCTGTATTTGTCACTTGAGTCCACTCGCCATCCAAATGCTTCCCAGACCACTATTATTCTACATTATATGGTTATTATTATTTTGCTTGGTTTGTGCCCTAAGAAATATTTATTACTTTAAATAATGTATCTTCTCCTACTCCATGATGTTAAGCTTGATGTACATAAGCTTGCAATGAATTCAGTTTTCTGCAGCTCAGTCTTCCTGCTCGCATTTCATATGTGTGATATATACCATTGGTTACGTGTTGCTATAATTCTGTCATTTTTCTTTCTGAAAAGAATTTTTATATAAAAAAATTTATATGCCTACCCTGCTGTCTATACACGTTTGCATTAATTCCAGTATATCCACTAAAGCAAATAGTGCTTGCCGTGTATATTATTGAATATATTTTCTTATGCATGAGAATTTCTCTAGGGCAGAGGCAGGGGGTGTTTCTCTAAAGAGCCAGACTTAAATATCTTAAGCTTTCCAGGCTCCACACTGTCTATGCCACATGCCCTTTGTTTCTGTTTATTTGCTTTTTGTCACCATCTATAAGTGTGACAAATATCCCTAGCTATGAGTAATATAAAGACCTTCCTCAGACTGTTTTTGATGCAGGCCATCACTGGCCAACCTCCACTCTATGGTAATAAATTTCAGTCATTTTAGAAAGATTCACACAGTAAGTTAGACACTAGCTGGCGATTCGTCTCCACACACGTGCCCAGGAAGACAGAAGTATTTCACAGCATTATGTTGACACTCTGTGTCACTCTTTGTGCCTTAAGATTTTTAAGTAAATTTTATAGTCAGCTCTCAGTGGCTGACCTTCATGGTGTTTTCAAGTGCAATCCTTAGTTATTATGGTGACCACACCCTCTTTACTGTGTAAAGACAATGTTTCTGCAAAGTGCAATTCATTTCCACTCACTCCTGAAGGGTGGAATTCTTTCATACACGGGAGTCTGTCCAAATTATATACTGCAACTTTTTGCTAGGAACTATTTGATTTTATTTTGAAAAAAAAAAAAAAACTAGCTATGGTAGCATATGCCTCATGCAAAGGCTGTGTTGACTGTCTTTAAACACGCAGTTGAGTGGCATGAGTTCATTGAATTATTTTGTAATTCTCACTCCCACCCATATGCAGAACTCATCCTGGTAAAATAAAATACTGCACAGTAACCTACAATGATTGGCTCCTCTCCTGCCTAGCAGCCGCTGGCAATCCTCCTCCTACTTTCTGTCAATGTGTATTTGATTACTCCAGGGACTTCACACAAGTAGAATCAGGTAGTCTAACAATTCACTTAGCATACTGTCCTTGAGGTCTATCCATTGTGTAACATGTTTTTAATTATAATTTTACTGAATTTCAATGACTATGGCCATATAATTTTTTCCGTGTTGACACTTTCTGAGGTTTGGTTTTCCCATCCATCCCTCCCTCAAACTAAGTCCCACTCTCCCCTTGCTTTCATCCTGTCCTTTTCTGCTTTCCTTTGATTTGTTTATATATTTTTGCATGATACTTCTTTTTAAAAACACCCATTTTCACTGCAAATAGTATTTCTGAGTTGTGGCTAACAGTGTTTTAAGGTGTTTCATAACTTGGATGAAAATGTCATGGGCCTAAGACACCTCAAATTTCAACTTGAATATCTTTGAGCTTCTGTCTTCTTAAGGAGGCCAACCTGATTTTCTGACACACAAAGAGAGGTCAGAGTGTCATTCTCTTCTCTTCCCTTCCTAGCTCTCTATTGGTTCTGGGGAGACAATACCTTCAGTCCAAGAAGCTTGGAAGCAAATATGACTGAATCTTCAGAGTCACTGACCTTCACAGGACCAATTTCACATTCTCTCATTCTATATTGATTTTTATTTAAAGATCTTTTAAAATTATAAAGCATACCAGACATCCTCAAAGTTTAGACTCACCTGCTCTAAGACCTTTTGTGAATTCTTTTTAATTTTCCCATTTTTCTTAGACCTGTTTTTCTATGCTTTGCAAACTTTATGGATTATAGTTAAATTCATATTAGTTTATTCCTTAATTTTACTTTGTATATTCATTACATACATACTATGTATCATTTTTAAATCATGTTAAACATACGGAAATTTCTTAGAAACTAGGCTTGCACCTTTAGGCCTGATGCCATAGCCTGAATCAGGCTATGCCTCTCTCACTCTCTCTGGGATGTGAGTTTAAAAAACAATATTGGAGATGGTGAAAATCTTTTTCCATTCTGTAGGCTGCTGTTTTGTCCTATTGATGGTGTACTTTGCCTTACAGAAGCTTTTTGGTTTCATAAGGTACCATTTATCGATTAGAATTCTAAGAGCATGTGCTATCAGTGTTCTGTTTTGTAAGTTGCCTCCTGTGCCAATTCATCCAATGCTGTTTCCCTCCTTCTCTTCTATTAGGTTCAGTGTACCTGGTTTTACATAGAAGTCTTTGATACATTTGGACTTAATTTTATGCAGGGTGATAGATATGGATCCAACTGTCATCAGGGAGGCACCATCCAGCAACTGATCAGAGCAGATGCAGAGACACAATAGCCAAACACTAACTAGAGCTTGGAGAACCCCACTGAAGAGAGGGAAGAAGAATTGTAGGACCCAGAGGGGTAAAGGACACAGGAAGAACATGATCCACAGAAGCAATTAAGCAGGATTCATAGTGGCTCACAGAGAGTGAAATGACAATCAGGGACTCTGTGTGTATCTGAGCTAGGTCCTCTGCCTATATGCTAACATTATGTAACATGGTGTCCTTGTGGGACTCCTAACAGCAGGAGTGGGAAGTGTCTCTGATTCTATTGTCTGTGCTTAGGACCCTTTATATGCTGAGGCTTGCTTGTCTAGCCTTGATATGAGGGTATGTGACTAGTGTAACTTATTATGTCATGTTTGGTTTTTATCCCTGGGATACCTGTCTCTTTTTTTTTTTTAAGGAAATGGAGAAGGAGTAGATCTAGGGGACAAAGGAAGTATAGGAAGGACTAGGAAGAATGAAGGGGAGAGAAACTATGGTCAAGATCTATTATATGAGGTGATAATAATAATAATAATAATAATAATAATAATAATAATAATAATAATAATAAAATGCTGTCTGTGCTGGGACTTGATACTTCTTACTTTATGATAGTATCTGGCTTCAGTATACTCTCTGTTATATATACTATGATGAACTACATCAGGTGATAGGAAACTTCCTACCACACTAGAGGTTAGTAAGTCCAGACCTTTTCTGTGTTCTGGGGATTGGTCCCTGACTATGAAGGGCTATTGCTCTCAGATTTGGACAAAGATGAAGCTGTTTTCTGAAGAGGCTTCTCTGCCTTTTCTCTTATGGCATCCACCTTTCTCTCTTCTTATCTCTCTTTTCTTGTTGTAAAGAATTAGTGAAATTGACCACCAGGTTTGAAGGGAAGCTTCACCTTCCACATTTGGAACTCCGTATATTGTACTGGTTTTGTCTAATGTTCTCCTTCCCATCTCCAGGCCCAGATGAGCCTTTGAGGCCTCTGCCTCTAATAAGCCCCATTCCCGAAGTAACTTCATGTTAGCTTCATTTACAGAACACTGCTGTGTTTTGTGTCCTATATTTAACAATCTGCTCAAGCATTTATATTTCCTTTATGGTGAAAGCTTTTGGAATCTACTTTTAAGCTTATTGAAACATTCAACACATGCTTTTCATCTTTAATCATCTTCCTGTATACAAGTATACTACATTTTAATATATTATCTTATGATTAGACCTACTAATCTTCGAACCATTATCAGATCACTATCTTCACTGTGGTTTTGGTTTGAAGATTTCATATTCTCTTGCCAACTTATTTAGGCATATGAAGATATTTTATTCCTTATGTTTAGTAATTTCAAATGGAATATTGGTCAGACTATCCAAAATGATGTGCTGAAAGACATAATTTAGCCTACATATATCTTGATTCAGCTAGCCTACAAAAGAACTATTAAGCCCTGAACTTGCCTTCAACTTATAATTTTGTCATCACTCACTTCAGAAGTAGTATGCTTTGAAGTATAAAACAAATATAATCTATTTTCATTTAAACCTTATATGTTGCTACACATGTATGCATTATTGAAGTAGGATCCATGCTGTTTTGAAAAAAATGAGCATATGCACAAGTTTCCCAAAAAGATGCAAACAAACATTTAATCAACCCAGAATAGGATCATTGACAGAGTTTGAACATGTTGAGGTCAATGAGTTTGTTAGGCTGTCTCTCAATGGCTGAGAGAATACTTAAAGGAGTGTAAGTGAACCCAAAGAGCTGTATCTCCACAAAATCCCACCCATCATGAAGTCTGACCACATGGAAGATGCATTATAGATGCTGCTTTTAATAAACTTTTCATGTCCTTTATATTTTATCATCTCTCCAATATCATTTTCAGTTGAGGGAGGCAGTAACAGCTAGAATTCCAGGCAGGATCTTCAAATCCTCCAGGAGGGTCAGTAGTTCCTATAGGCCTGTCTATTACTGTATTTTTCTGTTATAGTTGCTGTGGCCATTGCAGAGCTCAAGAATGGTTATCTTGTTATGACTGGAGAAGAAATTCACACATAAAGAATATATGTATCCACATGTGGCCAACTATCTCATTATTATCTGATGATTACATATTTGAAAATATACTACTTGCTCAAAAGTTATCTATGATATTAAATAGTCAGTACTTAATACTTACCATACTGTCTTGATCCTTTGCGGATATATGAAGGAGTCAAAAGGGTACATTTTCTTATATACATCTTCCAAGCCAAAGTTGCACATGATAATGCTCACCCTTATAGTTTAATTCCCATTAATCCACTTTTTTGTTTAAAGGCACATCTTTCACATTCTCATGCCCTCAAGGATGGTGTTAATTAAAGTGCCATCTACTCTTTCTGAGTAGAAGAAAATGATATGTCTTTGAGAGAAACTGCTATTTCGGGTATGCTTTATTTATGTGAGCTTTGCTCTTGCTTACATGTCAATGGTGTTGTTTGTGAGTTCCATAATAATGAGTCAACAATATCATAGATCCTGAAAGAAAAAGAGAAAACGTGCTCATTATATTACGGGAAAATTGGTTCCCATCATGATGACTGGGAGATCCTGGGAAATCTGAATTCTCTCTTGAGATTCTTGGTCTTATTCATAAAAGAATCTAAGGACAAACTCAAACAGAAGTTCGAGGATAATTGTATTAGTTTTTAAAAGAAAAAATCCAGGGCAGGCAAAGTACAAATCCTAGCAGTTGCTTAGAGGGAGGAAACAGAGAAGAGAGAGGAGAAAAGGGCCACAGCATTTGAGTTACAGGAGCAAGGGATGTCAGCCATATGATGGCACACAGCCTTATGGCAGGGAAGGAGGTGAACATTAGAGATAGAATGAAGACCAAAGTGCTTAGAAAAAAAGGAAATAAAGAAGAAAAAGGAAAAGTTATGCTTCTCTCAATAATTCAGAAAAGTAGAATGACATACAAAATTGCATGCTGAAGCCCTACAAACTACTGTGCTAGGGCATGGAAACTCCAGAAGGAAAAACACATTATCCTCATTAAAGGAATGAATGATTATTTCTCCAGTCTTCTTAGGACAGTATAAAATAAACCAGCCATCTAGGGGTGGTCTCACTTTCCTGAGAGGTAGTCCTGTGGCCAGTTGATTGTCCAACTCAGCTAGAATTTTACATCTCTAACCATGCCAAGGATGTCATTCTATTTACCAAGTGGAAATAGTCTTCACTGATGCTATGTCAGTCGTATTTGGGGCTACTCTGGGAAGCGTAAATTAATGTCAGTGGTGTTAGTGAAGCAATAGACAGGTTAGCAACAAGTGGCTAGAGTTGTGGAAGAAAAAAAATGGCCCTGATAAATAAGGGTCAGGAGGGCACTGGACCTGTCTCAGATGTGTATTATCAAAAGTTATGTAGCATATCATAGAAATGAGAAACTTGTAGGTGGTGTGGGATGCATGCAGATGAAGAATTAGAATGAAGGACAGAAGGAAGGAAGGAAGGAAGGAAGGAAAGGAGGAAGGAAGAAAGGAAGGAGGGAGGGGGAGGAGTAAGGGAAGAAGGAGGGAGGGGGAGGAAGGAAGGAAGAAAGGTGTTGTCCCAAAAGCAGGGGGCCTGGCCTGTGGCCTTGCCTGGCTGACTGAGGCTCTCTCCCTCCTGGAGGCAGGGGGCCTGCTGCTGAGGCCTGGGTCTCTCTCTCTTCCCAGGGTGCTGCTCTGTTTGCTGCAAGGCACCTTAATTAAAAAGGAGGCAATGTATCAATGAGTTATTTTATTATAGGAAGGATATGTTGGTTAAGTAGAGAGAAGGAAAGGAGAGGAAGGAGAGTGAGAGAGAAAAGAGGAGAGAGAGAAAGGCAGAGAAGAGAACAAAGAACAGAGAGAGGAAAGAGCAAGAGGAAGTAAGAGTGAGAGGGGAGAGAAGTAAGAGAGAGTGAGGAGCAAGAGGAAAAGGGTAAGAGAGTGAGGAGGGGGCAAACCACCCCTTTTATTGTATGGGGCGTGGCATGCCTGGCTTGTGGTCAGATGACTGTGTGTAAGGTCTAGCTAGAAAGCTGGGAGTTTGAGACAGTGTCTGCCTGATAGAGCACACATCTCCTGCAGGGGCAGCTGTGAGGGGTCTGGGCTGAAATCTGAGCCATTGGTCTCAGGAGCAATTCACCAAACTCTTACCTTCCCTCGTGAGCAAATTACTTCGCTCAGTGGGTCTCCTGGGTTCCAAGGTGACTCTGCTGTACTAGACTCCGGCTGTCAGAACTGCTCACTGCCCCACAGGAAGGAAGAAAAGAAAGAGAAAGACAGGTATTTTTTTAAGGAAATAGATTCCATGTGGATTTTGAAGATGCCTGTAAAGACAACTATTGTCTGCTGAGTTCGTTGATAGGGAACAGACTAGTTAATGGGCAAGCTCTGGCTCAGCTGAGAGACCCTGTCTCAATATACAAAGTGGAGATCAAGGGAGGAGACACCCAACATCAGTCTTTGACTTCTATACATGTGCTACATATGTATGTGTACATGTTACATACCTACACTCACGCATGCATGCATGTGCACACATACACACACACACACACACACATACAAACAAAGAGAGAGAGAAGGAGAAAGAAAGAAAGAAAGAAAGAAAGAAAGAAAGAAAGAAAGAAAGAAAGAAAGAAAGAAAGAAAAAGAAAGAAGGAAGGAAGGAAGGAAAGGAAGGAAGGAAGGAAGGAAGGAAGGAAGGAAGGAAGGAAGACGCTAAGAACTATAAAGAAAAGCAAGTATGTAGGAAAGAAACAAACCTGACTGGCTTGTTTTACAAGGACATTGGCAAAGTCTACTAAATAATGCAAATAGTATTTCAAAGAAGGTGATCAGAGGCTAGAGAGCTTGCATTTCTCCTGCAAGCGATAGCAAAAATTCCAATGCTTGCTAATTCCTCGCTCACTGTGACGTCGTGAGATGGAACTGCTGCTGAAAAGGACAATTGACTGTAAGTGAACACATGTGCATGAACTCACACACATGTTTGTGATGTGATTTCAAAATGCTTAAGCTTTTAAGTGCTTAAAATGGTGGAAAATGAAGGTATACTTCTAGTCTCGTAAGCTATTTTTCTACCATTGCATGGATTAACTCCTTTCTTCTGTTTATTGTTTATTTTACATTTATTCATTGGTTTCTTGAGATAAGCTCCTGCAAGGTAGCCCAGACTGGACTTTCTCAGCCTCTTATGTGCTAATAATTCTGGTGCATACTACCTACCAATCCCAAGTTCAGTATTTTCTTCACTTCTTCATGCCTTGTTTCCTTTCGTTCATTCCTATTTATTAACCTCATATTAGCTTTTGAAGACTTCTCATTGGACCCTCCATATCTCTTAAATGAATTTCTCTGTATTGTTTTGTTTTTTTCAGTCAGGGTCTCACCCTGTAGTTCAGACTGGCCTTCAACTTACATCACTCTTCCTGCCTCATCCTCCAGAGTGATGGGAATTTCTGATATGAGCTTCTACATCTATCTCTCTTCTTTTTCCTTTAGGACTGCCTTTTAGCTCTGTATCCTAGATATTGTTTTTAGTTTCTCTTTCCAAGTCATCTACAGCCTTTGCATTAGCTGATTTGGTTGTTTTTTCCTGAAATGCTGGTATTTTACATTTTTTATTGGATATTTTCTTTATTTACATTTCAAATGTTATCCCCTTTCCCTGTTCCCTTCCCCTTCTTGGAAAGCCCCTTTCCCATCCTTCCTCCCTCTGTTTCTATGAAGGTGTTCCCCCACTCACCCATTCATCCCCTCCTCCCTGCCACTGAATTCCCCTACACTGGGGCCTCAAGCCTTCACAGGACCAAGGGCCTCTCCTCCCACTGATGACCAACAAGGCCATCCTCTGCTACATATGTGGCTGGAACCGTGTGTCCCTCCTTGTATACTCCTTGTTTAGTGATTTAATCCCTGAGAGCCCTGGGAGCCTGGTTGGTTAATATTGTTGTTGTTCTTCCTATGGGGTTGAAAACCCCTTCAGCTCCTTCAGTCCTTTCTCTAACTCCTCCATTGGGGACCCTGTGCTCATTCCATTGGTTGTCTGTGAGCATCTGCCTCCATATCTGTAAGGCTCTGGCAGAGCCTCTCAGGAGACAGCTATATCAGGCTCCTTTCAGCAAGTGCATCTTGGCATCCACAATAGGTCTGGGTTTATTGATTGTACATGGGATGGATCCCCAAAGGGGAAGTTCCAGGATGGCTTTTCCGTCGGTTTCTGCTCTACACTTTGTCTCCGTATTTGCTCCCATGATTATTTTGTTCCATTTCTAAGAAGTGCTGAAGCATCAACACTTTGGCCTTCCTTCTTCTTGAGCTTCATGTGGTCTCTGCTATTTTATATTTTTAATGTGCATTTATTTTTTCCATTTTTTCCATTATTACTTTTATAGAAGCTTCATCCTGTCTTTAAAATATACAGACAGTATTTATTGAAACTATGCTACAGCACACACACAGACCATCACCACACATAAAGATTGGGGAACACAGATGCTGGTGGTAGATGCTATTTTAGAACATGTGGATAAAAAATACACTATGTTAGAACTCTTCAAATTGCAATAGAAGGTACATTTTACTCTGGGTTGCAAATCACTACATGCATATATTTTACCAGATGCATATAAGTATGTAACAAACATTCTCCTTGTTTTAAAAAAAAAGTCTGAAAATCACTAAAGTGTATAAGATAAAAGGCAGATGGCCTCTTATTCTCTTATTTATCAGCACAACTCCCTAGAAGTACTGTTTAGCAGTATATAACGGATCATCTCAGCCATCAATCATTTTTCATTCACACTTGCCTTCTTTGTCTTTTAATTAATTTCCCCCCATTTTATTTTAGTATTTTAAAACTAATCTCAAACTTTCATAAACTACTACAAGGATGGGCAAAGAACACCTGCCTGGTAGTTCAGTTTTTAACTTTCTCGAGGAAGCCCCCATGATGCTTTCCAATGTGACTGCGCTAGTTTATATTCACAACAACAACATGAAGAGTTTTGTCCTTGCCGCCACTGATTTTTTTTTTTTTTTATTTTTGTCATTTTGATACAGGCCAATCTAGCAGGTGTGAGGTGCTATTTTATTGTGGTTTTGATTTGCATCACTCTAATGATTAGCGATGCTGAGCGTGTTTTCATTTAGCTTGTGGCCATTGGTATGTCTTCCTTAGAGAAATAACTGTCAGGCTCAGTGCCCATCTTATAATCAGATTATTTGTTTTCTTGCTATTGAGCTGTTTGAATTCCTTATGCATTTTGTCTACTAATACACTATCAGATGGATGATTTCTTAGTGTTTCCTTCATTATGCAGAAGGGAATATTTGAAAGCCATATATCTATATTCATTAGTTTCATTAATTTATTTCCTTGACCATATGATTGTCAACACAAAATCACAGAAGGAGAATAAAGTTTTTTTTTGTTTGTTTGTTTGGGTTTTTTTGGTTTTTTTTGTTTTTGTTTTTTTTTGTTTGTTTTTGTTTTTTTGGGTTTTTTTTTGTTTTTTTGTTTTTTTGTTTTTTTTTTTTGCCAAACATGAATGACTATGGCATAGGAATGCAGAATCAGTCTACCATAAATATTATGTTCAGATATATTAACAGATTTGTGAGTTTCTTCTAGTTTCAGAACAAAAGAAAGTCACTTAACCAAGGCCGTTTTCAAATAAACAAGTGGGAAAATCAGGTAATCAGTTTAGAACAAGGTAGAGAATATCTGCTGTGCTTCAGATCTCATCTGATGATAATCTTACCTTTTTTAGTTGTCAGAATCTAGTGGTTGCTATTATATCCAGCTAAGGTTTTATCTGAGTCAGATGCAGATGGCCAATGACTGGGTGGTATTGTATCTACAACATTCCAAGGTTGCATATTCTAATGTGTCAATCAGCCTCGGAAAGTCTTTCATGTAGGTGTGGCTTTTCCCTCCTGTGAACTTTAGTTCATGGGATTTAGCCACCCCACTTCTGAATATACAGTCAAAGGAAATAAAATCAGAATGTTGCAGATATACCTGCATGCCCATGTTCACTGTAAAATTATTAAGAAATCCAGCCAAAGAAGAGTTACCTTAATTGCCCACCAATAGATGAGTAAAAACTGTGGTAGGTAGTGATCAGATTCCAGGTATCAAGTAGAAAGGATAAACAGGTTTTGAGACCTATTGAAAAGTCATGTGTCTCAGGCCATAATCACCTTGACCACACCCAATCTCATCTGAAAAGCCATGTCACTATTGTCAATAATAATAGATATTTCAAAATAACAACTTTAAATTTTCACCAGAAAAATTATAGTTACACAGTGTGATGGATAAATGTACATTCATTTCATATTGTATATACATATCAAAATATATTATAACCATGAATGTATAGTTATAAGTTGTCAACCAAAAGTAATACCAAGACTAATAAAAATGTTAAATAGACAGGGAAAATATCCAAGATACATTGCTAAATTAAAAACGCAGTTTCCAGAGACTTTATGAAATATGGCCTTGTGTTAAAAAAAATCAATATATGTCAAAATCCATTGAACACTAGATTCTGTGCCTTGTAACTGTAGTTATATATATACATATGAATTATATATATATAATTAATATGACTATATATTCACATATATTAATATATGTTTATTTATATATATTCATTCATATATATGTTCATTTAAGATGAATGTATATATGTCCTACACACATTGGCTTGTACTAATATGCTAGGGTTCAGAAGAATACCACAGACTATGTAACTGAAACCACATTTCAGTTACTGGCTGTCAAAGTGACCGTTCTATGGCTAAGAAGAGCCACCATGACCAAAGCAGAATATTAGCAAAAAAATTTAACTATAGGTTTGCTTACATTTTCCAAGGATACTTCATGATCTTCAGGTCAGGAAGCATACTGGCCATCAGGCAGGCATGGCACAAGAGCTGTAAGAGCTCAAGTCTGATTTGCAAGTTGCAGGCAGAGAGTACGACTCGGACTGTGCATAGGTATATATGCATAAGAAAAATACAGAATATGTAGAGTTTAATAGAGATGTAGTTTTAAGCATTATTAAGAATCTTGGAAAGCCGGGCGTGGTGGCGCACGCCTTTAATCCCAGCACTTGGGAAGCAGAGGCAGGTGGATTTCTG
>NW_022196906.1:27558847-27559369 GCF_008632895.1 Mastomys coucha | reverse complement strand
GATATTGGGGGACCACTACAGTAGCATTCTGTAGGCCCATATACTAGGAGTAAGAAATTAACTGTACAGTTTTGAGAAACACATTTCAGTTTAAAACACTCAGGTTCCCCAGTGTTAATATCCTGCTGCATTAATCTTATTGCTCTCTCTTCTTAAACACATTGCTGTGGTTTTTTCTCACCACTGGGAAGTAAGTTGCTGGCATAGGTCTTCATTACCTGTTAATTAGTATGTCAATGTGCACATGCTAAAATAAAGAAATGTTCCCAAAAAATGAGAGTGTAACCATCAAAATATTAAGATTAATATTGCAATCTAATTCAAAGAGCAATAAAATTTTCTGTTTATCTTCAAATATCCTCAGAGATATTAATATATATTATCAGATATACATATGTCTATTTAAAATCCTATATGTAATGTAAAATGTCTATCTGCAAAATGTCTTCACTCTTCTGTTTGTCTTCTTGAAGTGGCTATTCCTGGTTGTCAACTTGACTGTATCTGAAATGAACTGCAATC
>NW_022196906.1:27557632-27558837 GCF_008632895.1 Mastomys coucha | reverse complement strand
CGGGGTCACCTGGGGTTAAGGGTGTGGTAACACCTTTAACCTGAGCCACACCTTTTGCTGGAGACCTATATAAGGAAGAAGGAAAGCTTGCTTTTTTCTTCTTCAATTGCTTGCCTTGTGGGACTGAGCAACTGCTGGATCATTGGACTTCTATTCATAGCTGCTGCCGACCATTGTTGGGAGTGGATTGTTGGGAGCTGGACCACAGACTGTAAGTCTGCAATAAATTCCTTACTACATCGAGACTATCATAACTTCTGTGACTGTAAAGAACCCTGACTAATACACTTCTTGACTTGATGCTTTTGAACAGAAAAGGAAAGAAATTCACAGAAAGTCGCCAGCATAGGGTTGTGTGATGGTCCTCAGGAGGTGATCTGAGTAGGACAACTGGAGCAGGATTTCAACAAGCATGGCTCTGTCCTCCTGGGTATCATAGAAGATACAGAGTGTCAATCTGTCTCCTTAGTGATGCTCAAAATTCTACCACATGTGAATGATGGCATCTCAGGTTTTCTACTCCAAACTCAATCATCCAGAACTGTAATGTATTAACTAATTTGACTGAATGAATAATGCATCAGGTGATAGACATTTTCTTCCCTTATTTTTTCATTATTTACTTAGCCAGAATGACTCATGGATTCCTATTCAATTTAATGTACTATAATCTGTTGCTGTCATTATTCATTCTGAAGTCCCTACTTTTTAAAAAACTCCCTGTCCTTTTAGCATGTCTACATTTTTCCAGGAATAAAACACCTCTGTAACTTGTCCCTTTGTATGGGTAAAGATCAGGGGAAGAAAAGAGAAGATGTGAAGTAAGACCCAAAAGCTCATATGACATGAGCTTTATAGTTTATCTTTTCCTCATCAGACCTTGCATATGTTACCTAACACTATCAGGGAAGAGCTAAGAGTGCCAAGCCTTGCTCTTAAAAATTAAAACAAAACAAAACCAGAAAATACAAAAACAAACAAACAAAAAACCCACCTCCACTACTGTCTTTTCTCCTAATATTCTTTACTTTCACCATCATTGAAATCGTTAGCTGTTTATTTTCCAAAAATATTTCTCATTTTTCCCTATGCCTTTTTTTCACTCTTGATGAATGACTGAAGCACTACTGTTGAAATATGGCTAGTGCTATGATTGGTAAATAAACATACAGTTTCATCTTTCCACAACATCTTTTTTTTTTTTT
>NW_022196906.1:27547560-27557621 GCF_008632895.1 Mastomys coucha | reverse complement strand
AGAAGAAGGTATATCCTTTTGTTTTAGGGTAAAATGCTTTGTAGATATCTGTTAAATCCATCTGTTTCTGTCCATTGCAGATGATCTCCTGTAATTCCTTATGAAATTTTTTTGTTTCCTCTTTAAGGGCTTGTACCTCTTTACCTGTATTCTCCTGTATTTCTTTAAGGGAGTTATTCATGTCCTTCTTAAGTTCCTCTATCAGCATTGTGAGATATGATTTAAGATCCAATTCTTGCTTTTCCAGTGTTTTGGGATATCCTGGACTTGCTGCAGTGGGACTACTAGGTTCTGATGAAGCCTTGTTACTGTTGGTAGGATTCTTGCGTTTGCCTTTCGCCATCTTTTGCTTTTTGGTGTTAGATGTTCTTAGAGTCTCTGGCTAGAGCTTGTCCTGTCCCTGCTGCCCTGCAAGTCCCCTGCGACTCGTGGGGCCTGTTCCTCCAAGGTGGCTGTTCTGATCTCAGAAACTCACCCAAGAGAGAATGCGGATCCTGCCCGGGTCTCTGGCTTCATGCGCTCTCTGGAGGTAGGCCCTCCACTTGCAGGGAAGGGGCAGAGGAGGATGCTGAACCCCCTCTGTCACTCGGAAGCTGAGAGGATCGTGTCCCTGCCGCCCTGCGGCTCCCCTGGGCGTCGTGGGGCTTGTGGCTCCCGGCTGGCTGCTCAGGTTTCAGAAACTCACCTGAGAGAAAATGGCAAATCCTGCCCAGGTCTCTGGCTTAAGGCGCCTCCGGGCTGGCTGCTCCAGTCTCAGAACCTCACCCGGGAGAAAATGGTGGCTGCCGCCTGGGTCTCTGGCTTAATGTCCACAACATCTTTTATAATTTAAAGTGGCAAATCTTTTTACCTCACATTCTGATAAAGAAAGACTACAAAGTATTTTCCTCTAATTTTAAAAAAAAATGAAACTATATTTATCAATATTCACGATCTCACAGATTAATCAAATGATCCATTTGGACCATTGGGGGCTCCTAAATTTCTTAGGTGTTTGTCCATATTTTTGTATGGAAAGTCAGTTCCTATTTCCTATTTCAAGAGAATATATATATATATATATATATGTATGTATATATATATACATATATATATATTCAGCATAAGTCTTGAACAGATCTTTTTCTTTTATGTTGGACATACTGTTTTCACTCTGCTAAGGTTATTTTAAAAAAAGCTTTGTTAAAATAAATAAGTTACAATACCAATGTTCTATGAATGACACAGATGTTACAGAATGTGAAACTTCAAGTCAAAACTGTAAGAATAAAAGGGTCATGGCCAACCATCATCATCATCACTATCACCATCATCATCATTTCCTCTACAGAAGAAAAGGTGAAAGAAATACCCATTTGCCTCCCAGGAAAGGCCGTGGCACATGCCAATATTTTTAGAGGACATAAAGAAACGTTGAGTGCAGTTAATGGTGAAAGGTCAGGCTCTGTTGTGATAGCAATTCGTTCTAAATCATATCTAGGGAATAGGTTCCCCCACTCATTTTTGTACCTTGCCTCAGTTATTAACAACTGAGATGACTCTTTGCTGAAACATTTGAAGCAACCACAGGCCATGGGTGTTTAGCCTGAGACAACCAATCCGTCTGAGGATTAGTAGTCATGCGCCTGAGACAACCAATCCATTTGAGGATTAGTAGTCATGCACTCCTGTAGTATCTGAAGGATGCTACTATTTTCCTAAATATAAAACATAATTTTATCTCACAAGGAAAAGCTTCAACTGTGTGGCTAGAGTTTTGGTATTAAAATACTGTCGACATTTAAAGAATTGTATTTATTATCAATAATTATTCCACCAGTGCTTTTGAGAAGGGAGGGATGAAAGTGGTTTTTATCTCATTAGTGTGTTTTCGCTGTTAACTGTTTGTAATATTGGTTCCTTTTGATCTCCCTTTGATTATAGTGTGCAAAGCTGATAGAATCTGTTATTATTTCCATTAATAACTAAGTATCTCTGGTGTTTGACAAGGCAATTTGTGATTATCGGGCCTCCTTTGTGTAGTGCAAAGAGGTTTACACCCGCTCTCCCACCCCACCCTTGTAAAACAACAGGCGTTTATCTGCTTTTAACAGCCTGGAGGTGCTGCCCTCTTCACAGGGACTCTGAGTAGATAGATGCCCAGGAAACACCTTGTCAGAGAGAGATGGAGAATGGCCGGTGGGGAGTCGAATCTGGATACAACTTCTTCTTCCTTACAGGCAAACTGGAACACTGGGTCCCTGAACCTTCCCTGCACTCAGTATGTTTTCTTCAGATGGAAGGACCGTGCCATAAGGGCAAGGCAGGACATGAATGAAGGCTGGTAAAGCTGAGATTTCTCTTAAACCAGCCAGGTGTACTTTCATCGCGCCTTCTGCATTGGGAGCTACCAGTCTTGAAGTTCTGGCAGATTATGAAGGTGAAAGATTCAGCAACTCAATTGGCTTTATCATCAAGTTTCTATATTTGTCTTGAATTTGTGTGTCTCTGCCATCCTCATTCCCAGGGACTTTGAGATATTTGACAAACTTGACACATGCGGACATAATTTCCTCCACTTTCAAAATGACGCTCCCTCCAAGAATAACTCAGTGTTTGGCTCATTAAAACAGAAATGACTGAGAGGAGATGAGTTCAAGATATGACAATTTCTCGTCTTTCAAATAGAGTAGGTGGTCTCTAAAACACAAATGTTCCCTGGAGGGCTGAGTTGACATTCTGACTGTCATCTACCACAGATGCTTCATAATTTTTCAAAATCTATTGGTTGGCTGTGCACACTGTATTCTTGGAACCCTCCCTGGCTTATGGATTTAACCGTACGCCCTGATAACAACAGCAAAAAAGAAGGAAAGGAGCTTTCCAATGTGGCAGCTGTGGACAGCTGTTGGCAGCTGCTCCATTTCCCCTGGGGCAAGTCTTGTCTATGGATACATGAGCTGGTACAGAAATAGTCACAGGTGATCTTTGCATGTGGGCTCGTGTCCAAAAGATCTAAGAGAAAAGAATAAATTCGCCAAATCAAGTGACCCTGCCAGGTCCTCTGGGTGGCTGTGTGGCCTCTGAGGTAGTTGAGTAGCTTTCAGATGTTTTCTTTACTGGAAGGTTTATTAGTTTATGGGGGAGGTCTCAAAGGTAGAAAGGTGAACAGTCTTAGCAAGCCTTGAACTTACTAACTCATGCTGATAATGCCACAGTTGGATAGTACATCTTCTGTGACATCTTCCCTGTGGAACAGTTAGGTCCCAGCATAGGGAGGCACATGCTACATGCCCCCACATATGCTGAGGGAAGTTCCATGCAGTCCTACCAGCAAGAAACAGAAAAGTGTCTCCCTCCCGGAGCCCAATTATAGGCCTTTCCTGAATCAGGATCTTTGCACATGCCTTATGGCTGCATATTGTTCCATAACTCAAGATTACTCTGTATTTTTGCTATTTTTAAATGTTAAAGCAAGTAAGAAGGTCATTTGCCTGAGGATGTCCCTGTACCTGGAGTCTTTCCATAAGCAAAGTGAAACTTGGAGACAATTCTTGTGACTTTTCAAAAAATGATTCTTAACCACACAGGCACTTGGTGATGGAACTAAAGGCCTCCTGTGATTCCATACCCAAATACAGCAAGTGTTCCACTGTAGCTAAGTAAGGCATGTTTTCTCAATTGCTGGTAGGAAAGTTCAGAAACCTCTAGGTTCTGAATGCTTTATGCATGTTTTTCACTCACTCTATTAGAGGGAGGGAAGAGAGAGAGAGAGAGAGAAAGAGAGAGAGAGAGAGCATGAGAGAGCATGAGAGAGCATGAGAGAGAGAGAGAGCACAAGAGAGCATGAGAAAGAATAGCATTTTAGGTATCACATGTAAGCAATAAGGCAAATCTTAGCCAAGATAAATCATAGTGTTTTACTATGAATCTCTTGGCTTGTTAACACAAATTAGAATTACATAATATTTACATTTTATATACATTGTTTATATCTTAGCTAGTAAGATTTAGTGATTTCCCTCATTCAAGCTATTCCACACCAGCCATATTTGTTAGGGGATGGAGGGCAGGCAGAGTTGGTTCACAGCAGAAGACTCTTCCTTGTGAGATTATGATCCATACTGGAGCACTTTGAATAGGAACTATCTCCCTAGTCTTGTATATGAAAACATGGTCACCAGCTCTCTCTGGCACTATTATTTTGAGATTACTTAAACTTTAGGAAGCAAAGCCTCTCTAGATGGAGGGAGTCACCACAAGTGAATCCTTGGTGATGGAGGACAGTGTCTTATCACAAATCTCTCTTCTCTTTCTGCTTCCTGATCTCTATGAGGAAGATACCCTCTTCTCACACTGGCTTCTTGAAGCACGCGCTCCCCCCTACAGGGACAGAGTCATGGGGATCCAAAGACTATGGACTGAGAACTTGGAAAGTTTGACTTAAAATAAAACCCTCTGCCTTTAACTTGCTATGTGGTTTATAGCTATGCCAAAAGAAAAAAAAGGAAGAAAGAAAGAAAGAAAGAAAGAAAGAAAGAAAGAGAAAGAAAGGAAGAAAGAAAGGAAAAATGAAAGAATGAAAAAAAGAAAGAAAGGAAGGAAGGAAGAATGAAAGAGAGAAGAAAGAAAGAAAGAAAAGGAAACCCAGCAAACCTATTATTTGACTGGATACAGAAAACATTGCCAGCCTTGGGACTCCTTCTCAAACTTTTACCACAGTACAGGGAGGCCAAACCTCTCAATTACTAAGCAACAGCATTAGGCACTAGGCAGGGAAGCCATATTGCCTTCATTGCAAGGTGTGAGATTTATCTTCAGGGAAATATGCACACAGTTCGTGATGTGACTCACTTCAGTATACTAGAAATCAGTCACGATTTGTTAATTTAATTTGTCCCTTGCAAAGAAGGAGAAAGCATCTATTAATTGTGTGGTACTAGCAGAGATTTCTCAGTTCATAAACTGAAGTTTGACTACCGATCATCCAGCATTAGCAGATGTCATCATACTAATATCAAAAAATGAAAAATCCCAATCGAAGAAGCTCAGAAATTTCATACGAGTTAGATCATTTCTGGGATAAAAACAGTTCTTGAAACTAGCACTGAGAACCTTCACACTAGTAAACACACCCATTTCTTTTCCCTGTTAATTTCTTTTTTTTTTTCTTAAAAGAAGAGGCAGCCATGAAATGGGACACAAATTAGGCTCCAGGTGATTTGGAGGGCAATAAATTTTTTGACATGGAATGTCTGACTTTTATGGTTTGAGTCATAATTGCTGTAGGAGGTCTCAGAATGTGAGCTAGAGCTAGGCTGACTATTAAATCTAACTATTTGGCTGAGTTGGTAGGACTGCAAGTGCTAGAGAATAGTCCCTGAAATTTTTGTCAATATATACTTAGCATAAATTGATTGACATGACTTTAATGTTTATCAATATAGGAATATTCATCTTCAGCTTTTCATGTACTCTTTCATTTTAGAGACTGTTATATCTTGGAAACATTTAAGCCCTAGCTCTCTAGTCTAGTGTGTCTACCACCTTCATGTAGATGGCTCAACAGATCATTTCCAGTTGACTATATCAGACTCTTAAGTCAGATGCAGGCTTGCATATGCTACTTTGACCTCCCTATGCATATTTATAATTCCCTTCAAATTTCCACAGATGCTCCAACTAAGAGAGGGAACAGGAGAATTAACTGGCAGCATCACACTAAAAAAATGCCTAATAGCATTTTCTATAATAGTAATTACCCAATAAATGTTTGTTAAAATGGATACTATTTGCAAACCAAATTTCAGTTCCTTGAACAAGTTTACCATGATTAGGAAAGCGTTCAACTTCCCTTTCCTCTACAGCCAGATTACGTTGGTTACAGAGTACCCCTGCCCAGAGGTTTAAGAAAAGCACAAAAGCTTCGAGCATCTTTGTGACAGCCCAGTTCTGAGAGTGCAGATGTGAAGTCGTAAAACACTGAAGAAGAATGTATTTTGGCTGAACTAGACCTGTTCAGCCTTCCAGGGGCTTCTGTTATTAGCCAAGCTTGTTGAGAACTAATCATTAGCTTTCAAGTTCTGGAAGACCACTCCGAAAGTTTACTTTAACCTTAACATACACAAAAATGTTTGTATTGCTACCCACTGATAAGAAAACTATTAGCATTCATTAAGTGCAGCCATAAATCTCTCCCTCTAGAAGAACAATATTGCCGCCTTCCAACTGCCATAATGAATGCAGTATTTAATCTCTCCTTGGGAAAGTGTCCTGGCTTCAGACTTCTTTTACAGTCTTACTACAGGGGAAGCAGGGCATTCTGGGAATGGGCCTGATGCCAAAGAGGCCAAATTCTACACCCAAATTCAGCTCCAGAGTGCCTTCGAATTACTATTAGCTGGGAAGCTTTAATTTTGAAGAGAAACTGGGGAAAATGTGACTTAATCAGAAAGGGAGAGTTGACCTTTATTAAGCATCCATTAGCTCACTCATTGCTGTCACTGGTCTTGGTCTTGTCCTTAGTTCGTTTTGTCTATAGGTCCATTTTCCGTGCTATTGTTGTGCCAAAGCTGGGGAGGCATGGAGGTAAAAAATGTAGAGGCCTAAAATTTGAGAACATATGTAGACAGGCATAGAATTTTAAATCTAGCGATCTTTGTGTTTGGAGCATGACATCGTTATGTTGCTAGTGTTGTTCCCATGACCAGCATCTTAATTCGAGGAAAAATATGGAGACCCAGATCACCATTTCTGTTCCTATTACAGCTTATAGAGTTAAGATTTCTGTTTACTTTGGCTGGCACAATGTTCCAGGTTTTTCTTTGAAAAATGGCTTTCCCTGGGTTATAATATTCTTAAACATACCCCGGCCCTGGGAGCGCTGCCTTATACAATCAAGTTCCCTGGATTGCAAACACCTGGTGCCCCATGTCATCTGCCTGAGTCTCACAGCTGAGCTATGAAGCACTGGGAACCAATGGCCCGGGGACAGGGAAGTGTTTCTCTATGGACCAATAAGAGCAAGATCCACTGTGATGTTCTCCTAAATTATCAACCAGATGTGAGAAAGCCCCATGCCGTGTATAGCCCCTTGTCTTCCTCTTCCATACGTTTCTTGCACAGGAATCTGAATTTCCAACCTTTTAGAGCCTCTGGGTTTCTAAGGCAGATGGTAACAAATGATCTTCATTATCAAGGGGATCAGAGTTTCAGAAAAGAAAGAAAGAAAAAACAGCTTTTTAAAGTCTGAACATGTCCCACAGGCAATGGCATGTATAGAACCCCTGTAGCTTTAGCCTTCCACAGGCCCTTTACATCCTGGAAGAAGATGGAACTGAGGTATTGAAATGGGAGTGCTGAGTACTGGGGTAGCACTCTGCTTATCCAAGTGGGGAAGTGGAAGGTCACCTTAAGCACCGTATCACATCTAGAACATTACTGTCTGAGCTGAACATCTGTTCTCTAAAAATACAACATCTCACAGACTTTACAATCTGACATGTTTTAAGCAACTGCATAATGCCACTCTCAAAAATACTCACTAAAAACTGCAGAAAAATAGTTTATGGTCATAAACAAATCAATTTCATGTCTAGACTTGGGTTCTACCCCTAAGAAACTTTATTAGATTAATAACTACTATTAAAAAATGTAAAATATTGAAGTTTAAAGCACTTCTCACAAGTAGGTGTGTATGTATATATGTATATATGTATGTTTGGATTTATGTATGTATGTATGCATGTATTTATTGAGCACCTTAAGATAGGTACTCACTACTTAGTCCAAGGTGACTGCAACTTGTGGTCTTCCTGCCCAGGTCTCCCAAATGTTGGAATTACTTGAGTGAACTATGCTATCAAGATGGTTTCAGACATTTTCACTAAGAGATTTTCAACCTGTGTACAAAGCATGGTGGGCCCTGTCTTCTGGAATCACCAGAGAGGCAAAAAGCCCTGATAAGATAGAACCAAATGTTATGGCTTATATTTCAAGAAGCTAAATTGAAATGGACATGGGTGAAACTGTCTTACAAATTGTATTAGAAAGCATGGGCCATCTGGAAGAGAGAGAGAACAGGTCCCTGATGGTGGCAAATGTGTTCTTTTTGCTTCTGAGGCAGAATCTATCTGCTCAGTTTTGTTTGGGTGGTAGTTCATTCCTCTGAGTCCATTCAGAAACACTACAGTTGGAATGTCAACTTCTATCAAGCTTTCTGTTTTAGTAACTCTATGTGTGTTTGTTGTATATGTGTGTGTGTGTATATATATATATATATACACACACACACATTATATGTATAAGATTATGTGTGTGATATGTGTTTGGTGTATATATGCATTTGCATGTGGTGAATGTACATGTGTTTGTGTGCAGATAAACATGCCCGTGCATGTGTGAAGGAGGCCAAAACACAGTTCTGCTCTATCCCTCTCACTGGTATTCCATCCAGAAACACGACACAGAATATAGGACCAATATGCTAACTGAGCCCCAGTGTCCTCCCATTTCTGCTCCCCGAAGCACTAGGTTTCTTAGATGCTTGAAGACATGACGAGCTTTTCTCAGGGTGTTGGCGGTTCATACTCTGGTCCTCATGCTTCTGTAACAAATACTGTTACCTTGTTACACAATGAGCTATCTTCCTAGCTGCTGCTTTTGTTAAGCTTTGCCTGATCAGCTTAGCTGAATACATCTACATAAATATTGTATTCTGTGAAAAATTGAAAAGGACATGGAGAATTCCCACTGAAAATCAATCATTATAATTATTTCATTATATCTGCAATGTTTTTTTTCTACCTGATTTTTAGTCATATTTCTGTTTTTTTTTATTTCCTTAAGAATGAACTAATAGGACTATCCATGTATTACAAAGAGAAAAATCTGTGTATTTTTGTGTGCATCAGAGAAAGACAGAGGAAAAAAAACTCTTCAAATGAATTAAAAACAAAACCTGTGTGGTCATCTCTGCCTAGTAAACTATGGAAATGGTATTTTAGCCTCAGCAGGAGTTTAACTATTTGCATGGGTTTTGCAGTTCCCTTAAGGGGCTTCAAAAACTCCAAATAAGTGGAAGAAGACTGTTGGTTTCCTCAGAAAGAGCAGGCTGGATGCCAGCCACAGCTGAGGATGAGAGAAATCAGAAAGGTCAGAGCTTGGAAAGCAGCCAGGCACAGCTCCAACGCCAGGGCTCTTTTCAGATCCTCTACCTGGTTGCACGGTGGCCTCTATGCTCTGGGGCTGCTATTTCTGCTTCTGTGGTGATAGGAGGCATGCATTAAGGAAAAATAGATGTTGAGTTCCCCCTGCCCCAGATCCTGGGAATGGTATGGAGATCCATTATTTTCAAAAACTGAGTTATCTAAACACCTGAGAAGAGTTTTCCCCAAGTTCAATTAGCCAATGATTTCTGGTAATGTTTTGACAGCTTGAGAGAAAACTAGATCTGGGGGTCCCCAGAAGAGTTGGGATCTTTCAATAGATGTTACTTAACACAATACCAAGGAAAAAAAAAACATAACAAACAACTAGTTTTAGATTAGCTAGCACTATGGAATGCTGGGGAATTTCCTAATAATGTTTGCCTTTCAGCTGATACCCATCAGGTAGCAGGAGCTACCTGATACTTGCAAACTGGGCCTCCAATGCAGGGCTTTAACGTCTTGTTTTATTAATCCAATCAGTTAAAGATTCTGAATATAATTTAATTGGAGTATTTGCACATGCAACCAGTGAAACTGTATTGATTTGATTTTGGTTTGTTCTAACAGTTTCCTACATTTATTCATGTGTCTCAAATCACTCAGCTATATTTTCTTTATTTACCATGTTAAATTAATCTAATGTATGGATGGTATTGGAGTTGAAGGAATGTTGCATCTCTTGGGTAATTTCTCACATTTGATGAATATTGAAAATGGCAAATCAGATCTGTGAATAGTTACAGTGACTTGATAATAGAAGAAAAAAGCAGACTTGGAGGTGGGGTAGAAGGGAATGAGGAAACTGATCTAGTATTGGGTGAGGGAAAAGGACTGAAGTCCTGAGGGCCAGCAGAAAGAATGGAAACAGGCAAC
>NW_022196906.1:27505560-27547550 GCF_008632895.1 Mastomys coucha | reverse complement strand
TAAAATGCACCAGAGACCTTGGAGGTAAGAGACTCCCAGGAATCAAACCTTGGATGAGATGCCTGACAATAGGGAATGGGAACTTATAGAGCCCACCTCCAGCAGGAAGACAGGACATCAAGCAAGGGATGGGGTTGTCATCCCACAGTCACATCTCTGACCCATAATTGTTCCTGTCTGAAAGAATTACAGGGATGGAAATGGAGAGGAGCCTAAAGAAAAGAAGGTCCAGTGACAGACCCAAAGTGGAATACAACTCAAGGAGAGGTCCCAGGCCTCTATTACTGAGGCTATGGAGCACTCACAAAGAAGGACCTCTCATGACTGCCCTCTGAAAGACCCAACAAGCAGCTGAAAGAGTCAGATGCAGATATTTGCACCCAACCAATGGACAGAAGCAGCTGACCCATGTTGTTGAATTAGGGAAGGCTGAAAGAAGTTGAGGAGAAGGGTGGTCCTGTAGGAGGACCAGCATTCTCAATTAATCTGGACCCCTGAGATCTCTCAAACACTGGACCACCAAACAAACAGCATACACCAGCTGATAGGAGGCCCCAACACACATACAGTAGAGGACTTCTGGATCTGTGTTCATTCAGAGATGATGCACCTAACCCTTAAGAGACTGGAGGCCCCAGGAAGTTTAGAGGACAGGTGGGGTGGGGATTGGGGACATCCATGTGGAGACAGGGGGTAGGAAGGAGGTGTGGGATGTGGAGCAGTCGAAGGGTGGATGGCAGGTGAGGAATGGAATATGATGTGTAAAAAATAAATTAATTAAAAAAAAAAAGAAATGTTCCCTTTTCCCCACCCACCCTGTGTACTACCACAAACATTACTGTGCTGGCTAGTTTCATGTCAAGATGACATACCTAGGGGTCATGGGGAGGGAACCGAGAGGCCATCAATTGAGAGGAAAAAAAAATTCCATATGATTGCACTGTAAGCAAGCCTGGAGCATATTTTATTAGTTAGTGGGAGAGGACCTAATTCATTGTGGGTAGAGTCATCCTGGGAAGATGGTCCTGGGTTCTATAAAAATGCAGGCTGAACAAGCAATGGAGAGCAAGACATTTTATTTTTTGTGCCATTCTCTGACCATTCTCTTCTTTCTGTTTGTAAAACACATGTTGAATTATAACCAGTACATGGATGTTTCCGGAAGTTAAGCAACACGAGAAAAGTCAGATCAACAGCCACCAACCTAAAATCTTCCTTGAGCCACTGTTTTCCCCTGCCATCTCAACAGCTCCTCTCAGACAGCCACACCACTATTCTTGGCTGACACTTCTGTTATTTTATATTAATGGTCTGACACATCCTGTCCTCTTGCAGTCTATTGATTTATTTCAGAATAATAATGCGGTGTTGTTATATCACACTCTTGTTATCAATTCACATCTTGTTGGGCTACAAAATGTGTTCATATTTCATCTGTTATGCATAAATTTGACATCGATATTCATAACAAGCCTCCATAGGTCCATCTTATTTCAATTCTCTGGATTAATACTAATAGAATAGCTGGATGCTGTGTTAGGCAAACACTTAACATTTTAGGAAATCAAGAAACTGTTGTCTGGTTGTTCTCTTTTCCAATTCTATCAGCTCCAATGAGAACAAAACAAGGCATTGTTCCCAGTCTCCAGCCCTTGATATGGCTGCTGTGCTATGGCCTTGGCTATTCTAATAAGAGTGTGGGAGTATTTTGCTGTAGTCTTAATTTGCATATGTCTTTTGACTACTGAGGTTGCACACACTTGTATTTGCTTATTTATGATTTTTATCTCTTTTTTCAATAAAATGATCATAAATTTGCCTATTTTTATTGGGTTGTTTGTATTTTTTTGTATTATCAAACTTTGAAATAAAAAAACTTCTCCTAATCTGATTACAAGACCTTTACTGTTTATGTGATATGCAAATTCCTCTTCTCAATCTGTCACTTTTCCTTTTATTTTCTCTGCACTGTGTTTCAAAGTGTTGTGATTTTTATAGTAAAAGCTAATTTATAAATCTTGGTGAATTGTACTTTTACTCTCTATGTACAAACTTTTTGGAAACATTGTAAAATCTAACCTCCCCCTTCCCAAATTTTGGTGTGTCTTATGGGTATGCAGCATGGTGTGAATGTGTGTGTGTGTGTGCGTGTGTGTGTGTGTATGTGTGTGTGTGTGTGTACAGGTATAGGTGCATGTCTATGAACATGCATGTATAAACTAAAGGTTGACAGCCATCTCTTTACTTGATCATTTTCCATCTTTAGTTTTTGAGACAGGGCCAGTCAGTGGTCATAAAGTCTATCAAATAGACTGAGTGGCCAGTGAACTGCAGGCATCCATCAACACCAGTACTAAGGATGCAAAAACATCTCATTATGCCCAGATTTTACATGGATTCTGGGGATCTGAGCCCAGGTCCTCATATGTGTATAATAGACATTTTACTGATTGACCCACCTCCTCTTCCTAACTCCCCTTTTTCTATACATTCAAAGGAGTTTTATGTCTGTAATTAATTTCAAATTCTTTCTCAATATAATCACTTTAATTTGTTTATAGTACATTATTTGATTTGATTTGAGTTATGCCATTTTAATATACATTGATAAATATAACTGCTTTAGTATAGAAGGTTATTAATGATAGGATTGTTGTTTTGTGTTTAAATAACAGTTCCATTATTTTCTCTAACGTACTTTTATGATTTTATGTCTATTTGTGGAGGGGGGTCCATAATTGTTTCTTGATTGAGTCAATAAAGACAGCTGAAGCTAATCACTGGGACAAGATATAGAGGCAGGATCCCCAGATCCCAGGAGGAAGAAGAGGAGTTGAGATAGAGAAAGGGGTTTTTGCTGGCCAGGCTTTAGAAAGAGGAACATGGACACCATGTAGGCCTGGGGATATTAGAACTGCTGGTGGTCTCTGTCACCAGAAGAATTCTGATATAAGATGCTGATGAGTTTAGGACAATGGATTACTGCCCAGCACTTGTGTTATCTGACTGACTTTAAAAATATTAAGGCTGTCTGCTGTTTTCCATCCTCAGTGACTCAGGTGGGCAGGAGAAAGTTGGCCACCAGAGCAGTTAGTCAGTAGAACTCAACTGGTAGTTCCAGGTACTTTCGGGAGGAACAGTTGTTGGGCAGCCTAGCAGTGCCATCCAAAGGAACAAAGGAATGGGCAGGATGGAAGTAGAACCAGTGGTGGTGTGATCTTGGAGCAAAGTAGTGTGTGTGTGTGGGGGGGGGCATGGCACCAGGCAAAGAGACCAGGCTAGGAGCAAGCTTGCTTTTAAAATTAAACTCAACATCTATTATTATATTTTTATATTTTACCAAGTCTAGTAATTATATACAATACAATCATAACAAATATTTTAAGATTTTCTATTCTTCAACCATGACAAATATCAATTCTTGCTTTTCCACTAGTCACTATGGATTGAAATACGCTGATTGTCCTTTGTGTACATATTATAATTTACAGTTTTGTGCTTTTATGGGATTCTTGTGTGTGTGAACATATGTCTTTATGTGTCTATGTGTTTCTTGTGCTTTCTCTTTGCCTCATAGTTTTTAGTTTGTTTTGTCTTACTCTGACTTGTTTGTTTCTGTTTTATCTTATTATTATTCCCTAGATGCCCATTTTCTTTCTTCTTTAAAATGAAAGTTTTCAGAGGACTTCGGCCCCAGTGTAGGGGAATGCGAGGGTCAGAAAGTGGGAGAGGGTGGGGTGGCAGACATGGGGAAGTGGGAGGCAACAGGGGTTTGTTTTTGTTGTTTTTGTTTGTTTCTTTGTTTTTTGGAGGGGAAACTGGGAAAGGAGAAATTTACATGTAAATAAAGAAAATATCTAAAATAAAAAAAAAAATCAAAAAAAAAATGAAAGTTTTCTTTATTTTCTAAAATAAAAAGAAATATACAAATTCAACAAATTAGAAAAATGTGTTCATTTTTCTATAACAGACAATATAAATTCAATAATGTACATTGAATTATTAAGGTAGAATATTGTTAAGATTCAAATTAGCACCTGTTGTTAAAGTGGCTATTTTTCTCACATAATATATCCTGATTACAGTTTCCCTCATTCTACCCCTCCCAGAACCTCACCACTTATTTAATTTTTGTAGATCATATAAAGGCACAAATCAAATTATATTTTTCCATATAGAATTTCATTATTTCAAAACCTTCATTTGAAAAGTTACAACTTCTCAATTATATTAAGTTTTCATCTCATCAAAAATTAAATGTGTCAAAAGGTATTGTTTTGAACTTTTTTGTTTTGTGCTGATGATTAGCCAATATAATCAGTAGGATAGTCAGTACATTAGAATCAGGTAGAGTAGTCAGTCATTAAATCTGATTCTCTTTCAGAGTTGGTTTGGAATACCATGCCATTTGCATTTCTCTAATTAGTTGTAACCAGCTCCTCAGCTTCAGAACATTTTAAGAACAAAAGTTAGAGAACATGTCTACTTTTTAAAGAGTAATTAGTTAGTTTTCTCAAGTAGATTTTTAGAACAAGTTCATGTTCACAGCAAAATTAAACATAAAATGCTAACAATATTTATAATTCTTACCTATACTTGTCCTGCCTATTTGTTATTTGTGGAGAAGAAGGCTGCAATTGAATCCAGGGCCTCAAAGACACAAAGCAAGCCTCCTTCCACTAAGCTACACACTTGGCCCTCCTGGGATCTCATAATTACAGCCCCTCCCATTATCAGCACCCAGGATTGTACATTAGTTAAAACCATTTACCATCAACTCGACCTAAAATTTATAAATTTTCATTAGGTTACTGCTAGTGCCATGCATCAGGACAAATACAAATGACACTACCACAGTAGTTGTCAAAGTGAGATGCTTTTGCTGTAAAACCTCCTACGCTCTGTCTGTTTCTCAATTCTGCACACCTAAGCCCTGGTGGCCACTGAACTTTTTATTGACTGCATAACTTTGCCTTTCCCAGAGTGCTGTGCAAATGAAATCATGTAGTATATATTCTTTTCAAATTGGCTACTTTTATTAATGAATATACATTTAAGAATCCATGTTTCTTCATGGCTCAATAGTTTATGTCTATCTGAAGCTGGAAAATACTGCATTTTATGATGCATTCATTATGCATAGGCAGTGACATCTTAACTGCTTCCAAATTTTGACAATTTTGAATGAAATGGCTATTAATGTTTGAATTCAGGATTTTTTGTGCATGAAGCTGACTTTTTATCTCTTGATTGGTAAATAACAAGTATAATCACTCACTACCAAGAAAAGTAATAACTGGGTCTCATGGAAAGATGAGTTACTTTCAAAAGAAACTTCAAAACTGTCTTCCAAAAGTGATAGGGAAGTTTCCAGGCCTACCAGAAGTTACCTACAGCTCCTGTGGCTCCACGTTTTTGCTAGCATGTCACACCAGTGTTGTGGTGATACTTCATTTTTATTTTAATTTATGGCCCCTTAATGGTTTAATCTAAGCATTTTTACATGTGCTTAGTTTTAATCTGCAATCTTTTGAATCTATTTGTTCAAGTCACGACCATTTTCTCGCCAAGAATTGTGTTTTCAAGTTGTTGCTATTTAAAGGTTCATTGGATGCCTTTATCAGAGAAGCCACTGGGAAATACACGTTTTCATTCATTTACTTGATAATGTTTTTAACAAAGTATTTATTTGTAATTTTTATGAAGTTACATGTTATTTCTTTTATCAATTAGACCTTTTGTCTTGGTGTTATCTGTTAATTTATTGAGAACTCAAGGATTATGGAAAAGTCTTGTAGACAGTACCAGATCTCAAGAGGTTGAGGAGGGAGTATCATGAGTTTGAGGCTGTCTTGGGATACACAGATGCCCATAGGCATCCAGAACCTCCCCTTCCTTCATAGAATTTTAGTTCTCATTTTAGTTTTAAGTCTGTGAGCCATTTGGGGATTATTCCTGTGACTAGCTTAAAGTCTGTCTAGATTCAAATTTTACAGGTAATGTTCAGTTGTTCTAGTATAGTTTATTTAACTATGTTTTAAATATTTGGAGTTTAAACCAGGGCCTCACACATGAGAAGCAAATGCTCAATCACCAAACTATATTCTCAGGCCTCTTTTTACCTTCATTTGCTTAGTTAGTTTTAGTAAGCTTATTTGTAGACAGTTTTGTACATGTTCATACTACATTCTGTCCACTCTTACCCCTATCCTCTCTAACACCCCTTAAGTCTTTATCATCCTTTTAGCTAATCTCTAACATTTGGTTTATTTTGTAATCCATTTAGTTAAACCAGAGCTGTCTTTGTGAATATTGGATTGGATCTTTCCTTAGAAGCCTGGTGGGGTCACCAGTACACAAGCAACTGATGGCAACATTTTATTCTCTATCTGAATCTAAAAGTAGCAAATAGTTCAGTAGTGAAGGGGTAGCATACCTGAGTCCTCTCTCTTTCATTGCCTATTGACGGGCCTGGTTTTGTGCATACTCAATACCGGCATCCACAGCTGCTATGCATTCTTTATTACAATGGCCATGTTATGCCCAAAAGATGGCATCTCCCCATCCTTCTCCCTTTTGTCCAGCTCTTAGCAGGGCTGATATAGATATGTTCTTTAGGGTTGAGCCCTCAGAGGTCACCCTTCAGCACATTTTTATTTTAAAACAAGAGGTCACTAACTTGACCAGGCTGGCCTCTAACTCCCACTAAAACCCAGGCAAAACTTGAATTTCAGATTCTCCTGACATCGTTTAATAGAGAGACTATTCCCATCTGCGATTTTGTCAATGTTTATCAAAATATGGCTGGTTGTCTGGCTCTCTCTCTCAGACCTCCCATTTATTTGTTATTTCATCAAATGTGTGCTGTCTTCATTACTGCATCTTTACAGTAAGTCTTAGAGAGGACTAGTGTCAGTCTTTTGAGTTTATTTTTATCTGTTAATATTATATTGACTATTATAACTTTCATATCTCTCTGAACAAATGTTGGATTCAGTTTTTCAATATCTACTAGATCTCATTCTGAATTTTTTTTTTCCTTTTGAAAACTCGGATTGCATTGAGCCCACAGATCAAGTTGGAAAGAAGTAATCAATATCTTGACAATATGAAGCTTCCTATTTATGCCCAAGGAATTTCCCTCAATTGTTTTTTTCTAATTTGCAACTCAGAATTTTATAATATTCCTCAAAAAATATCTGCTAAATTTATAGCTCAGTGTTTACTTTTACATACTGATTTAAATAACTTTCTAACTTCATATTTCAGTTGTTCATTACTGGTGCATTGGGAAACAAATGGCTTATGTATATCCATCTTTCATTCTGTAAGCTTGCTGTAATTGCTCATTAGTTTTGGATTTTTTGTTGTTAATTTCTTTGGGATATTCTTTATAGACAGTCATCATCTGCAAATATATAAATTACTATTTCTTCCTTGAATTTGAACACATTTTTATGTTTCTAAAGACAATCCAGAGAATTGTAGGTTCTAAGAAGACAAAATAATGACAGTCCATATGGCTCGCTTTAGTATTTTAATCCATTAAAGATTTCATCATTGGCGAAGGCACTTCATCAGATCAAACTTAACAGTACTTTGAATCACACCCCTCTCAAAATCCTTCTCCCTTCCATATTCCCCATTTTCTTTATTCTTTCCACTATGGCTGAGAGATGGTGGATAAGGGCACATTCGCCTAAACAGAAAATGGAACAATTAGAGAAGATGCAAGGGTAACTCCCTAGCCTGTGATTAAAAGAAATAACTCACTGTACAGGTAATAAATTCAGTGTTCTGGTTTCACGCTGAGAAATCAGGCAGTGCCTAGATGGGGAAGTCAATTCTCTCATTTGAGAAGGTTTCCCACTGCTCAGGACACAGCCATGAATCAGCTTTGAAAATATTTTTCACGACTCACACAGTGTCTTCCTATTTCCTCCCTCTCAACCCCTTTGCTGATCCCTTTGCTCCTCACCACTTTGAAGCACACTCTCAGCTATTCCCCCAGTTGTATAATTATACTATTTAGCACAAACAGCAACTTAATATTAGTATAGAAGACAGGGATTATATATTACAATGTAGAAATGAAAACTAATTCTTATTTCACCTGCAGTTTGCAATCAATCAAAAGCTATTACTTGGAAAGTACTGATGGGAAGGTGGTAAGACCATGTCACAGTTCAATAGAAAAGAGTAGGTCCTAATTCATATCACAGATAGAGTCTAGTGGATTAGGATGATCACAGTGCATTTGCAATGCCAGATTTAATTCAGTAATTTCATTTTTCAAGTGAGGAAAATGAAGCCCAGAAGTTCAAACGGCTTCTCTAAGTCTTAGGGTTATTGTTGGTAGTATTAACTCAAATCCATCTCCCTTCCTCATTTCTTAAGTGCAAAACATTGTCTTCTCTGACCTACCACATCTTAAAATGCCAAAATAGAATACAAAAATATTTTGAAATATTAGAGTAAAAGGTTGCCGTTTACTAACATTAAAATTCAACCTATCTTAGGTTGTGGGCAGAGGTGGGAGTTTCCAGAATATGAACCTCGGTCTGACATGCATTTTTCTCATCAGGGTTTCAATTTCCTGAGTTGTAAATAGAGTTCATTATATACATAAATTCAAAGCAGATAGACCAGGACCTTATGTGGTTAATACTCAATAAGGGCTTAGCCATAATTATTACTTTTATGATTCTGAGAATACATTTATTCAAGGTGATGATTTTCAAAATGAATTTAAATGTAAAATTAATTACAATAGCCTTGCAATTCTTCCTTTTTGAAGTCCTTTAATATGTGAGATGTCACAAGAAATATAAGCCCATTTGTCTGATTAAAATTTTAGAATACTTTGACAATCAAATTATGCAAAAATCAGAATCATCTAAATCTGTGTAATAACTCGTATGTGCTCAAGTGTTTCACCTTTGCTAAGCACAAGTTCTCATTGACTGGAAACCCTTTTTTTTTTTTTTTTTTTTGAGACAGGGTTTCTCTGTGTAGCCCTGGCTGTCCTGGAACTTACTCTGTAGACTAGGCTGGCCTTGAACTATGAAATCCATCTGCCTCTGCCACCCAAGTGCTGGGATTAAAGGCGTGCGCCAAGCCACCACTGCCCAGCTGACTGGAAACATTATTTAGCTCTATTTTTTTTTTTTATAATTTGCTCTTCGCATATTTAGAAGGATTCTATCCTATAGAGAAATGGAGAGAGAGCAAGACTGAGCAAGTATAGGGTAGTCTCAAAGCTGCAGAACAGACAGTCTAATAGTTTCACTTTGCAATACCTATAGTTTATGATGCTCCTCCTTTCACTGCGAGACTATTTGGAGTTTGAGAATATTCTGGGAGTCACTGGATAACATCACCCAAGTCCACACCTACATAAGGTGTCAACACGAACATGGACTCTCTGGGAATATACTATCTTATTCTAAGACTGCCCCTGTGTGCCACAGGGGATACATCTACTCAATGAGACTTGCAGCAGCAGATCTGGGAAATTACAACTGTCCACATAGGGAGAGCTTTGCTTCACGGGTATCTCAGCTCCAAGGATTCTGAACACATTGGTGGTTGCTTCAATTGGCATTCTGCCTGAGCATCTCATGAGCACATGGTCACATTTTGGCATGGGCAAACTGCAGGTGTTTCAACGCTGAGGAGGCAAAAAAGCCCAGTCAGTGAAGAGGCAACAGCATTGCAACAAGGTGGTGAATTTGATTTTAAAATAGTGGGAACATACATTAGCTTACCTTGGAGATAATATAAAGCCATCACTTGTATACTTAACTTCTTCAATACTGTTTTTTAAATTAAATCATACCCTGGCTTATTGAATTACAGATCTGGCGCTTGTCTACCTTCTGATTAGTGGATGCTTGGATTGAACCACATGTTGAATAGTTTTGCCAATGCCAAATACGGCTCTACTGAGCCAAGTTTCCAAACTGTGTCTCTTTATAGTCATTTGAGAGATATTAAAAGCCAGTTCTTATCACTGTTAGAAAGTATTCCCGTGGCTACTCTTTCAAGTTATGATTCATAATTTAATAATCGTATTAATTAGAGAACGGTGGTTCCCAAAATCATGTGGTTTGTCGGCCATTTAATGAACATATATTTGTCACAAATCTCAAGGAAGCAGTCATGGTTATCAGTTTAGGAAACATGTTCTCAAGAAAACAAGATTGTAATTTGGCCAGTGAAAGTAATCATTACACAATAATTTGTTGTAACCTTAAAGTCAGAAAATTCTGTAAAAAGCAAATGTAAAATTTTCATTGACATGTAACTTAATCCCAAACTTGGCATGGACCCCCTCTCAGGGTTTTTTTGCCTATGAGCTTTGGTATAAAAACATCTTGTTATGATGCATTAGGCTTGGAACTTACTAAGTATATATGCAATCCTGTCATATAATTCTCTCTCTGGTTCTATGAAATCTGCTGTACCAGTGTCCAGGTTGAAGCTACACAATCACTGGTTGCCAACATTTAGTGTCTGTCTTCTGACTTTAAGTACCATGTAAGTTGGCTAAAAAAAATGCTATTTTCCTTGTATTGATGCACTGATGCATCTCTGTACATAAGCCATTGCACATGGACACCATAATAACCAGCAAGACAACAGGCTAGATATTACTTCTGTGAGCAACAGAAGGGCTTACTCTCCTGTACTCACCTTATTGCTTTTCAGGGACTGGTCCCTTACTTCATTAAGAAGAATGTGCTTTATACTGTCATTCATTTTAAGCTATTTGATTATGATTTTTAGCAGGATGCAGATTATCCTAAATAACCAAATCAACAGGTGTTTAATAAGTTCTATCATATACTTAATTCTGAATAATACTCAGATGGTCTAAAACAATAGATCCAAGGGTAAAATTCAAAAGAAAATCAGGCATCAAGACTCCTTGTGGTTGTATGTGTGTGTATTTGTGTGTGTGTGTGTGTGTGTGTGTGTGTGTGTGTGACAGAGAGAGAGAGAGAGAGAGAGAGAGAGAGAGAGAGAGAGAGAGAGAGAGGTGGGGAGAGAGATTGGTTGTAAACAAAAGTTGAACTATCAAAGCTATAGAGACTAAAGCAGTATGAATCTGTTTATTTCACCCAGTGTTTTTAAGACTTAGTTACCAGATGAGTCTGTGGCTGAGTGTGTGCTTGGTATTTTCAAAGTATATTCTACTTCTATAGGGGCTCATGGGCCATTGATAGCAACACAATAAAACATTCCTTGAAGACTAGTTCTGCACTGTGTTTCAGGAGTGTTCTTCCAAAAATGCAAATGGCCTCAGGTCTCCTATTTTCAAGGACTTGTCTCTTGAAATTTTAGTGTCACTTTGTTCATTAGAACTGAGGGTATGAAATCATTTCTGAAAGACCATGTCTTTAAGCAGTAGTGGGCCAGGTAAGTATTTGTCTCGGTCTTTTAAATTTAGAATATTACCACAGGTGTTCTTTTCTTAGTAAAGAGAAAACTAATGTCATTAAAGAGAATAATGCCAAATATTTTGAATAAGCCATTGAACGATGCATGTCTACAAACCTCTGTAGGTTTAGTTTATGCATGTATTCAATGCTAGTTACTACTCACCGTTATTAATGCCATCATCTAATATAAAGCTAGTTTTTGCACTATTTGATGGCCTATTATATTTCTGTAACATGAAACATATTCATTTTGATTTGAATGTGAAATGTCCCCCGGTTATTGTGTTTACTGGTAGAGCATCTAGAACTATGTGGAGCCTTTAGAATGTAAAGCTTACCTGGGAAAATGGGTGGGTGGGCCCTGCTTCCTGCATGCTTTTGCCCTTTGCTTCTTGTATATACATGATATGAAGCCTGACCAAGCAAGCTCCAGCTTTCATGCCTTGTCTGAAAAGTGGCCTGGTCATCTGTAGAGAGTCTTCTTTCAGGTTCTGTCCAGTGTTCTGTTACAGCGAGAAGAAAAGCAGCTGGTGAGATGCTTCAAGGTAACAGTGAGGGGATGTTCATTCAATAGAATCCTAGGCACTGATCAGATCCGTAACCATAAGTAAATAGATAGCAATAGACTGCCATAATATTAGATGCCATAAGATTCTAGAAAATCCGGTATAACAAAACATGTGGGTGTAACAGAATTGTGATGTATGGAGCTCAACGTTCAAAACTGAACGAGTTCATATTTAAATGATTGCAGTGACAGAATTTGTAAAGAAGAGGAATTTTGATAAGAGAAATAGCGATGCATTTTAGAAGATTTACTCTATTTTTAATCGACAATAATTCTATACATATGTAGTACAATACACTGTTTTGATCTGTGTGTGCATAACAGAGTGATCAAACCAGACTAATTATCATCTCCATCATTTTGAAGTTGTTTCCCTTTAGGAAAATCTCTTGAAACTCTGTAGCATATTTTATTGTTGAGATATGTATTCAAGAGAATGTTTCCAATGTCTTTTTCTCTAGCTATCTACAGTGTTGGCAAAGGCCTTACATGCATGTTATACACCAATGACATTTTCATGCTGGAAATGTCCTCTCTCTATAATTGAACACCTGTCACAAGCACATCACACCCTGAGTGTGCATTCAAGTGTTCTAAAGTCAATACATTAGAAGTTATCCGAATACATTCCTTGAAAACAACAAAAAATTATCAAAATATTCTGTTTTAGCTTTTCTAGCAACAGCAGAGCACAGCAGACTGCAGGACTGATTAGTTACTTATTAAATAAGCACACTGGTGATGGTCTTAAAATATCAAATTAGTCTAACAGAGCTCCCTGCAAAATTGAAACTCCTGGGCACAAGGTAGCTGTGGACTCTGTAGGGGGCTGCCCAGGAAAAGCAGAATAATAAGGTTCTCACTGAGGTTGCCTTCTGCCAAACTTTTCAGACTCCTTAAAAGTTGTTCTGGTTTGTTTTTTTCCTAGGATTCTTTTTCTTGGGCCAATTTTTTCCACTTGGTCTGAGATGATACCTGGGAACTCAAGAAGCCTGGAGGCCCTAAATGTGGTCCAAAAAACACTCATCTATCTGCCATCTTTTTGGCTGCTAAGAATCTGGATGAACTGATCCTTAACAGAAAGCATAATCACTGGAATGTACCACCTATGTGATTCACTGCTTGAACCAGGAAGGCAACTGGGGGGGGGGGGGGGTAGATGTAGATAGAAGCTCATGTGGGTTCTACTCATGGATAGATGAACTTCATCCTATGAGTTAAGGTTCCATGCAGCCCCTGCCTCCTGCAGAAGGGAATACATACCTGTAGGATTCCTGATGACGTGTGGTAATTCTACATGTTGGTCTGCAGTTTAAAGGGGAGAATGTAGACGAGAAAGTACACAGAATCTCCTTTTCCTTTTTGCTCATACCAAGAACAGAAACTATTGTCATAGAGGGGAAAATATTTCTCTTCCAATATACAGAAAACTGTACAGCTTTGCCAGAGTCAACCTACATAAACTGCACAAATTTATACCAATTTGAAGTTTAGTGAATAAAACATGACTGATAGGTTACTTTTCCCACTGCCTGTGAAATGAGCCAATTGGAACCAGATTAGACTGTATTAAAGGAAGGTTTGCTGGGAAGCTGCTCTCTAGCAGGTGAGGTCATTGCTTCACGGGCCCCAAGGAAGAAGGTCAGGGGAGTTGTCATAAGGGGTGTGGGGGAGGAAAGAAGGGAAAGAGTGCCTGCTCTGAAAGAAAGAAAGGAAGGGAGAGAGATTCCACAATGCCTGGATTACATAGGGAAGAGCCTCTGGGGGGCAGCCCAGCCCTGGGCTGGAAAGTTCAAGGTTAGTAGCTGGGTAGTAAAAGAGGGATGCAAGAGAACCTGGAGGCTAAACCTGCTTTGAAATGTAAAATATGCAACTCAGACACTTGTCCTAGGATGTGAAACCAAACATTAGAAGGTAGTATTTATCCAGCCTGTACCATCTGGCAATGAGTGTCCCAGATGCAGTAAAGTTAAGAACACAATAACAACAAAAACAAAACAAAAGAAAGAAAAACAACTACAACAAAAAAACAAACCTCTGATGCCTAAAAATAACAAGTCTAGTTTTAGGCTGTTATCTAAATCTAAAACTATAATCTAGCAAGTTACCAGAGAGCTGGTTGGTGTTGACAGCCATTCTCTCCCTCTCTCTCTCTCTCTCTCTCTCTCTCTCACACACACACACACACACACACACACACACAGAGAGAGAGAGAGAGAGAGAGAGAGAAAGAGAGAGAGAGAGAGAGAGAGAGAGAGAGAGCATATCCTGCCATGCCCATGGTGTTAAGAAAGGATCTTGCTGGAGTCAACTCCTCTCTCTGGGTCAGGAGAACTGAACTCTAGTCCTTGGGCTTGGTGGCAAGTGAGCCAACTTACTGTTGATCCAATTTGCAGGCCTGAGACAGTCTTTTTAAGAATATTTAATAAATTTGTTTGTCTTTAATCCCAGCATTTGGAAGGCAGAGGCATGAGGAGAAACTTTGTGATTTTGAAGCCAGCCTGCTCTACAATGAACCTCAGGGTCAAAATCCCAAACCAAGCAAGCAAATGTTTCTACAAATGACTCTGGCCACTTGCTATTTTCAAAGCCAAATAAATATTGTAAGACTGGAAATTTTATAAGACTTTTACCCGACACTTAGTCCTATAAATGTCCCTGAAGACAAACTACTATACTTGATACAGGGTCATACTTTACACTATAATTTTTGTTGAGGGTTAGTCTGGTGCTGTTATGCATTCAAATACTAAACACTGGCCCCCAATATTTGGTTTAGTCCTAACAAGCACATTCTCATCTATACCAAAATATGCTGTGTAAACTTTGTTCCCCAATCTTCTCTGACTGCTTAAGTAAAAGTGATGGACAGCCAATTACTGAGAAGAGCAGATGTAGGCAGGGTTTCAGTTACCAGGCTAAGGTTTCAGGTAGGGAACATTAGAAGAGAGAGAAAGAGAAAAGGATAAAGAAGACAGAGAGAGTAAATCTCTGTAAGGTGGGATGGACCAGGAGCACATAGCCGAGGGAGAGAAGTACATCCAGAAGTGAGGACATACTGATGGAGCAGAAATAACCCAGACAAGACTCAAACAGCAAGTAACTTGGGGAGCACAGCTAGAAAATAGTCAGTCTAGTGTAGGAAAATAGTTTAAGGGAAATCGCAGAGAAATTGTGCAAAAGTTGATAAAATAAATGGATAGGACTCTGACTCAATTATTGGGGGGCTGTCCAGGATATAATAAGAACTAATAGAGTTATTAAATATATTGCAATAGATTTTGGCTTTAAGAGTAGCATGTAACTATACAAGGTCTTCCCTCTTAGTTTTACCCTTAGCTTGGAGCTATATTGGGTTTGAATTTTATTCTTCTTACCACTCATGATTTCCTTTACAGGTAGTATGAAAGCTCAGTATCTGTTTATTGGAAACATGGTGAATCTAATGAGGCAAGGCAAGAAGTAAATCTGGCAGCAAAAGAGTTACAGATAAATTGCCCAGTCCACATGTTCTCCTTGTGCTATTGATAGTTTCAAACAGTTATCTCTATGGCTGTATGAAGAATTCATCCATTGGTCCTAGCATGCTCTGGAAGAGGTTGGATGTTCTTCCAAATTCTTTCAGCTATGTAAGGTATTCAATGTGGGATTAGGTTTGGAAGATGGAAGCTGTTTATATCTCAAATTACCTTCTAGTCTAGCTTTTTCAACAACTAATTGGCATGACCTTGGGTGAATCTGCTTTTGAATATCCTTAACATCCATCTGCTATGAAGATGAATTGGTTATTTAGGTAGCAATCAGATTCCTGGCTAAGGCCAAGTGTATCCATCCTTCTTCAAACCTATTAAGCTGGGGCTGAACTTTCAAGCTAATGCACAATGCAATCACTACCATTCGAGAGATGTGGGACACCTCCATATTTTCTATCCACTAATGAAAAACCCCTTCCTAAAATAAAGGATACAAAGAAAGAAGGGCGAGGGAGGAAAAGTCAATAAAGACCTAAAGATTCAATTAAGAGTTCAGGTATCTGCCAGCCTTTATTAGCTCCAACTTTGACTTACGCTGCTAAGGTCAGCAAGTGGTCAATAGGAAATGGCAGAGTGGGAGAAGCATTGCCATTAGGATCTTGGGCAGAAGAATATCCCAGTGTCCTAAATGGATAAGAAGATACAATTGGCCTTTGTAACACGCAAATCACAGTTAATTACTGGGATGGAAATTTTTCTCTGCAACTTTCTAACAAATATAAGGTATTTTCCCACTGCTACATTGACAAGTCAGTGTGCCTCCAAAGCCTTTTCAAAGTACACTATGCCCCTCTCTCCATATACACATAGGCACAATTCTCAAAAACAACAAAAAAAAAAAACCAAAAAAAAAAAAAAAATGGAAGAGGACAGTGCCCTTCCTGACACTACATAAGAGATAATATGGGATATTTGCATGCATATTGTATATAGTAATGTAATAATATTAAGTTCACAGATGTGATTTTTATTCAACCAGATAAGAAAATAATAGAGCTGAGCATTTGTCCAAGTGCCCTGACATACACTGTGGTAGGACATCCTCAGGAAAATAGCATGAGGTAAACATTATGGCCAATGCTTAAGAACAAAGGAAATGTCTCTCAGTTGAGATTTCCCCTGAACTCATCCAGGTATGACAGCTTTACTACTAAGCCCTTTGACTTCTGCACCATGGTTGCTGTCACTATTATTTTTAGTGCAGCAGGAATTTATTTATAGTACCTGTTCCAGATGCAGAGAGATCTTATTAAATGAGCTTTGCCACAACAAGATCTTTCTAACCCTTTCTTTCTAACCCTTGAGGACAAATGGCAGATGCTGATTTTTTTTTTTAATTTGCTTGCCTGTTGCTCTTCGGGATCAAGATTTCTTCTTGATTCCTGTTCATCCCATGTGTCCAAGAGACTCACATTACTTTGATTTTATCTGGTTACTTATTTTTAACTAGCATGGGATAGTAGCTAGTAGATAGAAACTGGTGACAAGGGAATGGAAAGAAGGTGAGTGTAGACTGCTAAAGAATCATAAGGATTCTGGTTTAACTGAGTGGACTGGTATATACCTTCTCTAGAAGCACCACTACTTTTAAATTCCATCATTTTTACGTAACATACAAAGTAATGGATTCCACTGTTGTATATTCATTGATGTACTTCACTCTACCTTATTCTTATCTCCCCCAAAGTATCACTATTTTTAAATTAAAGGAATATAAAATATAAGCTCACCAGGGCAAAGTTAGTATGACATATATATGTTTAATAAATGCTGGGATTATATGTAGGCATAGGAAAAAAAACAGTATGCTGACAGAAAAGTGACTTAGCTTGCATAGGAAAGTTAATTTCTCAGTGTTTAGAGGCACATGTATTTTGATAGTTATATGTATTTGATGGTTAGTGTTGTTTCAGAGCACTTATAATGCTCAAGAGTAAAAGGATAGCAAAATATCCTCAGTCAAAGATACTGGTATGACTGAGTGGGAGGATGAGTTGACAAACTGCAGTTTAATCCTGACTCTCCTCTACATCCCATGCATCTGGTCGTGTGACTTTCCTGACCTTTGTAGAATACTGGTAAATTCTCTGGAGAAGACTGACTAGAAAAAAGTTTGTTTGGGGGATACAGGATTTACCAAATGAATGCAGGCAATACTGCAATCATGTGAATTACATTATAGACTGCCTTGAAAACCCTTTGTGCTCTACTCTATTCTCTAAACTCATTCTGTAGTGGGTTGCTGTGACATCATACTCAATAATGGTCTAGACCTGGATATTTGCTTCTCATTAGTAGACTATGGTGATGTATGAATAAACTAGGAAATAGTGATGGCAGTCATTGTTATAGTTGTAATGCCATTTCATCTTGACTCCTTCTTTATTTGGCTTATAAAACAAACTCTGGAAAAACCCTTATAGATGCTAATCATGGGAGACCTCTTTCCAATAACCTGTGAGGAAATGAATCCTGCCCAAAACCAGGAGGGTAAGTTGGAAAAAGACCTTCCCTGTCTTCCTTAAAATAAGATACCCAAAGAGTTATAGTGTAACACTATGTCCTAGTTTGCCCAGGACAGAAGAATTTACAATGCACAACACTTAGGATTAAAATTGGAAACATAGTGGAAAAGTTAAGATATTTGCTCATTCTACTAATGAGAACTGTGCCAGCAGAAATCCTTCTCATCCAGGTTCCTAATCTCAAATGCTGTGAAATGACTGGTATTATTTGAAGTGAATGTTAGTTCTGAGGTAATTCATTATTTAGCACCAGGTAAGGAAGAGACAGATTCCAAGTGCACCAGTAGCCAGAGGTACACCAGCAAGGCAAGCAAAATGTCCAGCAAAGAAAAGAAATACTCTCTATAGTCCTTTTAACATCATTAGGCATGGGCCCAAATGTTCAACAACAGAGTCTACCTCATCTATTTGCACAGAACTTCCTAAAGATATTATAGTCTTTCACTCGTAAGTATACTTACAATCAATATTAAAATAATACTTTAAATAAAACTTTAATTTAAATATAAAAGATACATAGAATGAAAGAGTTAAATGAAAATATGGAACATAGAGAGCAGACAAAAGTACCACTGTAATCACACATGCACATGCTCAGATATCCTCTAGGGATATTAGGTCCTGCATCAGAATCAGTACTCTGAAAGGAGACATTCTAGATTAAATAATCCTGTGAAAGATGCTATTTTTTTACATGTTAAAAGATAAAGATATTTGTAGGAAAATAAATAAGCTACAAAGTGGATGATACAAAAATTTAAGTGCTAATCTGAATCTAGTAGTGATTTTCTAAAAAGCCAGAAAACAGAAAATTGTCAATTAAAAAAATCAACTTTTAAAATCTATCCAAGCCAGTAAGACTCAAATTTCCTACAGGAAATCATTACAAAAATGAAAGAAAAAAAAAAGCATTTAAAAAAAAATTCCTCTCTCTGCCCTGTCCCCGAAAGCAGAGAGCTTGCCTTTGGGGAGTACTCCAACCCAGAGACTCAGGAGGCAGGACCAGCCAGGAGGCACAGGCCTCAGAAGGGGCAGGGCAGCCTGCACAAGATCCTTTCTACCTCCCTCTTTACCTAGGAGCAGGTATTGCAGATCCACAGCCCTCTCTGACACTTCCCCGCAAGTAGAGAGCCCGTCTCTAGGGTTTGTTCTGATCCCAGGACTCAGAGGGACAATTGATCCACAGCCCACTGCACACAGGTCTTACCTGAGGACAGTTGATCTCCCAGAAGTACTGACACAGGCTTACAGACACACAGGAGGAACAAGCTCCAGCCATAGACAGCAAGAACATCTAACACCAGAGATCAACAGATGGCGAAAGGTAAACCCAAGAATCTTACCAATAGAAACCAAGACTACTTGGCTTCATCAGAACCTAGTACTCCCACCACAGCAAGTCCTGGATATCCCAAAACACCAGAACAGCAAGATTTGGATCTAAAATCATGTCTCATGATGGTGATAGAGGAATTTAAGAAGAGCATAAATAAATCTCTTAAAGAAATACAGGAGAACAAAGGTAATCAGGTTCAAGCCCTTAAAGAGGAAACACAAAAATCCCTTAAAGAATTACAAGAGAACAGAAGTAAACAAGTAGAAGTCCTTAAAGAGGAAAAACAAAAATTCCTTAAAGAATTACAGGAAAGCACAACCAAACAGGTGAAGGAACAGAACAAAACCATCCAGGACCTAAAAATGGAAGTAGAATCAGTTAAGAAATCACAAGGAGAGACAACTCTGGAGATAGAAATCCTAGGAACGAAGTCAGGAACCATAGATGAAAGTATTACCAACATAATACAAGAGATAGAAGAAAGAATCTCAGGAGCAGAAGATACCATAGAAACCATTGACACAACAGTCAGAGAAAACACAAAATGCAAAAAGCTCCTAACTCAAAACATCCAGGAAATCCAGGACACAATGAGAAGACCAAACCTAAGGATAATAGGTAGAGAAGAGATTGAAGACCTCCAACTTAAAGGGCCAGTAAATATCTTCAACAAAATTATAGAAGAAAACATTCCTAACCTAAAGAAAGAGATGCCCATTAAAATACAAGAAGCCTATAGAAATCCAAATAGACTGGACAAGAAAAGAAATTCCTCCCACCACATAATAGTCAAAACACCAAATGTACAAAACAAAGAAAGAATATTAAAAGCAGTGAGGGAAAAAGGTCAAGTAACATATAAAGGCAGGCCTATGAGAATTACACCAGACTTCTTGCCAGAGACTATGAAAGCCAGAAGATCCTGGGTTGATCTTAAGAGAACACATGCCAGCCCAGGCTACTATACCCAGCAAAACTCTCAATTGCCATAGATGGAGAAACCAAAGTATTCCATGACAAAACCAAAATTACACAATATATTTCCACAAATCCAGCCCTTCAAAGGGTAATAAATGGAAAACTTCAGTATAAGGAGGGAATCTACATCCTAGAAAAAGCAGAAAAATAATTTTCCAACAAAATTAAAAGAAGATAGCCACATAAACAGATTTCCAACTCTAACAACAAAAATAACAGGAAGCAACAATTACCTTTCTTTAATATCTATTAATATCAACGTACTAAATTCCCCAATAAAAATACACAGACTATCAGATTGGGTATGTAAAAAGGACCCAACATTTTGTTGCATACAGGAAATCCACCTGAGTGACAAAGACAGACACTACTTCAGAATAAAAGGATGGAAAACAATTCTCCAAGCCAATGGTCCCAAGAAAAAGCTGGAGTAGCCGTTCTAATATTGAATAAAATGGACTTTCTCCCTAAAGTGATAAAAAAAGATAAGGAGGGACATTTCATATTCATCAAAGGTATGATCTACCAAGAGGAACTTTCAATTCTGAACCTCTATGCTCCAAATGCAAGGGAATCTACATTCATACAAGAAACTTTAATAAAGCTCAAAGCACTCATTGCGAGCACACAATAATAGTGGGAGATTTCAACACCCCACTCTCTGCAGTGCACAGATTATGGAAACAGAAACCAAAGACAGAAGTTATGGAACAGATGGATTTCACAGATATCTATAAAAGTTTTTATCCTAAAACAAAAGGATATACCTTCTTCTCAGCACCTCATGGTACCTTCTCCAAAATTGACCATATAATTGGACACAGATCAGGCCTCAACAGATACAAAAAGATTGAAATAATTCCTTGCATCCTATCAGATCATCATGGACTAAGTCCTCCATAAAAACATAAACAATAGAATGCCGAACATTCTATTATTCAACACTCAGCAACACTCTATTCAACCATACCTTGGTCAAGGAAGAAATAAAGAAATTAAAGACTTTCTAGAGTTTAATGAAAATGAAGCCACAACATACTCAAACTTATGGGACACAATGAAAGCAGTCCTAAGAAGAAAACTCATAGCTTAAAGTGCCTCAGAAAAGAAACTGGAGAGCACATACACCAGCAATTTGACAGCACATCTGAAAGCTCTAGAACAAAAAGAAGCAAATTCACCCAAGAGGAGTCGAAGGCAGGAAATAATCACACTCAGGGCTGAAATAAACCAAAAAGAAACAAAAAGAACTATACAAAGAATCAACCAAACCAGGAGCTGGTTCTTTGAGAAAATCAACAGAATAGATAAACCCTTAGCCCGACTAACTAAAGAGCACAGAGACATTATCCTAATTAACAAGATCAGAAATAAAAAGGGAGACATAACAACATACACTGAGGAAATCCAAAATATCATGAGAGCCTACTACAAAAGCCTATACTCAATAAAACTGTAAAACCTGTATGAAATAGACAATTTTCTAGACAGATACCAGGTAGCAAAGTTAAATCAAAATCAGATCAATGATCTAAACATTCCCATATCTGCTAAAGAAATAGAAACAGTCCTTAGTAGTCTCCTAACCAAAAAAAAAAGCCCAGGACCAGATGGGTTTAGTGCAGAGTTTTATCAGACCTTCAAAGAAGACCCAATACCAATACTCCTCAACTATTCCACAAAATAGAAACAGAAGGTACCCAATTCATTCTATGAAGCCACAATTACTCTTATACCAAAACCACACAAAGACCTAACAAAGAAAGAAAACTTCAGACCAGTTTTCCTTATGAATATCAATGCAAAAATACTCAGTAAAATTCTTGCAAACCAAATCCAAGAACACATCAAAACAATCATCCATCATGATCAAGTAGGCTTCATCCCAGGGATGCAGGGATGGTTCAATATTCGAAATCCATCAATGTAATTCACTGTATAAATAAACTCAAAGAAAAAACCATATGATTATCTCATTAGATGCTGAGAAGCATTTGACAAAATCCAACATCCCTTCATGATAAAAGTCTTAGAAAGATCAGGAATTCAAGGTCCATACTTAAACATAGTAAAAGCAATATACAACAAACTAGTAGCCAACATCGAACTAAATGGAGAGAAACTTAAAGCAATTCCACTAAAATCAGGGACTAGACAAGGATGCCCACTCTCTCTCTACATATTCAATATTGTACTTGAAATCCTAGCCAGGGCAATTAGACAACAAAAGGAGATCAAAGGGATATGAATGGGAAAAGAAGACATCAAATTATTTGCAGATCATATAAGTGACCCCAAAAATTCTACCAGAGAGCTCCTAAACCTAATAAACAACTTCAGCAAAGTAGCTGGATATAAAATTAACTCAAGCAAATCAGTGGCCTTCCTCTACACAAAGGATAAACAGGCTGAGAAAGAAATTAGGGAAACAACACCCTTCACAATAGTCACAAATAATATAAAATACCTTTGTGTGACTTTAACTAAGCAAGTGAAAGATCTGTTTGACAAAAATTTCAAGTCTCTGAAGAAGGAAATTGAAGAAGATCTCAGAAGATGGAAAGATCTCCCATGCTCATGGATTTGTGTAGGGAGCGGTGAAGCTGGAGAGACATTCGCCATGGCAAGATGGCGCCTACTTCCACTGTCAACTCCTAGTAAACAACTGTTTGTGCATGTGCGTAGAGAACTGTTTGAGCATGTGCCTAGAGTGAAAAGTCACGGCCCATTCTGGGACGTTACATAGGGTAATGAGCGAACAGCCAATCATGGGCAGACACGCCACGCTGTGGGCAGACACACCGCACTGTGGTGTATATAAGCAGTGCGGATTTTGGGCTCGACCCTTTTTTTCCCTATGGATGAGGACAATAAACATTGCTGCAGAAGGAACCTAGTGTCCGCGTGTCTTTTTGCTGGTGAGACGACTGAGCGGGCTACAGATTGGCAGGATTAATATAGTAAAAATGGCCATCTTATCAAAAGCATTCTACAGATTCAATGCAATCCCCATCAAAATTCCAACTCAATTCTTCACAGACTTATAGCAATTTGCAAATTCATCTGGAATAACAAAAAAACCAGGATAGCCAAAACTATTCTCAACAATAAAGGAACCTCTGGTGGAATCACCATCCCAGACCTTAAGGTATACTACAAAGCAATTGTGATAAAACTGCATGGTATTGGTGCAGTGACAGGCAAGTAGATCAATGAGATAGAATTGAAGACCCAGAAATGAATCCACAAACCTATGGCCACTTGATCTTTGACAAAGGAGCTAAAACCATCCAGTGGAAAAAAGACAGCATTTTCAACAAATAGTGCTGGCTCAACTGGCAGTTAGCATGTAGAAGAAGGCTAATTGATCCATTCTTATCACCTTGTACAAAGCTCAAGTCCAAGTGAATCAAGGACCTCCACATAAAACCAGATGCACTCAAACTAATAGAAAAGAAAGTGGGGAAGAGCCTCGAGTACATGGCATGGGGGGAAATTTCCTGAACAGAAGACCAATAGCTTATGCTCTAAGATCAAGAATAGACAAATGGGACTTGATAAAATTGCAAACCTTCTGTAAGGCAAAAGACACTGTCAATAGGACAAAATGGCAAACAACAAATTGGGGAAAGGTCTTTACCAATTCTATACTGATAGAAGGCTAATATCCAATATATACAAAGAACTCATGAAGTTAGACTCCAGAGAACCAAATAACCCTCTTAAAAATGGGGTACAGAGCTAAACAAAGAATTCTCAACTGACAAATACCGAATGGCTGAGAAGTACCTAAAGAAATGTTCAACATCCTTAGCCATCAGGGAAATGCAAATCAAAACAACACTGAGATTCTACCTCACACCAGTCAGAATGGTAACAGCGGATGCTGGTGAGGTTGTGGAGAAAGAGGAACACTCCTTTATTGCTGGTTGGATTGCAAGCTGGTACAACCACTCTGGAAATCAGTTTGGCGGTTCTTCTGAAAATTGGACATAGTACTACCAGAGGACCCAGCTATACCACTCTTGGGCATATACCCAGAAGATGCTCCAACATGTAATAAGGACACATGCTCCACTGTGTTCATAGCAGCCTTATTTATAATGTCCAGAAACTGGAAACAACCCAGATGTCCCTCAACAGAGGAATGGATACAGAAATTGTAGTACATCTACACAATGGAGTACTACTCAGCTATTAAAAACAATGAAGTTATGAAATTCTTGGGGAAATGGATGGACCTGGAGAATATCATCCTGAGCGAGGTAACCCAATCACAATAGAACAGACATGGTATGCATTGTCTGATAAGTGGATATTAGCCTAGAAGATTGGAATACACAAAGTACAAACCACAAACCATAAGAAACTCAAGAGGTAGGAAGACCAAAGTGAGAATACTTAGTTCCTTCTGAAAAGGGGGAACAAAATACCTATGGAAGGAGTTGTAGAGGCTAACTAGAGCAGAGACTAAAGGAAGGACAATTCAGAGACTGCTCCACCTGGGAATCCTTCCCATATTCAATCATCAAATATAGACACTATTGTGGATGCCAACATGTGCTGGATTACAGGAGCCTGAGATAGCTGTCTCCTGAGAGGCTCTGACAGTACCTGACTACCTCAGAAGTAGAGGCTCACAGCCATCCATTGGACTGATTACAGGGTCCCAATGAAGGAGATAGAGAAAGGACTCAAGGAGCTGAAGAGTTTGCAGCCCCTTAGGACGAACAACAATATGAACTACCTAGTACCTTCAGAGCTCCCAGGGACTAAAACTCCAACCAAAGAGTACACATGGGAAGACTCATGGCTCTAGCAGCATGCGTATAGCAGAGGATGGCCAAGCCAGTCATCAATGGGAGGAGAGGATCTTGGCCCTGTGAAGGTTTTTATGCCCCATTGTAGGGGAGTGCCAGGACCAGTAAGCAGGAGGGGGTGGAATGGTCAGCAGGGGGAGGGGGGAGGGAACAGGGGATTGTTTTAGGGTTTTTTTTGGAGGAGAACCTGGGAAAGGAGATATTGTAAATAAGAAAAAATCTAATAAAAAGAAAAAAGTTCCTCTCTCAAAACTGTAGAATACTATATAAAGACAATAGTTGGGAAAATAATGGGAGAGAAAAAAAAGTCACACTAAAACAGATTAGAAATGAAGATAACATCAGATTTCTTATCAACAACAACATAACCAGATTCCCAAACATTGTAGCTATGATAGATCAGCAATGTTCCTCACAATCCTCCAAATCAATGATTGCCAGCCACAATTCTCTTTCCAGAAAAGAAAAACAAAAGGGCAGAAAAGCTGGATGTTTGTTTTCTAGAAAGAATACGAAATAAATGTGAATGCAGGTGGCTGAGTGCAAACCCTAGCTTGAGAGAGAAGGGTGAACCTGTAGTAGAGATCCATAATATCTGATAATGCCTTGAGACATTCATACCTGACACACAAACTTGCACACAAACACACACACACACACACATACACACACACACACACACACACACACTTATGCAGGCATGCACGTTCTGTTTGCTTCCCTTCCCCTGATTTAGATGACACTAGGTAACTTCTTCTGCACTGGAACTGGAAAACATGTGTGATTTACATTTACAAGAAGAAGCACTGAGCATTGCTGCCCAGTTCTTCATCCTCTCTTTGTGTGCAGTGGTAATCCCCAAAGTTTGTCTGGAGATGTCACACACAACTTCCTTCATGGCAGTCCTCTAACAGGCAAGAGTGAACAGAGACCTGAGACTGATGGTAATGGGCATGGGGTGATCTAATATGTTAATCTTGTTTAGGATATTAATGCTCTGAGTACTCTTCAAAGCATAATTTGTCAAACTCATGAATTGGATTCAAGGTTTGTGTTCAATGTAAAAATGTATTTTGTATTTCATGTGATGAAACAAAAAAGCATCTAGAGGGACAAATAAATGCTTTGGTGCCTAAGAAGGCTTGATACTCTTTCACAGAAATAAGTTTTGTTCCCAGCACCCACATGGCAGCTCACAACTGCCTGTAACTCCATCTGTAGGTAATCTAGTTCCTTTTCCTGGCCTCATGGGCAATTTCCCACATGTACAGACATCTATACACATACACACCTTTACATATACACAAAATATAAAAAAATGAATCTTAAAACATGCTTCTAAAGAAGGAGCTATAGAAGATTCTAAATGAAAGACCTATCATCAAAAACATACACAGGGGAAACAGAAGAAAAGCTTTGAGAATCACAGGTTAATAGAGGATGTGACCTTAGTAAAAATAAAAGACATCATTCTCATCCATTGAGATGGAAAAATTGAGCTGGTATCATACAGAAAGGGAAAGATAAAGTCAGAATGTTTTCTAAATAGCCTGTTTCTTAATCTGTGAAATGTACGGAGAAAGATTATTTGTTGAACATTTTTGACATTACCATACAGGGTTTGATGGAACATGGACTCATGGGTTAGGTTTGATTGATAAAACTGTAATCACATTATTCAAGTACAAGAATGAAGAATGTTGCATCAGGGAACTCATAGTTTATATAAATATTGTAAATACTGAGGAGAAGGAAGTCAAGTAGCCAACATGAAAAATTTTGGCCTTCAGCTATAAAACCAATCTTCAAGAATTAGCATGAAAAGTAGAGAGATCTCTACTGCCTCCAGAAGGAGTAATCAAGTATCCAGGCTTGTGTGATAAAGAGAGTGGAGACTCCTTGTCATTCTTTATATGCAAATGATTTTAGAAAGTGATGTCCACCTTAAAAAAAAATAATAAACCCTACATAAATACCTCCACTGGAAAATACCTCACAGCAATGATGCTAGAAGGGATTCTGACAATCACAGATTTCTATTTGACATTCAGAGGGCATCTCATAAGAGGTCATGCCATGATGATGGCATTTCAACAAGACAATCCAACACAAGTCTTGTATGTGTGACCAGGTCTCCTGTTGTAGATATACTTTATCCATTTCCATTGTCAATCACAGTATAAAACTTGCCTTTCTCAAAAAAAAAAAAAAAATAGCTCCCAAGTCCCTTTGTTGATGGTAAATTGATAGATGTGTCAAGGTTTTCCCTAAAATATAGTGTAAAAATCCTGATATGCAACAGAGTTATCAGGGGAAAGAGGCAAGAACAAGATGAACATCTGTTTTCTCACATAGATGAAAACAGCATTGCTCTGATCTCAGCTGGGATGGTATGCATCTGATGTGAAAGCCCCTTACTGCAGGAGAAGCAGCAGCATTTTTTGGTATATGGGGAAGATTGTATGTGGGTTGGGAGTCCCTTAAGAATTTAGTGTGATTAAAGGATCCACATGATGATAATATTGGGAAACCATAGATGTTTCTACTGGGCCTCGTAGGTCTTGGGATCATTGAAACATAGCACCAGAGAGGATTGTGCTAATGCTGGTTGTCTTTCACTTTTAGCCAAAGTCTTCAAAGAGTCTTCAAAGCAGTGATGGATATAGACACTATGCCCTTATATCACTCGAATTATATAATTATAACAATTATAACCTAAGTAAAGTCCCCTTCCTCTATATAACTTACACAATGCAGGTATTTCATTGTAGTAATGCAAAACTGAAAATCCAATGAAGTAAGTCTGCAGTATGTTCCTGAGACCTTATTCAGAATCTATTCTTCTGCCCTCTCAACAATTTCTGGAACTGTATCTAGACTTAACATAACCTCATCTACTTAAAGGAGACAAGCTCTATTGTTAGAAGCAAGTAACAGCAATCAATTTTCTGTTAAGGACAGTGGTGAAGGCTTTAAAAAGCTGCCTTTGGGAAGGGAAAGGGTTGGTTTAGCATGGTTAGAGAGATAGCCAGAGGAGACATGCTGGGGATGATTTTCTCTTGCTCTCTGAACAGCTCCAATTGTGATGGGTAAAAAGTACATATTTGGGTTAACCCAAAGTCCTCTTTGTTTTACTGAAAAAAAAAAAAAAAAAGATTTAGCAGAAGAGTTGAGTCATAGTCCCAGGCAAAGAAGAAATAGAAATGTAAATTAGACCATGTTCATTGAGGTCCACATAAGAGAAGTTTCTAGAAGTCATGTTTTCCACCAAACAACTAACCCTTTATATTAATAACCCTAAACCCACTCTATAGAAAAGAATCTTTCAATAGCCAGTTAGCTTCTGTTGACAAATGCAATTTGTATTATTAAGAAGAGTAATACTACGTCATCTCTATCAGTCAAGTTCTCTGCTTAGATGTTCAACACTATCTTATGCATTTTGATTTCTCAACACTGTTTCTTGCAATTCTACTTAAACTATAATTTCACTGATAGTTCTAACCATGTAAATTGTTGCTTATGAGGATTCTAAAAAAATAATAAGATGTAACTTTGCTGGTAGGTTACATAACATGAGAAATGGTGCCACAGAATAGGAAACATAAAGAAAAATAAATGAATGCATCTCAAAATTATTTTTCATTGTACACATAGGTTAAACATACCTAGAAGTACTTAAGACCAGCATATTTTTATGTTTTAGATATTGTGTGTATTTTGTAATGTTTATATATTAATAATGAGACGTTTTGCTAGTAGGACTAATCTTAAATTCAAAATTAATTGTGCCTTGCTTGTATATTCCAAAGATGGCTTTAAATAACATTTAGATGTAACCTGGGCTTACCCTATGACCTATTCAATTAAGTCCGATGTTTTTTGACTTGTGGCATGAGATCATGGGATCTTGGATTATGGGTATTCAACCTTAAGAAATTAGACAAACAATTATCTCTAAAATATAATTTTACATCTATTTTCCCATTCCCAGTTCCACTAAATCTCCAATATCTACCCATTCATAAGTATAACCCATTAGATATTCCCATTTGATAAAGTTAGAAGAATAAACAAAACAGGCAATGTCTTTTTCCCAGTGAAGAGTATTGTCCTGTGGGAGAAACTGACATTTAACCAATAATCAAATTCATAAGGAATCACAAATTGCTATTGTACTGCTGAAGGAAAATAAAAATTAGCACATAAGAGGCATTAAATTTTGATTTGGGAAATTAAAGAGGTCTTTCAGAAAAATTTATTGATTATCTAAAACCTGAATACTGATTAGGGATTAGACACTTAAAACACAAATGACCCTTTATTCCAAATAGATGAAACAGCGTGTCCTGAATCTACATATAAAGTTGGACTCTCCCTACTCAGAAACAAATGTTATAAAACATAGCATCGGTTCTAACATGGTTGGACCCTAAACCCTGTAATATTGCCATATAAACATGAACCCCACAGGGACACATAGTTCATGCACTGACAGATTTCTGTACTTTACCCTCTTGTGATGGGTCATTTAGATAAGGCACTTCTAAATTTATTCTTCAGACATTAGAGTAAATATTTGAGAAAACTGTAATCAATTACAGATGGACAACCTTCAGTGGGTTCCTGTACCTGAGCAGTTATAACAATTCATTTTGAATATGCTCTTTTGTGCTCTTAGGCACCTTTTAGTTAAGTGTTCCGGCCTCTGTTGCCTTGGTGTGAGCAGAATCCAAGCCAGTTTCTTCATTTTAGACCTTCCTGGCCTAAGATTAACCATCTTTCTTTTTAGCTCCTAGATTTTCTGAAAGGGGAATGTTAACATCAATGACTAAAATGGATTTGAAAGCATCAACAGCCTTGCTTAAGACACTACCTTCGCATATGAAACTATAAATCTACTTGTCAGGAAAAGTGCATTAGGCTTTTAGTGAATATACAGGAGAAATAAAATACCCTATATGACATGACAAAAAAATAGTGATGCTCAAAGACCCATTATCTAATAAGCTGTGACTGTTTAAACAAATGAGGAGGATTGTAGTATCTGTTGATGGATTGTAACTGTGATGAAGGGAAACAGGGATATCACTGAATAGTGCTGGTGGGAAAGGGGTGAGTGGTGGGATGGGAAAAAGAAATAAAACCATAGAATAATTGCATTCAATTCAGAGAACAGTTTCGATGTGAAGTGTTCATTTCATTGGCACTTCTGAAGGTAGTAGAAATGCTAATTTTGCCATTTTTAAAACTATGCAAAAGAAATCTATGGATAGAAAGCAAAACTCTGCAAGGCTAGATGAATATATGTTTTAGATAACACCCATTGTGGGGCTCATTACTTGTCTGTCTCCTTTATCATCTGTCCTTGCCCCTGGAGAGTTTTTCTGACTCAGATGGAGGCTTTGGAAAGTTCAGGAGGCTTGGGGTGTGATTCCACAGGAGTCAGAGAAAGCAGACAGTGACATCATATTAACATGAAGCCTCCTTTTCCTTATGGCTATTTGACGAGGGCCCATGTTCAGTCTAAACATATATCCATTTGTGCATGGTCTATCCTGATGTCAGCCTGCATATAGCATAAGGATTTTACAGAAATAGGGAGAATGAACATCCTTTAAAGTAATATAAAACAGGAATAAGAAGAAATTAACTGCCTCTACTATGAAGTTAAAATTTTCCACACTAAACAAGTATTATGTGTAATGTGTAAAGTATCTAATGTAAGATGTGTGTAAAAATACAACTTTTGCTTCCAGCCTTTGAAGCAGACTGAAGGCAACAGCTTCAGATCCAAAAAATAAAAAATAAAAAAAAAATAAAAAAACAAACCACACTTCAGTTATAGGGGATTGCATTACTTCAAGCAGCAACGCTTTCCTGTCACTCATATAAACTTCTAAAAGGGTGAAATTAAGGGCAAACTTTCTTTGATTTACATAATAGTTTGTATTCTAGAGAAATTCAGTGTGTATTAAAACCAGGCACAGGATACATTTTTTTTTTTTTGTAAAATTGAATTACAGCCTAATCACTGATAATTACAGGTGGTTTGTTCTGCATACTGTCATCATTCATATCTGTGATATCTGTGATATAAGTGTCAATGTATATGCTTAGTGTATTTATATTTCCGACCTTTACCTCTGCTGTAATTGCAACATTTATACATCCAAATTCTTGCATATTCTCATTGAAAGGTATGAATGGCATTTCAAACTTTGTATAACTGAAATGAAATTCATGACCTACTTTCAATGCCACCACCACCCAAAAATGTTCCTTTTGTCCTTTGGTTTTCCTCTTCTCAGTAAATGCCATCTCTATAGTTCTGGTGGCTTAGGACTGAACTTGGAATTCTTTTTTTAGCTCTGAGTGTGTGTTCTACATTGAATTCAGGCTTTACCTTCAAAACTTTCCAGACTCCAACAGCTCCAAGTCACTACAACAAATTACTTGAGGCAACTAAAGTATAAAGAGAAGAAGGTTATTTAGCTTTCCCTTTTGGGAGCTCAAAAACATTGCAGTACCATCAGCTCAGTTCTGGTGACAAGGTAGATTTTGCTGTGCTGTGGTAGGAATGTGTGTTAGAATATGTTTACACATTAGGAAGCACAAAAAAGCTGCTGAGTCTGGGTCCCCACTGATCCTTCAGCTGTCCGATTAAACTTCTTGAAGCTCTACCACATCCCTGCCTATTATTGCCCTGATGACCAGATCTTTACATAAAGGTCTCTAGGAAAGCATCTCCATCATATCACGCAGTTACCACCAAGCACCAGACACTAACAGTACTTACCTGGATACTGTTAGTGTCCTTACTTGCCCCCTCAAAAATACATGGGCACAGTCTTGCCTATCTTGATCTTGTCAAATCCCTCAAAATCATCCCAGTTCTGTTTCACTAAGTGTCAGGTGCTTACCTCCAGCCTCCTTTATGCACAAAGCCAGTCCCTGTACTTTGCATCTGGAACTCCCTCTGCACAAATCCCACTTTTCCTAGGTGTCTGCAGGTATCTTTCTTTGACTCCTCCTTCAGTTCTCAGATCAGTGGTTATTTTCCATCTTGCATAGAGTAGATGGTCATTGTTCACATGGTAGTTCTCCTGAAAGTCTTACAAAATGGAAGAGAAGTGAAATGATTGAGAGCCTTGTATGTTTTTGAATTCTGTTTGGGCACAAACTAGAGTTAATTGGGCAGAGAGAATCTCATAGGCCAGTCTACAGGTTCACTTTCTTGATTAATTATTGATGTGAGAGGGCCCAGCCTTGCACAATGGGTAGTTCCACCCTTGAGGTAGTCCTGGTTTGTACAAGAAGACTGAGCAAGGCACAGAGAGAAAGCTAATAAGCAATGTTTCTCCATGGCCTTTGCTTCAGTTGCTGCCTCCAGATTTCTGCCCTGTTTGTGTCCCTGTCCTGATTCCCCTCAATGATGGACTAGGTTCTAAGCTGAAATAAACCCATTCCTCCCCAAGTTGCTTTTGGTTAGCATTTTGTTGCTGCAATAGAAATCTAAGACAGAAGTTGAATGCTGACTGCTGAGTTCAACTTGCATTATATAGTTGACAAAGATTTGCAGAGGTTTTTGAGTAGAGAGTGAAATGATTTCAGCCTTTTTATGTGTATATATAGTAGAGTGAGATGGGTCACTAGGGAAAGAGATGTATATTGAGCATCTAAGTAACAGTGTTATTACTACTGTACAAATGCAAAGTGCTACAGCACTAACACAGCAATTTTATCATTGAATGGGAGATTATCTAGAAAAGGATGCAACAGTGAATCTGCTAATGTAACACCTTCTTAACAAGATGTTGTCTGAACATTCCATGGATACACTTGATAGAGATAGAAACAGAGGTAGAGATGTGTGTGGAGGGGTGTCAGTTGTGTGTGTGTTAGCATTTTCCCCACTCTCTAGTCTTGATTTTTTTCTTTCTGACATGTTATTTTCTGCAAGCTCAAATATAACATGCCTGTGAGTCAGTAAATGGCCAGAGAAAAGCAATTGAACTTGAAGACCATCGTCTTCCTTGTAATTATTCAACTCTTTTGTGGCCGTATGAATTCAACCATTGGCAATGATTTCTTTCATAAATGATTTTGACTGTGTTCTAATAAAACTTTATTTACAAAACACTAATTAAGTCGGCTTCATTATGGAAGACTGCCTTCAGTTTGCATAATAATTTTATTTTTGTCTTTGTTTTACTTTTTTAAAAATTATTTGTTCCCTTCTAAAATATAATGAACATGTAAACAGACATGCTCATTTGGTTAGTCCATTACTCTGTCTACAGCTTTTGGGTAATCTAGAGATGTGACAGAACATAAGGTTTACTATGGCATGATCAGACTTTTATGAAAATAAAAGGGGAAAAAGTAAAAACGATGTGATATATCCTTATCCTATTTATATTTGATAAGATATTTAAAACTAAATATTTACTAAAATAGATGTATGAGAGCTTTTGTTTCAAAACTAAATACTGTAATTCCATTGTTGAGAAATTAAATTTAATCTCCTTAGCTTAATACAGAAAGAGTTGTCTCAAACAAAATGTGTTGCTTTAAAAGAACATGCTTAAGTTGGTGTAGAGAAGTATCATACTTCTCAGAGTTAGAATATCAGTTTTAAGTGTTGAGGATATACCTTTGTTGTTGGAATGCTTTCCTAGTCTTTATGGAGCCTTAGAATCAATCCTCAGAATCACAAAAGGTAGGCATGGCAATAGTTCATGCCTGTAATCCATGAATTTGGGATGTGGAGTCAGGAAGATCAGAAGTTCAAGGTCAACCTTGGGTAAACAGTGAATTCAATGCTACTCTAAGCTAGAAGAGTCTTTGTCACACACACACAAAATTTAATAGTGAGAGCGTTAAAAGAAAAAGAATACTGAGCCAGCTGTCAACCTAGCTAGCTGAACTCTAAATGAGCCAAAAAAAGGGCTGGAACTCTAGCATGCTAATTTGCATAAGTACATTTGTTAGATGGAGTTCTTTTTGTACAACATATCCCATCCTTCAAATTCAAAATGTGACTGTTTTTATTCAATGTGTCACCAATCTGCAATCAAACTACTGTGAGGGCAAAAATCTTAGTAAAGTTTCCTAGTGACCTTAGAGTTGCCTTTGGGAGCTTAAATGTTGTTTTGAAATTAATTGTGTCATTATTGTGGGTATAACAGGTTGCCAGGACCCAGATCCTCCAGAATCCCCTCATCAAAATGCTGCTCCTTTCACCTATAGTACAGTACACATTTAATTTATGCACAAAGTTTCATTGGAGAAAAAGATTCTGTTATAGAAAATATATTCTGCTAAATGTCTTAATTTGGTGATAATACCAAGAGAAACTTCATTTCCGATGCTCTGATAAATGCATTGGGGTCAAAGCTCCTCTACCTCCCACTGGATTGTGTATGGAACAAGCTGCAGCTGTGTGCCTTTTTGATTCTTCTCTGTGGGTATTTCTGTCACCAAAAAAGCCATACTTAGATTGAATTTTTCAGACTCTAACATAATACCTTTAATCAGGTCACAGTCAAGCCTTAACCTTACGAAGAGTCAGACTATTTAAAATGAATTAGCGTCTCGTCTGCAATCCATTATCTGTTTATTTCCAATGCTAAGTTTCAGAGGTTAATGTTGTCTGCCTGTTTCCAAATCCTCTTTGTTCTCTTAGTTATTATCCACAGAAACTATTCACCTCCCCTTTAGCCCCTGTCTCAATAAAGCTTGCATTCGAGCTGTGCTGAGTTCCTCACTTTTCTCAACCGGAGGACCTCAGATGCTGGTGCCTGGTCATTCTGTTTTCAGTTTCCTGATAGCCCTATGCTATTTTTTACCTTCCATTCTTGTCTGTGACTTGAAACCCCAGCCCTTGTGGACTAAGTATACAGCACAGCTTCCTTGTATCTTTACAGAATAACTGTAGGCAATTAGCTTCTCCTCCATCTACCTCAGTTCCTCATATTATATGGGAACACTAAATATCACAAACTTGGCAAGTTGCTGTGAGAGTAAAATCAAATAATCTAGCTCCTGACCAAAAGCAAGTACCCAATTAAATAAAGTTCTCATAGTCCTGGATGGCCTTGAGTTCATTTCAAATGGGACAGAAACGACTGTGCTTGAAAGATCAGACCACTCAGCAGCTATTTGCCTGTTGTTGCAGAGAAGCAAGAAGTGGTAGTGAAGCTTAAAGTAAGACCTGAATGAGGAGAAGGAAAAAGGAGGGAGGGGGAGGGAGAGTAGGAGGAGGAGAAAAAGAAGGAGGAGAAAAGAGGAGAAGAAAGAGGAGGAGAAGAAAAAGAGAAAGAACAAGAAGAAGAAAGAAAGATCAGGTTAGGATTAATCCAGCTCCTCAGGGTTAATCTCTAAGAGTAATCTACCTCTGAATTTCTCTCCTGGTTTGATGCAATGAAATCCAAAGGCTAGGGTAAAAAAATATGATTTTGTTGAAGTTTTATGTTAATAAGTTGGCCAAAGAGGAATACTGCTCCCTGAGGAAAAAGGAACACATCAGGTAAAGGGAAAAGAAAATGGCACACGGCGTAGACACAAGTGCAAGATGAACTAAGGGCACAGGTTTTAGTAATAGAGAATGTATGATAGAAAAGGGACATACTACTAATCTAAACCTCATGCAATTTAGCAGAAGCTGCCTTTCCCCTGTGCCATGGCTGCTAAGATTGCCAGCATCAGCATCCACTTTGCATCTGTGCTCAGATATATCATGTTCAGTCTGCTGTTGTAAATAAAGCTGCTGAAGGGCTCAGAATATGGCTTAGCATCTGTTGTCCCAAGAGTTTTTGATTCCCTAACCCTACTCTAACCTAGAGGGCGTCAGACAGGCATAGACTGCCAAACCTACACTAACCTTATTTTCCCAACTATGGTATACATTTCTTAACGTTATTTATAAAGCATTCGGTAAACAGAAAGTGCATTAGGAAATGCAGTTGCTCTCTCAGAATACTATCATAAAATAACAAAAGAGGCCATGAGTGCTTCAGGGGTTTGCTGTAGACTATGCACCAGAGACATCATCACGATGCTGCTAAGACATCATCCTGCAGCTAAGAAAGGGGAGATTTTCAAGAAAATAAGAGATGTAATCTCTCCTACAAACATCCCAAGTCAGCATGCATCTCCCGAACACACCCCTTCATTCCCAAACTCTGTCATTTTCCTACCCTCAGAATTTCCTCCATTATTTCTATTGTCAGATTCAGATGAAATCTGAATTCCTCCATAACGATTTTCTGTTACCTCAGTCTAAGATTGTCCTCTAATCTTCTGACATTCTGCCGTGCTGGTTGTCTACCCATCCCCTACAAATGGCAAAAAGCAACAGTAGCCCTTGAGAAATCATTTCCATTTTTTTGTTCAAATCTTTTTCACTAGAAGTGTCCTCTCCTCTCCTTTATTTATCTAGCTTTCTCATTTGTGTTTGAAATAGTAGGCTGTGATCATGAAAGTATCATTCATTTATTAGGGAGAATTTAGAAAATAAAATTTATGAAGATAGCTTTAAATGAGTTTTAAGATTTATAAGGCAAATGGAAACTGATATTTGTGGTAGCCAGTTTCTGATGTTATAAGAAAGTGCTTGGTACTGACTTATTAAAGGGAAGAGACTTTTAGGTTCAAGAACACAGTTTGTATCTGCTTAGCTCTGGGCAGGACATTTTGGGATGTATACATGGATGGTCTTGTGTGTGAAGAAGAGAGAGAACATAGACTATTGGAAGCCATGAGATGGGTAGCCCCTCATAGGAAAGCCACTGTACAGAGAATAGCCCCACTCCTGAAGTGTACAGGCTTCACAAGTTGGACTTAATATTTTTTTTAAATCAGATGTTATGAAAGGGGGAGTGAGGAGAGTTAGGAAAGGAATTAGAGGCAAATATAATCAAAATACATTGCATGAAATTTAAAATAACTAATAAAAATATGTTTAAAAGGAGGCGGGGCCTAAGACTATGGATTCAGCTTAGGTTCCCATCAGTGAATGAACGGATAAAGGAAACATAACACGTATATATAATGGAGTTTTATTCAATCATAAAGAACTAAATTAGGTGGTTGTAGGTAAATGCATGGGACTGCACAGCATCATACAAACCCAGGAAGACAGTTATCATGCTTGTTATTTCGTGTGCACAGTTTTGGGAACAACAGTAAGGAGACATGGAAATAAATAGTTTTCTTTGTGGATAGTTTTCTTTGTGGATGTAGAAGATGGAAATGGGAAAAATAATACTGGATGATGGGTAGTAAATGTGATCCAAGTACATCATATGAATGGTTGAACATGCCATCATGAACTTCTTTGCTTTTTATAATTAACATATAGTAATTTAAAGAAAGAAATAATTGCATGAGATGAAGCTGGTCTTGTGGGAGATGATTAAGTCATTGAGGCACTGCCCTCAGAAGAAACTAAAGGCATTCTCATGAGACCAGAATTAGCTTTTTGGTGAATCATTTGTTATTTTAAAATAATAAGTTTGCCCAACCCTAAAAGAAAATTGAATCTCCTTCTCTCAGAAGCCATTCCCCATCCACAGCTTCTCAGTTATAGGTAAGAACTCATTAACACCTTCCCTTTCCTTTCTGGAATAATGATTGGCTAGATTTTGTACATTTCTTGCATGGACAACCATGGGTTTTATAAGCTTATCAGTGCAGTTGTCCTATTATGCCCAGAAGACACTGTTTTACTCTAGTCCTTCCTGATATTTGGCTTTAGACTCTTTCCGTCCTCTTTTCTGCAACAGTACCTGAGCCATGGCCAGTGTGCATATATTCCAATTGGGGTAGAGATCATAGTACAAGTCTGACCAAGAATCCAAGGTTAGTGAGACACAATCCCCAGGGGTGAACCTCCTATTGTTATTCTGATCAATAGATACAAGATCAAACTGTCCTCTAACCTGCTATCTCTAGATCCATGAAAGCAAAGTTCAGGTCTCAGGATGGTCTCATCAGAGAAGTTTCTTAGTGCAATGAATAATGGTTGAGTCAGACACTCACAACTGGCCAACCTGTACAGGATGAATGTCAGTAGAATGCGCAGTCATAAATAGGCCCCACCTATTAAAAGATTAAACCATTCTCCACACTAATTCTCTGAGGATCTGGTTTCTAACAAATGGAAACAGCCAGACCATATTCACCCCAGAGCAATGCTCTTTACCAGCAAAGACACAAATTAGTTGTAAAAGAAAAAAAAAAAACAGGTGGGGTTGTAGATATTCTATGGTAAATGTAACCAAAATAAAGCTAGGTCATGAGTATTATTAGGTAAAATATATTTTAAGGTAAAGTTATTAAAAGAGACATTTGAGACTATTATATATCAATCAAGGGATCAGAAAGGTGAAAATTGCAAATGTATGTGAGCCACAGAATTGTGCTCAAAAATATCTGAAACTAATAAAGACAAATTCTCACTATATTTTACAAGATTAAAATCATTCTAAAAATCTTATTTAACTGAAGTGGAGTAACTAGAGATCAGTCAAAAGAAAATACTGGGTGTACAGATAATTGGAAATTAACATATTGATAAACCATATATTTGTTTTATTTTCATTAATTAATTTACTTATTTTTTACTTTATTTATCCACTCCTCCAGTCCCACCCTCTCATCCCACTTCTCCAATTAACCCCTTCCCTGAGGAGAAGGGGACTCTCCCACTTCATGTATCAACAAGGTACTGGAACATCAAGTTTTATTAGGATTAAGTGGTGTCTTGTACCTTACAGAAGCTTTTCGGTTTCCTGAGGTCTCATTTACTAATTATTGATCTTAGTAAATACATATTTGTAGTGGAAGAATCAGAAAGATTCACAAGGACAATTGTAAGATATGAGTGATAATGAAAACAAATACGACATGAAGAGGATTAAGAAAACTGATGCATTATTTATTCATAATAGTCAAAACCAACAACCCAAATATCTATGGACAGCTGAATGTATAAATGTAGGAAAATGTAGATAGTCAGTGGGGTGTGTTAAACTGTAGAAAAGTGTGAAGTTGGTATAAAGGACACAAAATTGATCAACCTTGAAAATGTGCTAAATGAAATAAATCAGCAATTCATATACAGATACACACACATATACATGGGCAGATATACATATAACTTCTTTATAATTTCATTGGCATGTGATAGATTCAGTGACTTTATACAAAGAGAAAGTGGGTTAGAAATTGCCACAGTTTGGAAGAATAGGGATGTTTAAGCCATTGCTTAAGGGTAGAGCTGTCTTTTGAGGTGATGAAAATGCTTTAGAACCAGACAATGGTGTGCTTGCACTTTGTGACTCTAATAAAAGTATCTAGTTATGCACTTAATGTAGTTGAAATTTAACATTTTATTTTATCAAAATACAAAGAAATACCACAGAGATCTCTCCACATAGCAAAAGATTGAGAGCTCTCAAGGCCCAGAGCTGAGCACTGTTTTGAAGTGACCATTGTTTTATTTGTTAAGCCTGGAAGCTGGTGAGCCAAAAGTGTAGGCGGAAGAAAATTTGTCCCCAGTTGATTTTTCATCTCTTGATCTTTCTTTTAACATCACCATAGCAAGAGCCTTTACATGTTGTTAGTTCTATGTGCAAAGTCTACTTATAGACATTGATTTTCTGCGACACCTTAAGATCAAAGGAATGAAATCATGGTAGACTTAGAGCATAGATAAGCCTGAAGAAGTCTATCCTAATTGAAGGAAATTAGATAAGAAGATTGTGAATTACTTAATTCCATTTGATTGGGATAACCAGAATAGGCCAGTTTGCAGAGATGAGAAAGATTGCACCTTGGCTTCCAAGTGCAAGAGGGAATGGGCAAGAAACTTAACAAATGACAGGCTTCATGTACGAGTAATAGAAATGCTTTGGAAATAAATGACTGTGCAACACTGTAGAGTTATTAAATTATATTCAGTTGCTGACTTTTAAAAGTCAATATCACAATACATAATTTGTACCTTAATAAGTTCTTTTAGAAGTCAAATCAAAGGTCTTTTTTTAAGGGTAATTGGACAGGTATCAAGTACTAAAGTCAGTTACTATGTTTATATACAATTGTAACTGTTTTCTGTTCTCCACCATTTTTCTTTTTGCCTAGACATATATCAATTCTACAGAGTTTTGCTAATTGGGATTTTATAACAAGACACAAAATTGGATATTATGAGTTCTCTTTAATAACCATTTTAATAGTGATTTGACTATAAGCATGTAAATTTTATAGTTAGGTTTCCCTTATCTACTCCAAAATTAATCCTGTTAAAATTTTAAGTAGAAATGCATTAAAGCTACCAAAGAATTTTATCATCTTATTGTTTTGAATCTTCACATCCATGAATACAGCATGCTATATCCTTATAGCATTTTCATTTCTTTTACCACTAATTTGGAATTTTCAGTATACATACTCAGAATCTCCATTTTAAGGTTTACACTTAAGAAATTTTTATTGAAACAATTGAAAATGCTACTGTTTCACTTTACCTTTTTATCTCCCAGTTATTTAGCATTTATACTTAGAAATACTAATTTGTAATGCTGTCTTTATGCAGTGTAGCCATTCTAGATTTATCAGCTATAGTATATTTTTATTCGTTTATTACTCATTGTAGAGTCCTTGCTGGTTTCTGCTATGGATAATTATATGTATAAAGGGGAGTAGTTTTATCTTTCCCTTTGAAATCACATATTCTTTATTCCTTAGCTTGGCATTCTATTAAAAAAAAAAGTCTGAGAACAATAAAGTTTGCTCTTGATTACAAGGAAAATTCAATTTTTTCACTATTAAATGCAGTATTTGTTTTAAATTCCCTTATGTTGAGGAATTAAAACCACTCACATGTTGCATGCTCCTGAAGATACTATTTATTTTTTCAAAATTTTAGAATCTATTGACATGATCCCTAATTATTTTGCATTCAATTTGGTTTCATGGGGAACAGAACTGAACTTTGTTTGAGCCAGCTTTGCAGCCTTGTGACACACTATATTTGAGCATGACATAATTATTTGCCTATATTGATATATTTGGGTTTTGCTAGCCTATTTCTTTAAAAAAATTTTCTTAGAACCTGGGAATCACAAAAAGTTGCAGAATTATTAGGGAGAGTTCCTGTGGACTTTAATGCACTTCCCTTCCAAGAGTATCATATAATCACAGCTCAATTTTCAAAGCCAGGAAAGTGGCATAGTGCAATACTATTAAACAAACTACAGACATTATTTGGATTGTCATATTTTGTATGAAATAGCATGTCAGTATAGTGCTATGAAGAGTTATCAAGTACAGATTCAAGTGCCACCACAATTACCATGGCAACCTATGCTATTAACTTGAAAATTATGGCAGACCATCCCAGATCTTGAAAATAGCATTTGAAAACCCAGAAGGATACCTGAAATCCCAAAGCACAAAAATCTATAACTTAGTGCACTTTCCATGTTGATTTGCATATTAATTAAAAACTGTGTTAATTGTTGCAGTTAAAGACAGCATAACTACTTTGATTTTTTTCTTTACTTTTTAAAATAATTTATTTACTTTTATTTTATGTGCATTGATGCTTGGCTTGCATTTATGTCTGTGTGAGGGTGTCAGGTCTTGGAGTTACAGACAGTTGTGAATTCTTACGTAAGGTGCTAGGAATTGAACCTGAGTTCTCCAGAAGAGCAGCTAGTACTAACAAATGCTGAGCCATTCTTCAGTCCCAGGGTTGCTTTTTGGTTTTGGTTTT
>NW_022196906.1:27495948-27505536 GCF_008632895.1 Mastomys coucha | reverse complement strand
TTGCTTTTTTTGGGGGGGTTGCTGTTCTTGTTGTTTCCTTTACAATTTTAGGGACAAAGGATTAGTTTTGACCACAGATCTGAGTAATTTTTACATGTTTTCTTATAAAATAAAAATGTAATTCATTTGATTTTAAGGAAAAATCTTTTTATTCACATATTTAGTTTTATTAGATATTTTCTTTATTTACATGTCATATGATATCTCATTTCCTGGTTTCCCCTCTGAAAAAAAAAAAAAAGAAAAGAATAAAATAGAAAAAAAATCGCTGTTCCGTCCCCCCTCCTCCTTCTCAACAACCCCCCACTCCCACTTCCTGGCCCTGGCATTCCCCTACACTGGGGCATAGAACCTTCACAGGGCCAATGACCTCTCCTCCCATTGATGATGGATTAGGGCATCCTCTGCTACATATGCTGCTGGAGCCATGAGTTCCACCACGTGTACTCTTTGGTTGGTGGTTTAGTCCCTGGGAGCTCTGAGGTTACTAGGTAGTTCATATTGTTGTTTGTCCTAAGAGGCTGCAAGCCCTTCAGCTCCTTGAGTCCTTTCTCTAGCTCCTTCACTGGGGACCCTGTACTCAGTCCAGAGAATGGCTGTGACTCTCTGCTTCTGTATTAGTGGGGTACTGTCAGAGCTTCTCAGGAGACAACTATATCAGGCTCCTGTCAGCCAGCACTTGCTGGAAAACACAATAGTGTCTGGATTTGATGATTAAATATGGGAAGGATTCCCAGGTGGAGCAGCCTCTGGATTGTCCTTCCTTCAGTCTCTGCTCCATAGTTTGTCTATGGAACTCCCTCCATGGGTATTTTGTTCCTCCTTTTAAGAAGGAACAAAGTATCTACACTTTGGTCCTCCTTCTTGAGTTTCTTGTGGTTTGTGGATTGTATTTTGGGTATTCCAAGCTTCTGGACTAATATCCACTTATCAGAGAGTGCATACCATGTGTGTTCTTTTGTGATTGGATTACCTCATCGGGATGATATTCTCCAGATCCATTCATTTCCCTAAGAATTTCATAAATTCATTGTTTTTAATAGCTAAGTAGTACTCCACTGTGTAGACGTACTACATTTTCTGTATCCATTCCTCTGTTGAGGGACATCTGGGTTGTTTCCAGTTTCTGGCTATTGTGAATAAGGCTGCTATGAACATAGTAGAGCTTATGTCCTTATTACATGTTGGAGCATCTTCTGGGTATATAGCCAGGAGTGGTATAGTTCCCGAGGAACTGCCAAACTGATTTCCAGAGTGGTTGTACCAGCTTGCAGTCCCACCAGCAATGAAGGAGTGTTCCTCTTTCTCCACAGCCTCTCCAGAATCTGCTGTCTCCTGAGGTTTGAATCCTAGCCATTCTGACTAGTGTAAGGTGGAATTTCAGGGTTGTTTTGATTTGCATTTCCCTGATGGCTATGGATGTTGAACATTTTCTTAGGTGCTTCTCAGCCATTCAGTATTCCTCAGTTGAGAATTCTTTGTTTAGCACTGTACCCCATTTTTAATAGGGTTATTTGGTTCTCTGGAGTCTAACTTCTTGAGTTCTTTGTATATATTGGATATTAGCCCTCTCTCAGATATAGGATTGGTAAAGATCTTTTCCCAATCCGTTGGTCATCATTTTGTCCTATTGACAGTGTCCTTTGTCTTACAGAAGCTTTGTAATTTTATGAAGTCCTCCTAAACCTGATAAACAATTTCAGTAAAGTAGCTGAATATAAAATTAACTCAAGTAAATCAGTGGCCCTCCTCTACACAAAGAATAAACAGGCTGAGAAAGAAATTAGGACAACAACACTCTTCACAATAGTCACAAATAATATAAAATACCTTGGTATGACTCTAACTAAGCAAGTAAAAGATCTGTATGCCAAGAACTTCAAGTCTCTGTAGAAGGAAATTGAAGAAGATCTCAGAAGATGGAAAGATCTCCCATGCTCGTGGATTGGCAGGATTAATATAGTTAAAATGGCCATCTTACCAAAGGCAGTCTACAGATTCAATGCAATCCCCATCAAAATTCCAACTCAATTCTTCACAGACTTAGAAAGAGCAATTTGCAAATTCATCTGGAATAACAAAAAACCTAGGATAGCAGAAACTATTCTCAACAATAAAAGAACCTCTGGTGAAATCACCATCCCGGACCTTAAACTATACTACCGAGCAATTGTGATAAAAACTGTATAGTATTGGTACAGTGACAGGCAGGTGGATGAATGGAATAGAATTGAAGATGCAGAAATCAACCCACACACCTATCGTCACTTGATCTTTGACAAAGGAGCTAAAACCATCCAGTGGAAAAATAATTAAGGAAAAAGTCTTATGACGTCTCTTGAACTACCCAAATTTGCCAGCATTACTATATCTGGGGCCATTATTAAATGAAATAAGAGTTCCTTGAACAAAGATACTACCATACTGAAGATGGTCAGTTTGATATCTAAAACAATCACTAGGCAAGTGGCTATTGAGGCATTTGAAATGATACTAGTTAACTTTAAATTTTTATTTCCTAATTATTTAACCTTAATATATATAGTGATATAGAAATATAGTGATTGTTTTTAGTGCTGTAACATTCAGACAGGGTATAGTAAATGTTTTCCAGGACATAAGGATAGTTCAGATCCCACTTCATACTACTCAGGATACAATGCAATTTAAAATTTACCAATGTCATTTATTTCTAGCAATTTAAACTCAATACTTTTAGTTGGATGCCTGTTGCTAAAATGCTGACTATGAATAAACCTAGGACCAATGAAGGCTACCTTTCAACTTTACCTCCTCTCAGGGAAACCCTGGGTAGCCACTGAAACTTTTTATTGCTACCATTATTCACAGAGCACTACATCATTTGCACGAAACATGGAGGTTGACCCCCAACCTTTTCCTCTATAACTGCTTTGAGTAGTACCTAAGCTGTACCTATATCCAGAGTTTCTTTTTATTGCTGAGTAGCCTGAGTAACGTGAACTTGTGGTTGTGTATCCAGTGAAGAACTCCTGGGCTGTTGTTTTCATTTGGAGGTGGTTACAACTAAAACTGTTACAAACATTTATGGGAACACAATTTCTGTTTTCTTAAGTGAAATACTCAGGAGTGGGGTTGCTGAGTCAAGAATTCTTGTGATCGCTTTCCTAAGTGCCTGAGCCATTTTTTTTTCTTTCACACCAGCAATAGGGGCACCAGTTGAGTAACATCTGCACCCAGCCCAGGTACCAGGTACTATTAGCATTTTAGGGAAGTTGTTATAACTAGGGCTATTTCATCATGGGTACAAATTTAATTTCTCCAATGGTTAATAGTGTTGAATGTCCTTATTTGTTATCCATACACATTCCTTGGTTAGCTGTGTGAGGTAGGTGTGTGTGTGTGTGTGTGTATGTGTGTGTGTGTGTGTGTGTATGTGTGTGTGTGTGTGTGAAAATAATAAAAGCTCCTACCAGACTTGTCACTTACTGATACTTGTTTAGCTTTTTTACAAAAACCAATTTTTTTATTTATCAAAATACTAGCTATTAGGTGATGATATGGTGTCATGCCTAAGAAGTCTTTATCTAACCCTAGAACACACAGGTATTCCTTCATGTTTTCTCCATACAATGTCTTATTTGAATAAATATAGAATTATGGTTAGTTTTGAGTTAATTTTCGTAAACTCTGTGAATCTAGTTTGCTTGTTTTTGTTATGGTTTGAACTTTCTCATCGAAAGCATGTGGATACTTAACTACTATCTCATGATTTCAGAGTCCAGACCTGTGAGACAAGTCTTGTCAGCTTAGGATACAAGAAGTTATCACAGGAGTGGTTTTGTTATGAAAGTCAGGTCTTCAAAACTCTGATCTCTCTCTGGTGATTCTTCACACTATGGAAGGCTTTAGCTGTATGCTTCTTGAAGATGCAAAATAGTTAGATTCAGTTTTACTCTAGTTAGCCAGTATTTGGAGGTCACACAAATACACCATGCACTTTGCCATCTTTACTAGAAGTCCTTACTTTGGGATTTTATAATATTTTTATTTTTATTTTTTCAATTTGTGATATAGTATAACTGAGACACTTTTATATTTTTATACTTATATTTTTATATTTATATTTTTCTTTTGTTAAAGTATTTTATGTGTTTATCATCCCATTTAGGATTGGATAAACTTAGTTTCCTGTCCTTGCAGTCCATTGCTTTTCTGTAGTTGTCACTTGCCTCTGACTTTAGGAACTTCAATAGCACTTGCTCTGGGCTTATTCAGAAGCCAGGGCTCCTTTAGAGACACAGAACAGCAGTGAAGAAGTGAAACTCAGTAGAAGAGAGATAATTCCGAGTGTGTTCTTCAAGAAAATAGTGAAATTCTTGTCTTGGTCTCTTGTTCTTCCTCCTTTTTTTCCCTTTCCTGCTTCATGATTGAGAAGGTGAGAAGATCCATTTGCCACACTTCCCCATCCAGACACTCCAGTATAGGATCAAAAGTTATGGGCCAAAGATTATGGACTGAAAGCTGAAATTATGTGCTTAACTCAACTTTTTTTTCCTTATGAGTTGATCTTCTCAGATATTATTCTATAGTAATGCTCCAAAATAAAATCTAAGACACTTGGCAGTCTTTCTCCTTTCTCCCTTAGGTCTATGAGGCTATTTCAACTTTCTTCATCTTTATTGTCTTAAATGAAAAATTTCTGTTAAACTGTCTTCAAGTTTACCAACTTGGTATTCAAATTTCCCTTGTCATTTTTATTCTGCTAAACTTATTTGATGTATTCTTTTTATTTATTGTCATTTTCTTAGTTCTACCATGCTAATTATTTTCCCTTTCAGGACTTCTTTGTCTAGGTTGGAACCCTTAACTTTTATTGATTTAAAAATGCTTTTGTCCCTATTATAGAATGCAGCAGTAATAATTGTGTTAAAGTACTTCTCTGTTTTAACTTTCTAGAACATCATTTTATTTTATTTTAAGCACTGGTCTCATTTTCTTTGTTCTTTGTACATTCCAAAGTGTTTATTTTATTTTATTTTTTTTGACATTGGGAATGCTTTGTCACCTGAACTCTGGGTCAGTTATAACCTGCAAAACCTGGGGTTGCAAGTCACATCTGCACTGGGCCAATTAGTACATATTATAGATTTCAAAAGTGATAGTATCTGTAATCGTCCAACTATGCAAACCATCCAGAAGCAATGCATCGATGCACAGCCATGGCTGTAATCCACAAACATTTCATTTACAGAAATAATGGTGTGTCAGATTTGGCCCACAGGCTACACCATGCTATTCACTACTCTGAAAAATTTTGGATTTTGTTGTAGTTATTTCAGGTTGCAGTCTGTGCACTTAGACTCCACCAAAAAATGTGTTTTCTGTGGGCAGAAGTGCAGCTCTCCAGCCAATTGTCAGAGCATTTGTTATGCTGGCTGAGAACTGCATAGATCTACACACAGAACTGGGGAGTCACCCATCCAGGTCTCTGCCCCTGAATTCTCTTATATCCTTTTGTGTCTGGGATTTGTTTTCCATTTCCTCTGGCGAAAGGCAGGGCTGTTATTGAGGCGTTGCTGAACTCTATTTCTACATTCCCTCTATGAATTGAGCCCACCCTTGGGGCAAAACTTTGTGAAAAACAAACAAAAAAAATGGATGCTTGTCCTGTTGAAGGTTCAGTTTTGACTTCACCCTCAAATCCATCTGTGTTTTTCTTTTATACTTAAACATCTCTCAATATTTCTTTATGTTGTGTTTGTGTTAGGTGGTTTGGCTGTAATGAGTACAGAGAATAGGAGACAGTGGGATTAGACCACTAAGGAAGATTCAGGTTCAATGAAGATACTTTTCATGCACAGAGACTTCTCTCTATATAGATCTTGGTTACAGGGACTTCCTTTGACCCTTCGGTGGTTTTTCCATGTCTGAATAAAATCTCTAGAATTATCAGACATACGCTTATAAGCAATCGATATATGTTAGAGTAAACTTTAAAGTCATCACCTCTTATCAACCTGTTTGACAAGTGATGTTTTGGAGATAAAGAAGTGGGTCATTACCCACTCACTTCTGCACAGTGAAAATGGAGATCTGAAACTAAGAAGGGCACTTGGCATAAAGTTTTATGTGGGGATATGCTATCTCCCTTGGCCTGATGGTCTCTCCAGGTGACAAACAGAACAGAACAGAACAGTTCAGGTGAGTTTGTCTATGAAGGGCGTGTAAGTGAAATGGAAGAAAATCTGAATAGGCATATAAAAAAACACTTGGCTTAAAGAAAACTAATTAGGTTTATGTTAGGTCATTAGGAACCCATCAGTAACATAAAAGAACCCTGGCTTCTCACCATACCCTGTGCTAACCATAAGCTCTATTTTTCTTTTCTAAAATTGTATCAAGTTTTTAAAAATATTCAGTTGGTTTAAATAGATGGTAAAATCCCAAGAATAGATGTGGCAGAAGGCCATAATCAGAAGGAATCAAGAACCAGCAAAGAGATCAGGGATGAGGAAACACAACAGATGGACCATGGATGTATACAAAGTTAAAATAAGTATAGCAAGTGACCCCAGTGTCTGGAGTGCAAGCTGTCAGTGTCTTTAGGTATATAAGGAAAGGAAACATTTTAGAGATGAGAGAAAGAGATGTATTCTGATCTTTTCCATTTCTTTATTCAGCCCTAGTTTGCTTGCAGGTGCTTTCTTCTTGTCAGAGGAGGGACGCGTGGAGCAAATATCATCAGGACATTATTATCTTTAAAGGCCTCTATCATGAAAATAAAACTGGAATACTTAGTAATCCGGACACTTGTGTTAACCTCAGACATATCTGTGACTGAGATACATAATAATATCTGATAGAAAATATAACTGTCATAGAAAATAGGTTAACATGGTGTCATACACTAAAGTACTATGTGTATCTGTGGGCATAGCTGTTTTGCTTAGGGTACTTGTGTGGGGAAGGTAGAGGAGTGCCATGGGAAAATTACTTATGGATATTTGCACTTTGGGACATATTAAAGAATGCATGATTTTTCTTAGTGAGCATGTAACTATAAAACTAATTTCACTGAAAATGAGAATATATAATACTGTTTTGAGTGTCTGTGTCAAGCACAGTTCTCAGTACTTTTATATATATCATCTCATCCCTCATCTCTATGGGAGATGCGCTATCTTTATTTCCCATTGTAATGCCAAGGAAACTGAGCTATAGAGATGTGGGTAATTTATCCAAAGTCATCCAACGTATCGATCATAAAAGCAAGACACTTTTAGCCACTATATTTTTTGCAGCAGTTCTCAATGTTCCTGCATATTAGAACCATGTTTGATGCTTTAAAAAATATCTGTAATTAAATTATGACCCAGGTATGCATGCATATACCTATGTTTAGTTTTTACAGCTCCCCCAGGGCAGCTTGAATGTATAGCCAAGGTTTAGAAAGACAACTTCACTGACTGCTGTATGAGAGGGTGCATGAAAAAGAAGCATAGAGATTAGTAGAATAAGGGAAGGATGCTTACATGTTAGCCAAATTTACTTTTGTTGGAATGGATTGCGAATGACACTAATTACACCTGCCTATACCCTGTGAAAAACATCATTTGGAAAATAGAGAATGTAAATGAAGAGAGCACAAGTGAAGGGAAAAAGTTTAACTTTACCCAGATTTTTTTAAGATAAAAGGTTGAACTCTTGTTAGCCTAGCAAGCTTAGTTGATACAGGCATTAGTGAAGAGTAGAAACAAAAAAGGTCTAAGGATCTCCAAGTCTGCTTCTGAGCACCAAGAGAATTTTGGTTCTAAAGAGAAGGTAGAACTTGTGTTTGATGAAAGCAGCCCTAGTCTATGTTTGATCCTCCCATCATTGACCCATTGTTGCCTTGGGTCAGGTCTGTCTTTTGAGGTGGTCTAATATGTTGTAGAATTGAGTTCTGTTTTCCTGGGAGTCTGTTTCTTCCTCCAGCTGGCACCAAGGCCTTTCCTTTCCCTCTAACATAAGATTCTCAAAGATATTTTGATTTTCTTAAATCTATTTTCTAATAGTCTAGTAGCCAAAGGATGAGCTGCATTCACCTGCCATGATGGGTCTAGACTGAGCCTCTGAGGCTCTATGGCCCTACTGTTAATGTGTTTACCCAGTTGGCCTCTTTTTTACACCTTTACACAACTGAGAAAAAAAAAGGTGTTGAGTAGACATTAGAATTCAGGATCCCTTAGAATATGGTTATGAGAACAAGCTAGGCTGCTCAGAGAAAGCCACTGACAATAAGTCTTAATAGTCAATGATAACCCTAAACTAAGGAGTTCCAGAGCCCAGTCAGTTCCTGAGACATCTGGCCAGAGGAGAGAACAGGACCAGAGCAGAGCTGGTTTCTGAAATTCTTCAAGGTCTCACCAAATATAATGAAACAAACATAGTCACCAATCAAAATTTTATTAATATCACTGCTTTACCCCTACCAATCATATTAGAAGATATCTAACCCTTCTAGAAAGTTCTCATACCCCTGTGTAAAAAGGGGACCTGTACAGCCCTTTTGATGAATGGTCCCATATGCTGGTTGTTTCTGCAGAATAAACACTCTTTGCCTTTGCGTACTATTTGATTCTGGGATTTTTCTTTCAGTGATTCTCGGACCCTAACAGTTATAAGAGCTGATGGTCACATAGGTTATCCAGCATGACCTTTATTTTGTTCTTATTCTGAATCAACCATGAGCAGAAACTTCATGAGAGCAAGACACATGTCCGTTCCTTTAATTATATGCCTATTGCTGAATTTAATGACCCATGCAAATGCACACAGTGATCTTGGTACTCTTGAAACAGCAGCTATGCTTTATGCATCTGCATTTCTCACAGCTTTTAACTCTGTGACTGGTGTGGACTGTTCATCAGTTTGCTGAATTTTGAATTTAACCCCCCAAAACCTCAAATTTAAATTGTACTGATGTTCAGAATCTGTCTATCATCTGGTTCACTGGCCCTCTCTTGTTTACATGGATAATTGAGACAGGAATTGTAAGTAAAACATTTTAATAGCTCAGCCTCACTACAGCCCTTTACCCATCATAATATGTGCAAGATCCATTCTTTGCTTTTCATGAGGTTCTTTGATTACTTACCTAGAGTCGGAATTTCTCAGCTTTTCTGACTCTAGGCTTTTCTGCAGTTTCTAACTCCACACCAACCAAGTCTGGCTGCCTAGGAAATAAAGATTCTGTTTATAAGAATTTCAGGTTAATCTAGTCAGCTGAGGTCAAGAATAATAAGACATATGTTGAGGTATACTATTGCATCCCAGGTTTTACTATCTTCTTCTCCTTTTGGTACTGTCTGGGCTAGTTAATCCTTCTGCTCACACTGAATTGATTCTCCAGCCAAGTTCAGGAGCCAGCTTCATTAGCAAATAACAAAGGGCATCCTTGATGTGTATTTGCAGCTTCCAACTAGTTATTCTGAGATCCAGCTGTTTGTTTTAAGCATTTGCTCAGAGTCATCTTAGTGACTTAAAGTCTATGATTAAAAGCTTGCACTGTCTGGACCTGAGAAATTTTTTTTTCTTTTTCTTTTTCTTTTTTTTTTTTTTTTTTTT
>NW_022196906.1:27476612-27494754 GCF_008632895.1 Mastomys coucha | reverse complement strand
TTTTGATTTGCATTTCCCTGATGACTAAGGATGTCAAACATTTCTTTAGGTACTTCTCAGCCATTCGGAGTTCCTCAATTGAGAATTCTTTGTTTAGCTCTGTGTTGAGAGAAAATTAGGATCATCACAGGGAGGGGGAGGAGGTGCTTCAAGGCACAGTACAGCTCTTTAATGGAATCATGGTCTCCCACAACACATAAGACTTTTGCTCTAAGCTTTTTGGATGGAGAACAAAGTCCCCTGGAGCACAGAAAACAGGTAAAATAAGTAAGCTGCAATGTAATCTGCTTGGTCTCCAAATACAAGAGCAGGCAGGATAAATATGCCCAGTAGCATGTGTAGAATCTGAGAAGATCTCAGGGAAACCTTCGAGCTGATATGGATGGGCATGAATACCCTACATGCTAGAATGTAAAGGAATTACTTGTACTGTCCCGAAACCACTAAGGAGGCACAAGTCTAGACCTAACAGTTTCTGTCTGGAAGACCTAAGTGTCTTGGTCTCAATCACAGGAACAAATAGAAGTTATTTCTTTTTTCTACCCAGCTGAGTATATATAAAAATCCAATTCCCTGAGTACTTTAAGGTGATTCCCTGCATCCTATCTACAAATATGAATGGGCAGAAGCCATAGTTGGCAGCTGGTTTTCCCAGTGGAAAGTTTGGAAGAGGTACTGGACTTAAGAGTGTTCTTGACTAGGGCAATGCTGGACACACCACTGCCCCATAATGCCACTGCTTAACATATTAAAATAAAGATGGTGGATCTTCATCCATTTTAAAAGCATCTTTCTTCCACCCCGCCCCACTCTGTCCTAGAAACAAGCACAGGATAAATGGCTTCAAACATCTTTATGAAAATCTCTTAAGGCTCAAGCTCCTTGACCAGCTATTAGTGACTTTCCTGAACTTGAGAAAGAATCCCAGCCCTTTTAAATTTGAATAGAGCCAAGCAAAGTCCAATACGTCCTGTTCTTTGCTGTTTTCACTGACTACTTTCTGCTTCCCATTTCCCTCTAGCCTTCCAAGGCTCTGTCTCATCCTCTAGGAAACACTCCAGAGAGGGAAAAGCCCCACTGCAAGCCTCTGATTATAAATTACTTTCCTTAGCAGGAGCCTTATCACATGGTGGAATAGGAGACATTAAGGAGATAAACATGTCCAGATAAGAAATGCAAGGCTAGAGATTTGCCCTGGGGACACAGAAGTTTCAGCTTGACATCTACTTTGTGTAAAACTGTTTTGTTGCTTTGTGGAGCTTGCCCTGCCTCCACACCCCAAGGAAGCAGTTACCTCCATAAGCAGCCTACTAGAAAATTCTGTGTGTACTGAATAAGATCAGAGGCTGGGTAAATATGTATTGCAATGACAGGATAGCTGGGTTTTGTTTGCTTGTTTGGCTTTACTTTGTTCTCTGTTTATGCTTAAATGCCAGATGTCTTGCCAACTACCTCAGCACTAACTACTTAAGGCTTACCTACCTCATTCCTAGAGGGACCTTGTCCTCCAGTGGTCTAGCCTAAAGAAGATTAGCTATTAAACAGCAAGACTGACAATTTCATCAGATTATGAGGCTTCTGAAACCCCAAGCATTTTCTATTTCACTGATAAGTGTTATGGGAAAGCAGTCCTCCATTCTGTCTTTGCTTCAGTACATTTTTTCTGTAAAGGATGTTGTAATTAGAACATGTAGAGGATTGGTGGTAGATGTTGGGGGTGAATGAAGAAGAGGGGGTGCCATTCTGAGATTCTATATATTTCATATTTTGGCAGTCCTAGTCTCTCCTTGCAATAATAATTTGATTTATCACAAAATCCCTTCTATGTATAGGTCTTTAGTAATATGAATGCATATTAAAATACATATTATAAACATCTGAATATATGTATGCATGCATACAGGTATTAAGTATATATGTGTATGTGAAATAAATATGTGCACATACAATTCTCTTATTATAATAATGCAAACCATTATAGAAACTTGATAGCCAACATATTGGTACATGTCCTTCTAGCATTCTATTTTCTTAAGTATCCATACTCTGAACTACTTGTTGGAAGTTAAGCAAGATATTTTCTTCCTCAATCAGGCAGCAAGGCTTGGACAGAAAGTTGGAGAAAGGAACAGGAATCTCTTACAAACACAGTTTGAATATAGGTCTGTCAAGGTGGAGCTCTCTCTGTGGTTGAATGCCTTCCCTCCTTGAGATAAGCTACTCCTCCCACTTTTACAACAGGCTCTATACATATGAGACCAGAGCAAGTTTCTATCTCTCCAGTACCTCACAACACAGAAGCACAGAGGGCACATCCTGAAATTTTCAGGGCAAGTGACTCAGAGGGTCCCATGTCCAACTGATTTAAGGTAAAGCTTTAAAAACTTGTCACATCTTCTCCATGGATGCTACCAATCTCTCTCACACAGACACCTTTGCCATAACCTGTGCAGGAGAACTTCTGAAGAGTAGTACGCCTGGTAGAAAATAGCATTGGACAGGTATAAGATGTGGCAGGATATGGCAAGTGTATTAATAAATCCCTTTGAATAAGAACCTCTCTTTCTCCTCATGAGCTGGTAAACATCCTTCCTCATTCACCCATTTGATCTCAGTAACATGGTCTAGTTTTGAAATATGGGATAATGGTTTAGCTCACAACAGAAGAAAATGCAGAGGAGAAAACACAGAGCTCAATGAGTTTGCAGGCCATGATGGCTGCTCTAGCACCTTCTCTTTAGGATATCAGCTGTGGCATCTCCCTGTCATTCCTGTCCTAGTCAGGGTTTCTATTCCTGTACAAACATCATGACCAAGAAGCAAGTTGGGGAAGAAATGGTTTATTTGGCTTACTTCCACATTGCTGTTGATCACCAAAGGAAGTCAGGACTGGAACTCAAGCAGGTCAGGAAGCAGGAACTGATGCAGAGGCCATGGAGGGATGTTCCTTACTGGCTTGCTTCCCCTGGCTTGCTCAGCCTGCTCTCTTAGAGACTTCCAGCCCAGGGATGGTACCACCCACAATGAGCCTTTCAACCTTGATCACTAATTGAGAAAATGTCCCACAGCTGGATCTCATGGAGGCACTTCCCCGACTGAAACTCCCTTCTCTGTGATAACTCCAGCCTGTGTCAAGTTGACACCCAAAACCAGCCAGTACAATTCCTAAGCAGGTATATCCTCTTCTCTCAGCCCTTAGAGGCAGCAATGATAGCTTTAACCATCACAACTAGCTTCCTAGGTTCCTTAGTGATCAAGCACTTCTCAAAACTGTCCTTCACTGCCTGGGTTTGACGTTTGGCCAACTGCTTCTCAGTCCCCTGATACTTACATAATTCTCAAGAAGACTAGCTTCATGCACATACCACCATAACCCTGAAGAGAAAGACTCATGCAAGAATTGATGATGAAGTTATCGAAATGGTCACAGTCAGGGCGGTGGTGGCACACACCTTTAATCCCAGCATTTGGGAGGCAGAGACAGGAGGATTTCTGAGTTAGAGGCCAGCCTGGTCTACAGAGTGAGTTCCAGGACAGCCAAAGCTACACAGAGAAACCCTGTCTTGAAAAAAAAAAAAGATGGTCACAGTCAACATCTTCATATTGTCATTTTCTTGGAAACTGCACTTTGTGGGCAAAGTACAGGTATCTATTTACAATGGAGTTACATCTGGATAGACTTGTCATAAACTAAAAATTCATGAACCATATGACTTACCAAAGATTCTAGCATACAGACAGCACACTCACAAGTGTTATTTCCATGGTGATCACTAAAGATCATATCACGAGAGTTTAACACAGCTACCCCAAGCTCAGAAGAAGAGACATGTCCAAAATTTGAAGGATGATTTCTACTGAAAGAAGTTGCTTTTGCACTATCCCAAGACAATAGAACCTAAGTGTCCACCATAAGTTGGAGGATCAGGATATGTGTAACAATGGGCTATGCACAGAACACCATTTTTCAGCTGCTATCAGCTGCCTTCAGTCTTCAAGGGTTAGCGACTTAGTTTTTTCTAATTATTGTTGTTGGCCTTGGTCATGCTGTCTATATACTATATTGGTGACCCCTCCTACTTTTTCATCTCTGAGTTCTGGGTTGGGAAAACCTCTGTCAGTCTTTCTTCTATACTTGTGGCTTCTGGGCAGGTCTGATTGTCAGTTTGGTGATGCAACATGTATTTTTTTAAAAGCAAAACAAAATGGTGATTATCCTTGCCCATGAGTGTCAGTGCCATGGAGCACTTGACAATTCCCTTAAGAGACCAGGGTCTTCCATACAAAACTGATTTCACTCAAGATGATTCTAAGACAAAGGTCAGTTCTACATGTATTGACTCCTGGATAGAAAAAGAAAGACTGAATTTTCATTTTAACCTGCCCTTGCATTATCCAAACAGTTTGTGTCCTTTCTTTACACCATTCCTAAAGTAATTCTGATTTCTTTAGTCCATATAGCCATGTGTGTTGGAAAAAACTGACCCTGAATGATACTTCAAGAGCAGGATTCATTTGTGCCTTGTTTTACCCATATTTAAGAGTATAAGCATAGATTCCAGCATACCAATGATCACAGGGATTGAAGAGCAGATCTGTTGAGAAGTTTCTAGGATTTTCTTTCCTTAAAATGCGACCACAGGAAAAGAAATACCTTTGTCTCCTCTTCTCTTGAGTGTTGTTATGCTTACATGATATGCTTGGACCTGCAGCAGCCACAGTGACTACAGATAGAGGACAAAGCCATCTGGGAAGACAAAGCTGAGTGATGCAAAGAACCTGAGTATGGAGAATGGCTGAACATCCTCCACACTTGGACCGTTGACATCAAGGCATCTTGCTTAGGGACTTCTTTTGCTTACAGTAACTCATAAAGCCCCACTTTCCTCTGGCTTTTTATTTCCGCACTGTCATCTGTACCATTTTTTTTTTCTTGGTGAAAGCTTAATCCTCAGGTAAGCTTATGAGAAATTATAAAAGACACAGTATATGTATTTTTTTGTTTCAACTTTGCATAATTGGAAGCCTCAGACCTACCAAAAGCCAGACATTCAGGTTTTTAAAAAGCATAGATCTTTTTTACATGCCTTTACTTCTTATTCACAGAAATAAATGTAAAACATAAACCAAATGTTTGACGTTTGTCTGTATACCTTTCACTGAAATGAATCCCTAAAAGATAGAACAGGAGCAATAATGGCTATACCTGTAAACTGTCTCTTGTTGAATATCCTGTGTATGGGCAAAGACTGGTTAAGAGTGAGCACTCCATAATTATATGTTGTATTTGCTGTCTATTTCTCCTTTGTAAAAGAAATAATAGAGTAGTTATATTATTAAATAAGCATTGTTATAGAGTGATATGGCTTGGGCTCTTGCTGATAAAGGTAGAGAAATAGAGATATGTAGATATAAATATATAGATGTTATATAGATGTGGCTGTATAATAAGTTGTGACTTTGGAGATTGGGAATGTGTATTTCCATCATATACACTCACAATAATTCATCAAATTCTTAGTATGTATTGAATGATTAGAATCTTCTTTGTTTCTTAGTAACACTGGATACAAACAAGTTTTGAACAGAACCAATGGATTTGTTTAGTAGTGCCACAAGGTATGAGATCCAGCAGGTTGCCATTATTATTAATGTAATGGATACTTATTGAACATCTGTTTTATTCCAGATACTTTTCTAGATTCTAAAAATATACTTAAATGTAATACTGATAAGGTCTCTGAACTCAAGAAACTTATAATCAAGCCACATTATATTATTATATTTATATATTATATTTTCACTAGACAAAGAAATAATGAAGAAAACCCCATCTCAAATTTATATAGTGATAAAATCAAGAATATAAATATCCAGGAATATCCATATACTAATGAAAGTCATCCTCAAAGTGCCATGAGACTGAAGAAAAATCCAGGTCGGAAAATGAGTACAAAGTAAGGCTCTAGGCATCAGCAATACTAGTGACCACCCATGATTTGGTACAAAAGGACTGAATATCTTGTTGAGGATAACAGTGATGTTGCCTAATTTGGAATATAATTTATCTAAAGTAATATCAGAAGCTTCCAACATTCCTGGATCTGGCCACAGAAGCTTCTGTCAGTGCAATTCTCTGTGTTGCTCTAACAGCTTGATGTATTCTTAATGTGCCTTGGTAAACTGTGTGGGAAATAGATCAGGGTCACTCAGAGGTCACCATGACACTACAACTCAAGGTGGCTGAAGTCATGTCAAGTCAAATTCTTACAATGGCTAAAAGCAAGAGACAAATATGAAGAAGAACCATAAAACTCTGAATGTTTTCCTGAAGGATGAAGACAGTAGTGATCTGTATGGATGAACAAGTCACCAATTGTGGTGGCAAAAACAGAGCCACAAGCATTTGGGTGCCAAAACATGGCAACTTCAGTAAATGAAAGATGAGATGGATAATGGGTGAATGCCAGGTACAGATGGGTAGAGAGTGTTAGAGGTTAACAGCAGAGGTCCCAGATAAAATGATATGCCTTGAGGAAAACAGAAATAATTGTTTGGAGGTAGGGATGAGTGAGGAGAACCACAAACTTTCTAAGAATCATCAGGTCATGGTTTGTTTCTTTAACCATGGATGTAGCAATTATAGGCTAAAAGCCTTCCTGTAAGGACAAGAGATAAAGAATATATTTGACTTTGATAATGGAATCATTTGATTGGAATAAAAGGTGCCTAGATTAATAATCGTAACTCTGGGTATGTTTATGGTGTATTTCCAGAGAGGATAAAGTAAGGAGAAACAGCCCCTCCACAAAATTTGGGCTGCACTTCTTATAAACTGCAGATTCTTCCAGAAAAAAAATCAGGGTGAAAAAAAAAAACAACTTAGTGAAGGGAGACTCACCCCTCATGATGCACTGACACTTCTAGAACTGAGGTAAACTAAATCATTGCTTCTCTATGTTGGATTATTGTTTTGTATTTGCTTCTTGTTTTTCAGATCTATCAGTGGCAAGATAAGTAACTAAAATGCATTCTAAGAAGGAATTTGGAAGGGTCTAGATGTATGTGTTCTAGATGGTTGGTCTATAGCTGTTGACCATGAAGGCTAATATCCATAGATTTCTGGTGTGTGCGATTAGGTGGCTTACTTCTGAATAGAGCATCTAGAGTGGAGTCAGCTCAAAGAGATCTGGAGAGTATAAATACCCTGGCTCAAATTTTCAACTCATTGATAAGTCTACATATGACCTGAATGTATCTATGCTGTGTTAAAAAGCAGAGATATCATGTGTGTCTCCTGATAATACACAGGAATTCAGCAATGTGAAGTCCAATTCCTCACATTTCACGAAGTACCTGGATATACTCAGTTATGTTCCATAACTTCCCAATCTGCAAAAATAGCAAATTAAACAAAAGAAGTCTATAGTCTACCTCTGCAAGAAACACAGCTGGGGAATTGGTTAACATTAGCTAGGGAGCATATGTTTTCCCTTCTAGTCATTCATTTTTCCTGAAAAGCAAATATTCATGATTTTTGATTTAACAATGAAGCCAAGTTGTATATTTTTCCATCTATAAGTATTGGTCACATGAACTGAATACCTTACTTTTTCCTAACATAGTTTCTCAAGTGGAAAATGAGATAACAGCTACCATAAGATAGTTATTGTGGACATTAAAAAGCGCAGTGCCTGAGAGACAGTGAACATTCAACAGACCTCAGCTGTTTGTTATTAAATGTGAGTAGTATTTCTGATTTACTCACTAAAGTTGTCACAAGTGTGCGATATCTCCCTGTGCTTTAATATTTGAAGTCACTAAAGCCTCAGTGAGTACTGATGAAGTACTTTGTCTCTGGCGCTTAATAAGCTCTTTAGGTTCAAAGAGAATCTCATCTGAAATAGGGTGAGAGACTCAGCCATATGTCAGTCTAGTGACTAAAGCTAAGCTTTTGGTTTGCATGGTTTTACTCTGGCAACTTAATACCATTGATTAGTAATGTGAAAATTACCATTTGTTCACCAGATAAGCAAATGTATTATTTCCCTATATTATGGAAATAAAACCCAACATGTTACTTCCTTGAATTATTTCTTTATGTCTCAAGATACAGTGTATCTTTTACAAATTAAGCCAATGATGGTGGTCCAAAGGCTCTCAGTAGACATTTATTTTCTTTTGGGACTTTATCATCTACAATGAAATAATAACTATGGATGAATAAACTAGGCAGGATGACAAGAAACAGAGCAAATTAATGTATCAAACAGCATTAGTAAGACCTGTATAATGATAATACCAGTTGACATGACAACTCAGATGTAACAAATCTCAAAAGGTCTCACTCCTAGATAAAGTGCCACAAGTAATTGACAGCTGCTTAGAGGAAGAGAACCAGTCTTAACCAGGGACAAGCCCGCCTGATTGGTTATCCAATATCAAGTGGTTATATTTAAACTCATATACATAAGAACAACACAAAATAAACTCATCAAATTGTATGTATGCACATGCACACACTCGCGCGCACACACACACACATATACACATACACATATACATATACATATACATGAGGTCGATAATTTGATAGATAATAGGGAGGTACATAGGGAGTCCAGGGGAGGGACAGATGACAATAATGTACAAAATTCTCAAAAATTAAATAAAACATACAAACAAAATGCTGCGAATTCTCTTTCTGCTTACTCCTACCAGCCCACCCCTACTCAGTTAGGAAATCTTATCTTTCTATCATATAAACTGTACCTTCAGTGCTAATGTTTTTCTCAAGAAAAATGATTACTTTCCAACCAGACCCCTCCCCCCCCCAAAAAAATCCCATTGCTGTCCTGGATATCCTGACGCCCACTCCTGTTCTGAAAAGGATTCCTGAAGAGAATGCTTCCTATCACAAAATAATATGTAATTAGATCAGAACATGGCCAGACAGCACATTAACTTTTTGCAATGTTGAGTCTGCACAGAAACCTCAAAAAAAAAAAAAAAGCTGCTCATTTGTTCCTTGGATATAACATTGGGACTTACTGTGGTTATGCATAGGCAACATGGTGGTCAACAATACAGACATGGTCCCTATCTTACCATAGTGCTAACTTGTTAAGTTATATAGCTATTATTTATTTTTTATTTTTTTTTGAGACAAGGTTTCACACTGTAAACTGGACTGGCTTCAAATTGGTGGTATTGATCCTAGCTCTACCTGCCAAGTACTAAGATTATAAGCAGGTGTCATCATACATAAAAATATTTTAGTTTTAGAAATTGAACAGTCGGCTATCCCAGAGTGACCTCCATAACTCCATTCTTCTCCAATCTCTCCACCCACTTTCATCAGACATGTGGATCCTGAACCACATAAGTGAGTTTTCTTTTCCTCACTCATCTCCCCTGCTTGTTGAATCCTCTGGAGTAAGCCAAGCTGCTCTGAGCAGTTACCTCAGGGGAACGTCCATTCTCCCCAAACCTCTCTGCCCATCTTCATCAGACCTGGTGAGCCTGAACAGGTAAGCTTCCCTTCCCATACCCATCTTCCCTGCTCACTGAGTCTACTGGGCATTCCAAGCAGACCTCGATTCTCTGACCACCTCTCTGTTCTGCCCACCTTCTATGGCTCTTGAACCATATGGACCTGTGAATCCTGAATCATACAGATCTGCAGATCCAGAATCATACAACCCAAGGATACCGAACAGAGGTCTGCTTCACCTGGACAATTGAGATTAACCCCCTTCCCAATACCTACTACAATAAGAACATCCAGCGACCAAACCATCCACATGGCTAAAGGCCCTCAGAAAATATTACCAACAAGAGCCAAGGCGATATGAGACCTTCAAAGCACACTACGAAGCACACACACTTCAAAACCCACTACAGTAAGCCCTGTATATCCTAACACAACGGAAGCACAAGAAAATGACCTTTAAGCCAATCTTATAAGCCAGACTTATATAGATGGTAAAGGCCTATAAAGAGGAAATGAATAAATCCCATAAAGAAATACAGGAAAATGCAATCAAACAGGTAGAAGTCTTTAAAGAGAAAAATCAAATAAATTCCTTAAAGATATACAGATAAATACAAATAAACAGGTGAAAGAAATAAATAAAACCCTGCAAGACCTGGAAATGAAAGTAGAAGCAAAAAAGAAAACATAAACTGAGGGAATCCTGGAGATGGAAATCCTAGGGAAGAGAACATCAATAACAGATGCAAGTATGAACAACAGAATATAGGAAATGGGAGAAAGAATCTCCAGAGTAGAAGATACAACAGAAGAAATTGATATATCAGTCAATGAAAATGTTATTTCCAAAAATTTTCTTGACAGAAAACATCCAGGAAATCTGGGACACCATGGAAAGCCCTAACCTAAGAGTAATAGGAATGGAAGAAGGTGAAAACTCCCAATTTGAAGTCCCAGAAAATATTTTCAATGAAATCATAGAAAAAAAACTTTCTCAACCTAAAAAAAAGAGATGCCTATAAACATACAAGAATAATTATCAAAATTAAACCCAACTTCTCAAGAGATATTCAAAAGGCCTGGACAGATATCTTACAACAAAACAAAACAAAACAAAACAAAACAAACAAACAAAAACCAGAGGTGGCAAACTAGCCTACTATATCCAGTAAAAACTCTCAATAACCATAGATGGAGAAAAAAAAAGTATATTAAGAAAAAAATCCAAATTCATCTATCCACAAATCCAGCCATTCAGAAAACATTAGAAAAAAGTCTAAGTCAAAGAGAATGAGAATAACTACATAAAATAAAATGCAAAAAATAAATAATTTCATACTAGAAAAATCAACAAAAGCATACACACACCACCACCACCAGGAATAACAGGAAATAACAAACACTAGTCATTAGTAATATCTCTCAATATCAATGGACTCAATTCTACAGTAAAAAGACATGGGATAACAGAATGGATGTGGAGCCAAGATTCATCATTCTGCTGCATACAATAAACATATCTCAGCTATAAAGGAAAACATTAATTCATTGTAAAAGACTGGGAAAAAGTTATCCAAGCAAATAGACCCAAGAAGCAAACTGGAGTAGCCATTCTAATATCGAATAAAGTTGACTTTCAACCAAATTTAATCAAAAGAGATAGGAAAGGACAATTCATTTCAAACTCATCAAAGGAAAAATCTACCAAGATGACATCTGAATTCTGAACATCTATGCCCCAAATACAAGGGCACCCCCATTTGTCAAAGAAATATTGCTAAAGCTTAAATAGTATGTCGAACCTAACACATTAATTGTTGGAGACTTCAACACCCCACTTTCACCAATTGATAAGTCATCTAGACAAAAATTAAACAGAGAAATCATAAAACTAACAGATATGAATCAAATGAACCTAACAGGTATCTATAGACTATTTCACCCAAACCAAAAAAAATATATATCTTCTTAGAACTTCGTGATCCTTCTCCACAATTAATTTAGAATTCAATTTGGTGTTTTATCAGAAAACTGGGAATGGTCCTAGCTCAAGACCCAGCTATACCACTCCTGGTTATATACCCAAAAGATCCTCCAAACTCTCACAAAGGCACTTGCTCACATATGTTCAAAGTAGCTTTATTTGAAGTAGCCGAAAACTGGAAACAACCTAGATATCCCTAAACTGAAGAAAGGATAAAGAAAATGTGGTACATATACACAATGAAATATTATTCAGCTATTAAAAACAAGGGCATTATGCATTTTCCAGGCAAATGGATGGAACTTGAAAATATCATCCTGAATGAGGTAACCCAGTCCCAAAAGGACATCCATGGTATGTGCTCCCTTATAAGTAGATATTAGCCTTAAAATACATGGTATGCATGGAACACTGCACAGACCCAAAAAAGCTAAACAAGAAGGAAGGCACAAACAAAAAATGCTTGAATACCACTTAGAATGGAGAACAAAATAGTCATAAGAAGCAGGAGGGAGGGAACTAGGTGGAAGAGGTATGGGGAGGGGAGTAAGGGTGTTCATGATTAGGTGTGGGGATGAACAGAAGAGAGGACTACATTGCCATGAGAGTGAATAGAAATCTGCAGCTGATGGGGGTGGGGATGTAGGGGGCATCTCCGGGAAGAGACGGAGACCTGGGATAAGGGAGGCACCCAAGAATCAATGGGAGTGTCCTTAGCTGTGACTCACAGAATTGGGGATATGGAGCCTGGGGAGGGTCCCTCTTATGGCCAGGTAGGAACCCCAATGCAGCAATAGGGACACCAACTCACCCACAAAACTTTTGATCCAAAACATATCCTGACTACAATAAATGCAGGGCTTTGGGATGGAGCAGAGAAAGAGAAAATGGCCACCCAATAACTAGCCGAACTCTAGACCAATCCAATGGGCAATCACCAATCACTGACACTATTAATGATACTCTGTTATACTTGCAAACAGGAGTTTAGCATGACTGTCCTCTGAGAGAGTCCAGGTAGCAGCTGACTCAGATAAATATAGACACCCACAGCCAAACAGTGGATGGAGCTTGGGGACCCATATAGAATAGGAGAAAGTACTGTGGCCCTGTAGGGGATAGCAACTCCACAGGAAGACCAACAGGGTCAACTATACTGGACCTTTGGGCCTCTCAGAGATGGAATTGCCAATCAACATATATGGACTGGAGCTAGACTTCCTGCACATATGTAGATGTGCAGCTTAGTCTTCATCTGGGTTCTGGAGAACTGGAACAGGGGCTGTCCCTGTTCATGGGGTATGTTCTCCTAGCTGGGCTTTGTCTGGCTTCAGTGGGAGAGGACACACCTAGCCTCACAGAGACTTGATGTGCCAGGGTGTGTGTGGGGGGGGGATATCCAGGGAGCCCCACCCACTCAGAAGAGAAAGAGAGGGGACATGGGAGAAGGATTATGGAAGAAGGTGACCAGGAGTCAGGCAGTAAAGGGGATGTAAAATGAACAAGTAAAAATAAATAAGTAAATAAATAAATAAATTTCAAAAAGAAATTGAACTCTATATATCTATCATCAAGCTAGCTAGCTCTGTGTGTATGTGTGTGTGTGTGTGTGTGTATGTGTGTGTCTGTGTGTGTGTGTGCATTCATGCACACATGGGAAATTGCATAGGAAATTAAGAAAGCCAAGATTTGAGTCTCAGCTGTAATATAGACTAACTGTATAAGTTAGCATGACAGCTACTCCCCCTCTGATTCATCTAGCCAGTAGTGTGGAGAAAAGGGAGAGTATATGATGCATAAACCCCTTTAGAGCTTATAAAATTCCATGTCTTTGATGATTGCTATTTCTTGAATAGTCCCCTGGATACATCCCTACTGTAGCTGTTCTATGTGCCTCTATTCTGCCTTGGAACCCAGGAGCTCTTCTAAACATTCATAAGGAGAAGGATGGGTTTGGAAAATAAGAGTTAGCCAAAAGCAGCCTCAGAAACAACCATTTCTGGTGCCTGTTATAAGTCATGTACCATCCCAACCCCAAAGACAGGGAACAATTCTGCTGAGCACAGTTGACATACAATCTAAGAACAAAGTCAGAGTCGTTGTTAATAGACTGTAAACCATCAATGATGGTCATATTCAAATAAAAAAATTTAAAGTGATGTTACATCAATCGAGTTAATAACCAATCCAAACAAAATTACTTATGAAATTTAGGAAGAAGGGAGACCTAAGAGATGAAGAAACAATATAGGGAAATGATTTTAAAACCAATATTTTTTTTTACAGCATTCATTCTATTTGTGTGTGTGTGTGTGTGTGTGTGAGAGAGAGAGAGAGAGAGAGAGCAAGGTCATAACCCCAGGCTTAACACATGTTTCAAGGTCACTGTTCTTCTTGAACATGCAAAGAGGCACCAGTGTACACAGCTTGAAAAAGAACACAGAAAGCAACAGAAAATAGTTTAAAATCAGTAGCCTTGTAGGCTGGACAGTTATTCTTAAAAACCCATAGCAAAAACACTGCTTAGCACTAATGCTAGCTAACCTACAGATAAACTTGGAGTTTATTTAGACCCGATGGTTGTCCTGTAAATAGGTCTTTAAAATAGAATCTGACTCAGAAGCTCTGGGATAGAACCTAAGATTTTGCCTTCTAACTAGGTACCATCTGGTGCCATCATTACTGTCCTAGCAGGGTAAAGAATCCTATAGATCCTGTGTGCAGGCACCTTTAAGTTGGTTCAAGTAATTTTCACTGTGTTTTCTGGAATTCCATTTTTTTCCTTCTTAAAACAAAGCAGGTTTTCCCTGTTTCTTATAGGATTTCATAAAAGTCATAGAAGGAATGCCTGAGTCTCAACCATAGTTCCTACTGTCCCCTATCCTACTTGGTGAAAAACAACTGGTTATCTTTGCCTCTTTAGCTTAGACTGGAGTCTTATATCACAGCACTACCTGTCCCTTTCCATACACAAGGCTTATATATGCCATGCCTTCTTTTTTTTACTTTTTATTTTCTTTTACTTTCCTTTTCTTCAGTCCAATATATCTCCAAATCAATACAGAGTTCTTTTTAGGTTGTATTCCCTTTAACATTCCCAAACAGGTAGTGATTTTTAAATTTGTTTATTCAGTTTATCTCATCCACCAATGCAGATAAAGTGTCTGTTTGACACCCAAGCTCAAAGCACGACCATACAGAGACAAATATACAGTTCCACTTCTCAGTTGAGGGCATCCAGAAGATGCCAGTTTAGAAATGTACCTTGCTGGCATTTCTGGATGCTTGCTTTGGGCCCTGTGCTAAGTGTTTTCTCTTCTACAGATCATAGCTCCTGAAGGAAATCTTGAGTTTCCTAAGCATGAAAAATGCAAAGAAACAGTGGATTGAAAGGCCTGGGTGGTGCCAGTCTAGGTTGACTGACTGGGACAGTACTGGTGGCATTCATTTCCTGCCTGCAGCCTGTGATGAAGCCACAGTTAGACAGAAGAGAGGAAGTTAATTGCCTCAGAGAAAAGGTCCCAGCATTAATTGTCACGTTAAAGTTCACATTGCATTAAAGCTTCTCACACAGGTTTATCCAGCAGCTGGCTCAGAGAAGCCAAGGAATCCATGTCTGTACATAATGACTCTCCTCTAGAGGAGTTTTCCACTTCCATGGAGACTGAAATGGGATAACATTTAGCTTAAACTATAGTTTGAAAAGCTCAGCAGGTCTAAGAAGTCTGGAAAGCAGGGAAACTTGATTTTTGTCAGAAACCAGAGACCTTTGAGGAAGAGCAGTCCCAAAGGAGGTAAGAGCCCCAAGAAATAGGCAATCAGGATGCTAAACCTGCTGTCTCTAGACTGTTAAAGAAGGCCCCAGGCTATTTGGAACAGTCCATGTACTGTCACTGACAGCAATGACAAAACTTAAAGAAACCATGGTAAAGTCAACATTTGATTGGTGGGCCACAGGTAACAATCTCTGGGTCAGGAAGCTGCTGATCACATCTATAACCTAGGTCTTCATTTTCAATTCTTCCTTCGGTGAGGTCATATAGGCTATCAGTATCAATCCTACCTTTGCCACAGCCTCAATCCTTCCCTCCCTCCTTCATGATACATATGCAAGGCAAATTTATCCAGTGAGGTCACTGACAGGTTGCTAAAGTACCTGACTGTATGACCCATAACAGCCTATGCAGTAGCTCAACACAACTTTCCACCACTCTGGGAGTCACTTTTCCCATTATTAAGGTGGAAATCATAGCATGTGTCTGGCAACTTAAAACTTGCATTTCAAAATGTTCCTGCATTAAACAAGATATTGTATACAAATTAATTTCTATCATTATGACTGGTAAGCCCCTAACAATTTTGAAACCTTCTCCATTTTGCTTCAAGTTTCACCTGTTTTCATGTTTCTCCTAGGTCCTCCTAACTTGAAGCTGGTCAGTTGTATCCTTTTTGAAGTTTTGAATTCTGACCTCAGAATATGTGAGGTTTGCTTATCAAATGTGAAAGTTCAGTTCCCAAGGAATAAGAATGTGAAACTTCAGTTCTGAAGAAGCATGAAGAAGAGGAGGAGGAGGAGGAAGAGGGGAGGAGCAAGAAGAGGAGGATAAGGTTTATTTCACATTCTAACACTCAGGTCACAGTCTATCACAGAGAAATCAGGGCAAGAACTCAAGGCAAGAAACTGGAGACAGGAACTGAAGAAATAGCCATTGAGGAAGGCTACTCATCTCAATCCGCTTCCTTGTACAACTCAGGAATACCTCCACAGGAGTAGCACCGCCTGCCATGGGATGGGCTTTCTCACATCAGTTACTAGGTAAGAAAATTCATTACAGTCTTGCCTACAGACAATCTGATGGAGGCAATTTTTTTCAGTTGAGGTTTCATCTTTTTAGTCACACCTAGGTTTGTGTCAAGTTGACAAACAACAGAAAGTGTTCGGAACTGAACCCAGGTCATCCATCTCCAGCTTGTGCCATTGTCAGGTGCATGTCAATGAACAGGGAATGGAGGCTGGCATGTGGTAGAGTTCTGGAATTTATTACAAAACTGTCTTGTTATGAAGAAGACTAAAATAAAGAGTATAGAAATGGTGATATTAATTTAGATGGATTAATTAATTATCCATGGGAGTCATGAGGAGACTTGAGCATTAGAAAATGAAATAAACACTTTCTTTTCAAGCTTCTTCTTCTTCTTCTTCTTCTTCTTCTTCTTCTTCTTCTTCTTCTTCTTCTTCTTCTTCTTCTTCTTCTTCTTCTCCTCCTCCTCCTCCTCCTCCTCCTCCTCCTCCTCCTCCTCCTCCTCCTCTTCCTTAACCCTTCCTCTTTCCCTTTACCTTCTTCCTCTTTGAGAATTATACTTACACATTCTTCTTTCTTGAGAGTTAAGCTTTTACATTTGATAAGCAAACCTAATACACTCTAAGGAAAGAATACAAAATCTCAAAAAGGTCAAGGGATTAGGTAGGCTCTTTAAGAAGGTGCACTTATGATAAGCATTAAAAGAAAGAGTGTATTTTCAACCTTCTGTCTGTCTGAACTTTAAAAGATAATCAAGCATAGCTCTTGGAATCACACTGAGTTTCTGATGATCAAGGGTGAACCCAACCCAAAGAACTAAGCCCTGTGTTTCTACACTATCATCTGATAGCAAGTGCACTGATTGCTGAGACAAGGCTTAGGCTGTCAGGCAGTAGTCTTTTTGACCAGACACTTAGCTATGGCTTGAATTTATGCCCTCTGAAAACCATATTGAAATTTAAGTGACATTGAAAAGATACTAAGAAGTAAATGTTTAGGATCTGATTTAGCCCCACAACTTCCCCTTCCACAGAGAAGGTGGGTGTCGACTTAAAAGGGTGAGTTTATTTCCCTCTTGCCCTCTCATCTTCCACCACAGGTTAAGGCAGATAGAAGGCCAGAAGCAAGTGTTGGCAACTTGATATGAGATGTTCTAGACTCCAGAACAATGAGCCAGTAATTTCTTGTTGTTAGAAATTGCCTGCTCACACGGAATGAGCTTCAACATTTGCTTTCAACATCTCGCATTCTGATTCAGACTATAATGCCATGCCCTTAGTGGACAGTTGCTCTCTGTGCTGTGCTGTCCAATTCATAAAAAGGATTATATCTCTTTTTTAAATGCAGGCATCATGATTTCCTTCTTATAAAATGCATTCTCTATTCCATTTTTTTATTACGGCTGTTCTTGCAGTACTGGGGACTGAACCCAGAATCTTACCTGTAAAATCAAGTACTGTACCACTCAGCTACAACATCCTCTGTTCTTATTACTAATTTTTAATATTTCTTCTAAGCTTTCATATTTTCTCCATATCTCTTGTAAGTAGAAACATGAAGCACTGGCCATGAGCATAGGGTATGCTACAGCCAGAATATATAACAAAGATAAAAAATGTTCTTAGCTCCACGGTACTCAATGTACTTATAGGTCCATTCGAACACAATGAGATACAATATGTTTTAATAAATATATGGCCCGTTAGGGTTTTACTCTGTTGGTCTAAATTAGATATTGTATCATGGAGAAAATTAAGTAATTAGGGTTGAGTGTTAGTGTTAAAACAATCTAGGTAAAAATGAGAGAGAGAGGAGAGAGAGAGAGAAAGAGAGAGAGAGAGAGAGAGAGAGAGAGAGAGAGAG
>NW_022196906.1:27474683-27476440 GCF_008632895.1 Mastomys coucha | reverse complement strand
GAGAGAGAGAAAGAGAGAGAGAGAGAGAGAGAGAGAGAGAGAGAGAGAGAGAGAGAGAATACACTTGAATTTTACAGTGTTTCTTCAGATACCTGGACTGCCTGGCTCATACAGCCTTCTGTGGCGAGACAGACTTTCTCTGGGTCATGGTCTTAGGCCATCATCTTCATGGGCGCTGTTTGGGAACATCGTGCTCACATTCTATAGAATGTCCTCCTGCTGGTTTAAATGTGTTTAACCTTTGCAAGAGAGCAATATGATATTCAAACACATAATGAGGCTCTTCACCTTGGGGCGCTGAGGTTCCAGGCAACTGAGTGGCTTCCCTTAAGCCAGTAAAAATGGCACTGAGTTGTTAGTTTAAAATTATCTTTTTGTCTTGTTAGGAAACCAGGAGTCAAGAGTGTCAGACAGCTATAACCATGTCCACCCTCTGTTATAGGAAAGCACAGATGTGTTGCTGTTTAGGTCCAACTGTGGAGTTCCCTGGGTTAAAACCACTGATTCTGACAGTGGCCTTTAGTAGTCTGAAAAGAACTGATTGGAAGAGGTAAATAGGTTATCTCTCCTCAGAGTTGGATAGTACCAGATTCATTATGGTACTTTCAGGAGTCGGAAAATCAAAACAAGAAATGGACCCATTTCTAAACAGCTACCTAACATAAAGGCTAGAGTTTTGGGCAACAACTGAGTAAAAACTCAATGTATCCTGGGGTTTGATATTCAAAAGGATTTTAATGCTACTGATTCACTCTACAGCCTGTGGAGTTATGTCATCCATCTGGGTCTTTCTTTTCTTTCTGTCAGAAAAGATGTCAAGCATCTTCTCTCCATTATGTGATACAAAAAGAATGTGCAAAGTCTTTGAGTAAAAATGTATTAGAAGAAAATCACATTTCTTTTTTAGATTGGTTTCTTGATCTTCTGGGCTGAATTAGATACAACTGTTCTTGTCTTCTCCATGCCCAAAGAAAGGTACTTCAGTGTTGAGCATGCCACACTTGCGTAAAGGATTCAGAGTTTATACACTATTTAGAGGATCATTGGCTTTAGGATTCCAGATCCCTATCTGAAAGGGGGTCCTGGATCTAAAAGAAGATTGGTAGCTGTATTCCTGACAACTACACACTGCTCAAGGGTATGATTAAGATTAAAGAGCGTAAGAGGAGGTCATACTACATCTACCAACAATGGTAGCAGGTGAAATTTGAAGCAAAATGGAGCAGGTTTCAAAATTGTTAGGGGCTTAGTATTGTTCTTAGCTAAAAATCTGAGACATAATCATCTTCAAGCTAAAGAATAAGCCCCATGAAACCAGAATTAAGCATGATGTTAGAGGCTAGAGTACTTGTAGAGGGTAATGAAAAAGTCAGTGTTCTGTGTTACCAGTAGAACATGTCCAAAGCCACATATCCATGTATGCCGGGCAGGCTCTCTGCCGACAGAACCAGGCGAGAGGGAGAGGACCCGGTCCAGAGGAGCCTCTAGGGGCTGAGCAGGATGGTGAGTGTCACTGCTCAGATCTCCTGCCTCCAGAGAATAACCACCCCCAGCCAGGAGTCTGTCAAAGCAGGAACTTGTTTTATTGTATCAATCTTTTCTTTATAAAGGGCTGAGAGAGGAGGCAGAGTTTTCTGCTGAGGTGAGGTGACATAGGGGGAGGGGAAAGTTGATGAAGGGTATGGGGTGAGGCAAAGGCAGGCTTAAGCAGGTTGTGCTGAGTCACCCCAGTACAGAAGTGACTGAGACAGTTTACA
>NW_022196906.1:27451162-27474402 GCF_008632895.1 Mastomys coucha | reverse complement strand
TACAAAACTTGAGCCAGGCTCAGGTTTGTCCTCAAGGCCCAAACCAGGGCCAAATAGAGCCCAACACATGTATCCTAACACTAACATTAAGAAAGTGAGCATCACATCTGATATTCATCAGGACCAATTTGGAGGGGGAAAAAATCAGTGTATACGTGGAGACTAGAAATTCATGGGTCTAGTTCCAGGAAACCACAGGGACTTTTTGGCTTAGTTAATGGGGTTGCTCTGTCCTCTAGTTAAGACACATTCAAGCCACATACAACCAAGCAGGAATTTAATATCACAGAAGCAAGGTTCTATGATTGTCATTCTGATATTCGTATCTTTGTAACTACAATACTCAGAGACCACAACTGGATCTAGTTCTTTCACACAACAAAATTCAGAAGACAAAAGTACATAATTTAAAGAAGACTGACTGGATGTGCTGGGGTGGGAGCTCAATCAATAAGGTGACTCTAAGTCAGTAAGAGAGCTCTAAGCTTTGGAGTTAGGTTGAATATACAGCTAAAGCATAGATATCCTCGCATCATGTCTCAAATTTTCCATTTTCTGTTTCTCCATTGCCTTCATTTGCCAAACATCACATCTTCTTTCTGATGATGTGGCACGGATGAGAATGAAGCCCAGGATACACAGTGGCACAATTAAGCTGCTTTGAGTGACACCTCATTCCTCTTCATATACTCTGTAATAGACACACACGGGTACCTTGTGAATTGGAGAAGCAGCCACAGGTAGTGTTGTTCAGGTACATGAGAAAATGTCATTTGTAATTCATAAAATAGTTATTTGGAATATTCCTAAAGGAGCAGGAACTAGGATTCTCTGAACTCACATAATTTATTATTAAGGAACTTTTGAAAAGTCATAACTTTTATTCTGTATATTTTGTGTCTTGTGTATTGTTTGTTTGCTACTTTCCTAGCTACTAAGATAAAGATTCACATTATTATTAGAAAACCATATTTACAGTAATAGCAAATAGCTCCCAAGCCTACCAGGCACTGGGGGTATTTCACAGAGTTGCATATTTAATCAGCCTCAAATTCTTTTAGGAGAAACATGAGAATATACAGTCAAGGCAAATGCTCAACCTGAGAGATGTATTATGTCTTCCTGCTATAATTCACTCCATCTGTGAAGGGAGACAATGAAGATGATGAACAGAACACACGGTCCCTGTGCTTCCTAGCAAAAGCAGAATTTCCAAATGTAGGTACATCTCAAAGCAAGTCCTTCTCATAATGTCTTCTCTTTCTTAGCTCAGGACTGACATTGTCAGCTTTCGCTTCCTGGTGATTCCCCATGTGATGCAAACCAATGAAGCACTGCCTTCCTCCCAACTTTGTTGATGGGCAAACTTCCAGAGCTTAAATGGGGCACCTACTCATAGAAAGCCTGGGGTCTCTCCACTCAGTAAGGTCTAAGTTCTCTGTCAACCCTCAGGTGACACACTGAAAAGGAAATATGAAAATCTTGCTCTAGGGCACAGACGATTTTCATACCTAAATTAATGAGGTAATGGAGACAAGGGTTTCTATCTAGGTCAAATTTAGATTAGATCTGAATTCTTTTCTTACCATTTAATGGTCGGGTAGCTTTGGGCATCGTTTAAGTCTCTGAAACTTGGTTTCTTAATTAATTTCTGGTGGGTAATGAAGTCTGTGATGTAAGGAGTGTGTGTGTGTGTGTGTGTGTGTGTGTGTGTTTTGCCATTGTAGTACACCTTTCAAACTGAATTTACCTTTGTTTTCTTATATTGCATTTAATATCATTATTATAGGTAAGTGTGAGTGGCCCACGGATGTAATGGAGGATGAAAGTTCAGCCCAGGAAAGAGTAGATGAAAGGAAGATGGACTGCAAGAATAATGAGTCTCTGAAACCCACACAGACTTCAGGATTGAGGATGATTATAGGTGGGTGTTCTGACACAGGTGAAGTGAAATGGTATAAAAAGTTCACTGTGGTTTTTGCTTCTGTTTTAAGATTTATCTTTATTTTCATGTGTTTGTGTGTGGGTGTGAGTGTGAGTAAATCTAGATATCTATGAATCTATGTGCTTGCCACTTGTGCGCAGGTGCCCCCCAGAGACCAAAAGACTGCATCAGAACCCCTAGATCTGAAGTTACAAATGATTATGACCCTCTAAACATGGACACTGGGAACTGAACTCAGTAGATCCTCAACAAGAGCAGTAAGTACTCTTTAATGTAAGAGAGGGTAAGAATGAGTTTATTTAAGCTTAGGCTGAGAGTGTATCATAAGCCTTAGTCAGGGTAGGAACTCAAGACAGGAATTGGGAGGCAAGAGCTGAAGCAGAGTTCACGGAGGGACTCTGATTACTGACTGCAGCAAGTATTGCATTATTAGATGCTAAGTGTCTCCAGCCTCCAATTTGGCTTTTAATAATTCCTGCTGAGTGGTTCCTAAAACCCTCTGGCTGTGCATATCAGTTCTGAGTCCTCTCTCAACTCCTCTCAGGAGCTGGTTTGGGGGTGGAGAGGAAGAACAAGTAGAAAGCAGAGTCCAAGACCCTCACTGAAAGAGTCTCAATAGTGAAGCCATATAAACATGTGTTTGTTTTCAAGACAAACATATAGCCTTATGGGTCCTGAAAGGTCCTCAGAATACCATGAGAAGTAGACAGCTGTGTCTACTTCTACATAGTTTTTAATAAATATTCATGAGTTGATAGGAAGGCATAATTGGATTCACAGTCCAGATGCAGCTCTGTGACATTATACAAACATATTAAATTGTTCATGGACCCATTTGTCTCACCACCACATGGACATACTAACAAACAATACACTAGGTTTCTAGAGTTTTACACACAATAGAGAGTAGCTATTGTAATTATTCTATGATGCTTCATTTGGTTTTTTAACTGGATTTGTCAAGGATCCGTCCTGATTTAGAGACTAGATTTATTAAAGAGAAACAAAGATTGCAAGTTCTGATGGAGAAGAAGAAAAAAAAGAAAATTGAAAAGAAGGAGGAGGAGGAGTAGAAGGGGGAAAAGAGGAGGAAGAAGGGGAGGAGGAAGAGGAGGAAAAAGAAGAAAGCATAAAAAGTTAAATGAGGAAGTAGTCCGATAGTGTTTATAGACAGCCATCCGCTGGCAAGAAGTGGTTAAACTCTGCTATGCTTGGTAGGGAAAAGAGAAGCCAGGATTGAGGGCTCAATAAATGAGGGATGTGCTTAAGCAACAGGCAAAGAGATGCTCTTAGTGTTTCCTACCTTTCTAGACTCCATGGGATTGGGAGAATTAATGAACTAATATCTATAAAGTACTTAGAGACTATAAGAACTGTAGCAATCCCAAGCAATATTATGATTATATTAAACATTTATTGAACATGGTACAGAATATATAGAAGCTATACCTTCCACTCAGACAGTTTAGAGTCTAATGACAACATTGTTATTAATCATCTTGAGGGCAGGCAGAAGTCTAAATTAACATATCTCAGAATTCAAATAGATGTTGTTGCATTTGGTCACTATAATTTGTTGCATGAATTTCTGAAGCATAATTGTACTGCTGTCATAATGCAATATAATACTTACTTTGATTATGATGATAATATGATAATAAAAACTAAGGAAGGATCATGCCAGACAATCTGTGAGATAGTCTTCACATATTTTCTTCAATCTTAAAAACAAAGTCTGAGGAATGGCATTAATATTCCCATCATAAACATGCGTAAAATGTGAATTAGCGAAATGAGGGAAGATTACGTGTATAGGAAATGATGCGTTGAGTAGAGACCAGCTTCGGTATCATGGTTTAGCCATGATTATTTGAGAGTGTTTGATGGTATAAAGTGTAAAGTGTCTGTTTAAATTAAAACTCCTTAATATAACTAGCTCTCAGAGACCTCTCACATGTTTCTGGAACTCTTTGGAAATTTTTGTATATGTGTTGGCATGTGATAAATTTATGTGTTCTTGTAGGAAAGAATTGCTTTAAAAACTTTGTAAGTTTCATGTGTTTGTTCAAATGTCTGTTTATGACAAGAACACAAGTAGCCCAAACTGACTCAAACTAGAAGCTGACAATGTCATGGAACCCCTGCCTTTGCTGCCTCTATCCCCTGCATGTAAGGATTCCAAGTATGTAACACTACCCCACACATCATAGGAAAAGAGTTGACATTCTGAATATGATTAAGAACCAGACCCTTCTCAGACAACAGTTGTATATTGGACAGTTTCTAGAAATAGGCCCACATGAGTCTGGTCCTTTTCTAATTCATGGAGACACTGGGAAAGGAGGGATCTTTGCCTCAGTGTCAGAGTCTAGGTTCTCACAAGTGTACTAAATTCACTCTCCACTCTATGTTTTTTAGTCTTCTCATAAATCAGAGGTTTTGGAGAAACTACCAAGGACCACTATGTTCTAGACCCAGGCCCACCTTAAATACCATCTCTTCCATTTGATGGTCTCCAAAACTCAAAGAAGAGAGATTATACTCCAAATTGTGGACATACTAATATAAAACCCTGTTGAGTACACAAGGCCAAACTGCAATTATATTTGTCCTCATTCTTTACTCAGAGTTTGTAGTTCCTAGGGCTAGAATCCTAGCACACTCATCTTACATCCCATATATCTATCTATCTATATATATATATATATATATATATATATATATATATATATATATATATATGGCATTGTGCCTAGAATATAGGCAGGCAGTTAGACAGATGGACATAATGACCCATGAATACATTTATCACCATGTGGAAAGCTGAGACCTTAAAGGGCATATATGAGGACCAAAGACCTCAGTGGGCTTTTAATGTAGTCTTCATCCAAACACACTGCTGAACTTGTGATTACCACAGGTAGGGAATACCTACCACACTTAAATTGGTGCATTTCTAACTCTTGATTTATGCAAGTTGGCTTAACAGGGAATGAAGAATTTTCCTGCTCACAAAAACCTAATATTAGCAACTCAGTAATGTATTCAAGTTGCCACCTACCCATATGGCCTACAGATCCTTGGAGGAGCCTAATAGCACCAGATAATTCCTGCTATGTGAGAGCACCTTTGGCAGTCAAGAGGATAATAATTTTAAACATTCTCTTAGGCTTATATTTTGTGAAAATTCCTAGCTTGTTATCCTGGCTAATCTTTGATTTATCTGTATTTGAAGAGCAACTGCTGTTATCTCTTATCCCATCTATCCCTGTGGTGAGCAGTGGGACTATGCTTACCCCTGGAGCCATGTCCTGATGAGTCCTCGTCACCATGGGAACACAGTCCTTTTGCAGAGATGAGAGTAAAATATAGCCTAAAAAAATCCCAATATCTCTCCTGAAGCAGAATTCGAGTTTTCCATTGGGATTCAGGGATGACATGAGGGTGACATGAAACAATACACACATTCATTCCTTACTGAAATCCAGAGGAAGCCTTATCTTAAAATAAAGACGAAGAAATGAGAGGAATCCTGCTTTGAAAAAGAGTTTAGGTGTTTGTCCAGTGGGATAATCTGTGTTTTCTAGTTTCTTGGTGTGCACTAAGATATCCAACCTCCATCTGATTTGTCATCTGAACTCAAGTTATCTATAAAAACAGAGAAACACTCAGCATGCCATCTGGCTACACAACGTCGATGTCTTCCAACAGTAAGACCATGTTGTGAATCTCTTCAGTAAAGCATACTGGCTTTAGCTTTGATGGCTCGTATCTTCCCTGTTTGTTCAGTCTGGGTTATAGGAAGACAGTTTTGAGGCTGTTATGTAAGCAAGTACAATTCTCATAGCGTGAAAAATACCACTTGACACCTAAATGCACAGGGTACACATTCTTTGAATCCCATAGCCTCTAGAGAAAACCCTGTGTGTTGACTTGCAGAATATAGAGGAAGGCATGTGTTTGTAGGCACCACTCTTTCCCTAAAGCATCATTCCTGCAGGAAAACTATTTGACCTGTATTCCTCTGATGGCAGAAACCCATTGGAATATTAATATACAAACAGTGTATTTACTTTCACCCCAAGAAATTTCCTGGTTGGGGGTTACAACAGTCTGAGATTGTGCAGATGCCTTTAAAGCATCCAACTGATAGCTCCACTGAGGAAGCTGAGAAGGTGAAAAGGGCTGGACCCCCACTTTCTAGGGTTTGATATTCCTGACTCTGTGGTGGGAATATAGAGAAAATCTGGCAGTTAAGGACTTTTCTGAAATGGAAGTTGTCATTCATTCTCATGCCTGGGACTAATGTCTGCTGAGCATAGGCTCAGAGAAGAATAATAACTTCCTGAAAATGTCAAAATTCATGGCATTGGACTTGAATTGATCTACACTCTGAGATCCACATTGTTATAACATTTCAGTCCAGTTTAGTAAAAGGATTCAAAGTTGTTCACAACTGTGCTCAGAGTCCTCGTGCATATGAGTGTAGTCTGTGGGCATTCAGTGCATCGCCTTTATGTTTCCTCTAGTATTTTATCATGTGTCATACCTTTATCTCCACAAAAGATCTGGCAACATCAATAAAAGAGGAGGGCATCATTGGTTTGCTGTCATTATTAGCAAGAGACAATATAGACTAACACAATTGAATCCGACATAGAAAAACTTGACTATTATGTAACTTCAATGCTGAATTCATATCAGTTTTTGAAACCAACTATGTTGAGGAAGCTTTTGATAGTTTTCACTTACATGAAGAATTTCAGAAATTAAATTAAGAGGTTCTCTATTCTCTCCTATCTGGGATAAAGATCAGACATCAGGCTGACTACTGACTTATGTTGACAAAGTTATTTGAGCAATTCATTCACAACCTGCCTGCTGATCTGTCAGTGCAGAGGTAAGAACTCGTCACTGCTTTGGTATCGCTGATCGAGTGTTCAAGTGCTCAAGAATGCTGGAAATCATGGGTACATGGCAATATCCACTTCATAGGTTTGCTAGAAAGGAATCATTCTGCTTGCTGACAATTTTTTCTTCTATATCTATTCACATCACTGTAAGTAAACATGTGCATGCACGTGTGTGTGGGAAATATGTATTTTACCTGTTCATGTGTATGTGTACCTATGTGTCTGTGTGTACACAGGTTAAGAGGCCGGAAGATCAAGGCAGGGATCTTCTTCTATCATTGGCCACCATATTTTTGAGGCAAGGACTCTCACTGGATCTAGAGGTCTCCAAACCAATTTGGCTAACTTGGCTGCTGTCCAGGGATGTCCAGGAATCCTTCTTTCTCCCCATCTCCAGCTCTATAGGTACACACCACCTGTGAGCGCTGACGATCCAAACCCAAGTACTTTACCACATGAGTCATCTTTCTTGCCTCTTATATTTTTAAAAAGTATTTTAGAGTTATTTTTATAGTCTGAATATTAACTCTGTGTCATGTACTTGAATAATTTCTCCAATTTTGTTGGTTGTATCTGTTCATTGTTTTCTTTCCTGTGCAAACACCTGATATAGCTGGGCCCTTTCCCAAATTTTCTCTTGTTTGTTTCCTGTGCTTTTAGGATCCTATACAGAAAAATTGTTTTTATAGCAAATACATGAAAAAAGTTTAACATCATTAATGACTGAGAAAACATATCAAAACCACAATGAGATACAATTTTGTGTGTGTGTGTGTGTGTGTGTGTGTGTGTGTGTGTTTCTTTGTCAAGGTATGCATATGGAGGTCAGAAGATAACCTTTAGGAGTTGATCCTCTTATTGTACCATGTTGCTCCCCAAGATTAAACTCATATTGTCAGGCTCAGTGGCTAACATCTTTACCAGAAAAGCCAACTCACTGCCCCTCGAATTCTTATGATTAACTTTTCAAAAAGTAACAAATTGTGGCAAAGATAAGGAGAAAAAGAAAATTATCCACTGTTAAAAGGCATCTAAATTAGCATATTGTTTGTAGAGAGTAGGATAAAGGTTTTTCAAAAATTAAGTGATCTAAAATAATAGATCAGTTATTAATAATACAGCTGTCCTACTCCTGAGTACATTTATCCAAAGATAAAAAATTAATATAACAAAAAGAGAAATGTGTGTCCATGTTTACTGTTGCAGTATTTAAAATAGTTACAATATGGAATTGTCCTAGGGGCATCTGTTCTAGTTTCATTTCTATTGCTGTGATAAAACACTACATGAAACAACTCAGAGAAGAAAGCATTTGTTTCATTTTACAGTTTATAGTTCATCATTCAGGGAAGCCAAGTCAAGGAGTTGAGGAGGGAGGAAATAAAGCCGAGACCATGGAGGAATGCTGATTACTGGCTTATCCCAGACTCACACTGAATTATCTTTCTTAGACCTGCCAGGGGTGGCTCCACCCAGGGTGGGCTGGACCCTTACCCATCAATCAATAAGTATGAAAGTGTCATACACTTACACACCCACAGAGCAATATGATGTAAGAAATTCCTCAATCAAGATTCCTTTTCATCAGGTGTGACAAGTTAACAACCAAGGCTACCAACCACAGCATATTAAATCTATCATAGGATATTACATTAATTTTTTATTTCTATGTACATGCATAGGTACTTGTGTTCAGTAATAGGAAGTTCTAAGTTCTGACATTTAGAGTAAAACATACAGAATGGGAAGGCACTATGTAAAGTGAAAAAAAAAAAAAAAACAGAAACAGAATGGCCAGTACCATATATTCTCTCATAATGGGAAACTAAAAAATAGTATTGATTTGAAAGTATGCTAGCATTCACTCTTTGTAAGGTGCAGGAGACATTGGATAGATTGGTTGGTTGGCTTTTTATCAGTGTATATTGCATATATGTGAGAATTATCGTACTGAATATATTGATTCACATTAATACATAAAATTGAAATACATTAATGAACAATTTTAAGGAAAAAGATCCTTTCAGAAAGGTCATTATTCCTATCCTGCTCTAATAACACCCTCTAGTGACTTCCCTTTTGTTGGAAACCATGAAACTCATTCTGACTATCAAACTGGCTGAATTGGTTCTCTTTCCCTTCTACATAGAGAACAACTTAGTCTTCAAGCAATATTGCTTTGCAAATACTAGATGGTCTAGGTAGAACATCACTCATCTGATTCCAATATCAGCCACTCCAGGAAGACTTCTCTCTGTTAACCTTAGCCTAGTAGACAATGTCCCTACCTCATTACTGGTTTTATATGCAACATTCATCATTACCAATTGGAATCCTTGGTTTGTTTATGTGTACCACTTAGATTCCAAAAGCCCTTGATAGCCATCACTGTTTTCTATGCAATTAATATATATTTAACTACATAGTAGAGTTAGTAAGAACTGTGCAGTACATGCTTATATATCAGGAACAAATTGAGAATGCAAAATGTTATGTTTGACTCATTTGCAATAATCTTAAAATATTTTAATTGTACTCATGTGCTGTGCTGTTAAGGTGTATTCCCAGACAAACAATTTTTTTAATCTCAAATTTCAAACCTTAGGAAATCTATGTACCATAAAAAAAAAAATCACATTTACCCTGGGCACATTGTGTGACTCCTGAAATTTGTGAAGCTGACATTTGTGGTTTAGTTCAAGTGCAAAGTGAATTCCCAGATGCTGAGATATGGCAAGGATAAAGGTGAATAAAAAAGAAGGGCAGCTGAATGCAGACTCTGGAAGGAAACATGTAAAATTCAGAAGGTTTTGGAAGGCGAGCTGATTGGTGGAGACTGATATCCAAGTCCTGGAAGCCACTTCAGTGTCAGAACCAGCATGTCACTGAATAAGAAAGGAAGCCACACTGTTTATTGAGAAAATCCCCACTGAAGAAATTTCCACAGGGACAGAGATTGAACAGGATGTGGAAATGTTCAAGAAAGTCATAGCTAGTTTTTCACTTCCAAAAATGAATTATTTTCTTCCGTAAATCAGTTCCTCCCCTAGACTTTACCAAATTCTTCAAAGACTACCGTTCTCCCTGAAAATATAAAGTTGATATGGATTTTTTCATACTTTTTTATTTCCAGTCATGAATAATGAGCCACTGTTCATTTATATTCAATATGTCATAGACACTTTTGGGTATTAACTCATTGAAGATATACAACAGTCCATTTGAAGTTGATAATCACAATTTTAAAATGGGAACACTGAAGCAATGAGGCAATAAATAATTTTCCAAAGATCACACACAGCCAGTGTTTATACCCAGGCAGTCTGCTTAATGAGCTCATACCATAAGTAACAAAGTACACGGCTGTCAATCCTTAGCAATCTTAATGTTGAACTAGAGTACATTTCTTATCACAAGTTGATAATCACACATAGCACTTTTGTTGTAACACTGTTCCTGAATTCCTAGATCATCCTAGTAAGACACAAGCAGGCAACCTCTTCTCCATCACTTGCCCCTCAGATTCTTTTTCATGTAAAGAATACATTTCTTTATTTCTAATGAGACTCTAGGGTCTATATTATCTTAACCAAGTCAAATAGGCAAGTTTTTGTATCATGCTGTATGAGATTATTAAATTATTTTTTGAGAAATACTTCAAATTTTACCCTCTCATAATTTTTATTTCAAAGTTTCCACTATGAAAGACACGTGTTATCTAATTCTGTTTAGTAAAACAGACTTTCATTAGTTATTATCTGTGAGCATAGTAGTATCCTCTGTACCTTGAGCGCTGCTAAACATCTTTCTGAATTTCATAAGATCAACAAAGGGCAGGACTGAAAGTATATGTGATTCATGTAGAGGACAGAGAATTCCTGGTAGGTATCCATTCAATGGAGAAGTGAGCACTAGGTGACAAAAGAGCTCCTTGTAAAACCATGAAGCTTGTGGATATGAAGAACATGGTTTGAAGGAGCAGTTGGAACAATACATTGAAATGCAGAGAACAGCAGGGATGGATAGGAGTTGACTAGAGACTAGCAAATCTAGCAGTAGAATGTCAGCTACTTTTCCTATTGTTGTGACAAGCTACCTAACCGGAAGTAAACTTGAGGAAGGGAGGGTTTATTTGGCTCAGAGTTCAAGGTTAGAGTCAATCATGGCAAGAAAGTCACAGCAGTAGAAGCTTAAGGCTGTAAGTTACATTGCATCTAGAATCAACATGTAAAAATGATGACTACTAGCCCAAAATTCACTTTTTTATATAATCCAGGGTCCCAGCTTAGTGAAGGATGCCAAGGAATCAGTCTTCCCACCTCCTTTGATCTAATCAAACCAATCTACCTCAGACATGCCCAGAGGCCCAGCTCCCAGGAAACATTAGATCTTATCACATTGACAGTTGAGGTTAACTCATGCACACACACATGCAAGTACACATGAGCACTCACATGTTCATGAGTGCACACAAGCGCACACATACACTCATACATACATGCTAGCACACACATGCACATGCACACACATGTACACACACATGTAAATGCACATATTTAAGTTATTCATAGAATTGGATGTAAAGAGTATGCTAGTTTATTTGGGAACTAGACATGCCGCATCCTACCTCACAAATACATTGCTTTTTATTGCATTCACAAATAAAAAGGGAAAGAACTAACAAATATTCCTTGAAGTCATAGTGACAATATTAAAGGTAAGAGTAAAGGGGTACAGAGTAGATAGGAAGTAATTATTATTATTATTATTATTATTATTATTATTATTATTATTGAGAAAGTGTCTCACTATTTAGGCTGGGCTGGCCTTGAACTCTTACTGCCTCTACCTCCCACGTGCTGGTATTAAAGACATGCATCACTAGGCCTTGCTCTCTGAAAGAATCTAGACAGAAGCAAGATTAGAAAGGTTCTTGTTTTCCTCTTCACATACAATACGTAACATCTTTTAAATTATACTGGAATATATCATTGGGAAAAGCAGTCTATCCCCAAAATACCTTGGAACAGTAGCAAAACAAAACAAATGAAGTTAATTGTATGCAGAATCACTGGGAAAACAGAGAGAAAATTTAAAAATTCATTTTGTTCTTGTTTCTAGTCTGGCATATAGAAGTTTATTTTCCATCTTAACAAGTGAAAAGTAAAACAACTACAAAAGTATCCTATGCTTTCTTTGTCTCCATCACTCAAGCTGATATTCCAAAAGAGGAGAGAAATCGGCAGTCAAAGAAGACTATAATTTTCTGGAGCAAATGTGTACCTGAGAAACATACTGAAGGAACCAGTAACTGGCAGAGAAATCTGAACTAAAATGGACAGATCATGTGAATTCAGTATGGACAAATTTGAGAACTAAAATCTCAAGGAGACAATTAGCCACTGGAGAGAATACAGTGTCTAATAAGTTTTGTGTTCACAAAGCTTGACTTTAGTAAAATCTGTGGTATATTTGCTTCAGTGCTGAAGCAAGGAAACTGGTTAAAGAGCCCTTCTGAAATACACCAAAGCTTCCTCTGCTTCTAGAAAGATCTTCCATGAGGAGGAACTTTGTAGCCAGAACCCCAAATCAGTTTCTAACCCTTTCTAACTCTGACTCTTTTTAGCCATCCACCTCTGGAAAAGTGGGCTGAAAAGTGTTCATGAAGCTTGTAGCCCAAGAGTACAGACTCATTAGAATACAGACTCAAGTAAAGGCTATAGATCTTCCCTATCTCCCCTACATCTTACCACCTTGCCAATGGTCTATTTAGGATTACTCTTCTTACCAAATACATCACAACCACTTTTCAACAACAGCATAACTACAGAGACTACTCGAAGAGTGGATGAAAATGTAGAACAAACATCAAACCCAAAGTAGTACATGACAGGAAAGTTAACATTTTCATGCTAAGAATTCTTAAAATACTGTATGACCATTATACTGTCTTCATACAAGAAGCAAAATGCACACAATGACAGATGGGTAATTTAAGCAGTGGGATAAAAATTGGAAGAAAGGGTGAAAAAAAAAAGTAATGCTAAAGAGTTTTTAAAAGCCTACTGTAAAAAATGAATCATTGATAGGATCATAATAGACCAAATACAAGCTCAAATGAAAAAAACAAAAAACAAAAAACTCTGAGCTTGAGACTATCTCAACAGACACCGTTAAGACTGAGAAGTAATGAAAATATGGCCAGAGAAAAGGAAATAGAGAAGAATATCCAAGAATCATGATGAAACTATAAATGACATAGTATGTATTATGACAATATCAAAAAAGAAAGAGAGAAGGAGAGGGAACTATGTTAGAAACAACGGTGATTAAAAATTTGTCTGAGGCAATTTTCAGGCCCCAGATTACAGATTCAGTAGACAAAGGGAAATAACCAACATGGAAAATGACCCCAAACGCTATTTATAGAAACACCTTATGTAAAATATATAAAATCAAAGACATGGGGCATGGTTAACAAGAGCAACTCCTAACCTGTAGTGGAACAAATGTAGAAGAAATTAGAATTAAGTCTTTAAGTACCAAGAGAAGAAAAAGGCCAACCTGGAACTCCCTATCCTTAAGGAAAAAAAAAGAGCTATTTTTTTTTTATTTTTTTAGATAAACAAACAGTGATAGAATTTCTCAGATACAAATTAGTGGACTTTAAGTATACCTGAGCTGCAACCAATACCAAAGGAGTTCTTCATAAAGTAAGAAATGATGTTTACTAGAAACTTAATCCTATATTTAAAAGGGAAAAAGTTATGATAAAGAATAAAAAAGGTAAAATAATTCTTTATTTTTTCTTGTTCTTTCTAAAAATGATGAATTTATATTATTAATAAGTATATAATTCCTTGTCTGCATGCTCATATGTGTACCATGTGTGTGCCTGGTGCCTGCAGAAGCCCAAAGAGGGTGTTGTATCCTCTGAAACTGGAATTATAGATGGTTGTGAAGTGTCCTATGGCTGCTGGAAACTGAAAATGAATCTTCTACAAAAGTGTTATTAACCACAGCTTTGCATCCTTAAATTTCTTTTTGTTTTTATTCTAGCTAATAAATAACTTTTTGTTTATACTATTAATATGAGCATTACACTTGATTATGAATGAATGTGCATTCATATATGTATGTATACATATACCTGCATCTCCATATACACCTATATGCTTTGCTTATTTATGCTTAAATATGCTTATATATAAGGAAATGAGATGTCAGAAATGACATAAAAAATTAAGAATCATGATTATAATATTGTTATAAAGCAATATCTAGATGGGCTATAGTATTATCTGAAAGTAGTCTTGGACTTATTGTTAATTTATATTTTACAAACTATAGAATGACTGTTTTTAAAAGCAAATGGAGTTTTGAAGAAAAGTTTAGTGACTAAGAGCATTTGATGTTCTTCTGGTAGATCCTATTTCAGTCCAATAGTAAAATCAGGAGGCTCAAAACTCTATACAATCTAAAATCTCTGGCTTCTGAGGGCATCCTATACATGTACAAATAACCACACAGAGACATATAATTTTTTTAAAGAGAGAAATGTCTCAATTATGTGTTGTCTACAATAAATTTAGGAACCTCATTATAAATATAAAGACATATGCATTATAGGAATATGGAGTACAGTGTCAACCAAATGGTAATAAAACAGGAAGATGAGTAATCTTATTACTATTATTGGTATTTATTATTCCGATCAAGATCAATTGTCAGAATTAAGAGAAACAAGATGGAAATAAACAGTGTTATTAAAGGGATTAACAAAGGAGTCAATACTCTAAGAAGACAATAAAGGTCATTAATGCATATGGAAATAACATCAGAATATTCAAATGTGTAACTCAACAAACTAACAAAACCTTAAGTTGAATTAGATGAATATATCATTGGAACTAGAGAACATCACAGTCATCTACCATAATTGGCCATATGTAGCAGGGAAGAAATCAGCAAGGATATGGGCAAATACAAAGGGCTATCAATCAACTGGATATAACTGATATCTACCAAGGTAGCCATCCAGGAACAACAGAGCACAAACTCTAGTTAGGATCACATGGAATGCTCATCCAAATGGGTCATATTCTGAACCATAGAACACACCTAAACAAATATAAAAGAACAGAAACCACAAAATATTTGCTTTCAGACTACCAGATACAGTAGAAATAAATATCAAAATGATGGTAGAACAAAAACCAAGCTGCACAGAGATTAAGCAATACACACTCCCTTTCTTCCTACTAGCCTGCCCCCCACCCCATCTTTTGCCTACCCTCTCCCTTGGATCCACTTCCCTTCTTCTCCCCTAAGAGAAGAGCCAGCCTCTCTGGAAAATCAACCAAACACAGTATAATAAGCTACAATAAGACCAGGTACATACCAACACATCAACGCTAGCTAAAGCAAACTAGTAGGAGGAAAAGTGAAATACAAGTAGGCAAAAGTGACAAGGGCAGTCCCAACTAACACTGTTAGGATCTCTGCAAAGACACTAAGCTACTCAGCCATGACTTACATGCAGAGAACCTAGGCCAGACCCCAACATGCTCTCTGATCTGTGCAAGTTTCCACGAGACCAGGTCAGTTGATTCTGTGGCCCATGTTTTTCTGATGTGTCCCTGACCCCTCCAGTTTCTCTGATCCTTCTTTCCTCTTCTTTGCAGGAATCCTCAAGTTCAAATGTTTGGTTGGGGTACTCTGGATCTGCTCCTTTCAGTTTCTGGATGAAGTCTCTCTGGTCTCGTTGATGATGAATGTGCTAGGCTCTGGACCTAGCACACCCTACACCCAAGACAATCTGTAGGTTCAAGGTTTTGTAGCTGGGTTCTTACCCCAAAAATAGAAATCTTAAGATGATGTTTTAACTTTATAACTTCAGAAAATACAAACAAAAAAATGAATTCTTAAGTGAACATAAGACACACAATATTAAAAGATAAATTAAATTAATAAAATTGTAAATGTGAAATCAATAGAGAAAAATCTATGAAAACTAAAGCTGATACTTCATAAAGATAGAAATAAATTGAGAAGGTAAACTTTTAACTAGACTAGAAACAAAACAGAGAAAATACAAGACACTAACATCAAAAATGAGAGAAGACACCACTGCAGATCTCATTGATGTTAAAATTATAAAGATGCATTATGAAAACATTGATAATGTGGATGAAATATAATTCCTTGAAATACAAAGTCCTTCTAATGTTGTGTAAGAAAAAAACTTCAATCTGAACAGACAGAAAGCATTCCGTATTCTTTACCTGAATAAATATAAGGGCAACTATTTTTTTTCATAACACAACTCATCATCAAGATGTTCCTTCTTTCTAAGTCATTTATAAACTTAATGTAAATCTAATTAATGTAAAAGTGAGTTTCTAAGGAGATAGTCAAATAGTTAATAAAGCACAAATGAAAGGCAGCATAAAAAATTATGTTAATACAAGAACATAAAAAATGTGGGCTGGGAAGAAAATGAACATCACTGCAATAGAGACATGTGCTATTGGCTCCTGAGAATATGGGCACAACAAACAAATAGAACAAGTAGAACAAGAACCTAACAACAAACATCACTACATAAAATTCTAACACAGGACAATACTAGTGCCTGAGTTACTGAACAGACTCTAAAGGAAATGATATTGGAAGAGCTACACACACATTTGAATGATGATAAAAATATATCCACCTCTCACAACTGCAAGTGATAAAGTGGAAATGGATTATATATAAAATATATACAAATAAATGAGTCATCCCAGGATCAGAGGTGAGGAGGACACAACATCTGTCCCAACACCTGGAGTAACTGGGACCAGCAGGACCAGGCACACAGGAACTCTGTCAGCCCAGTGGCTCAGGTTTCTTCCAGTCTGTCTGGGCTGGTGCCCTGAGCAGACCTTGGGCACAAGCTCCGAAGCCAGTCCCACAACACCCAGAGGAATCTCCCCACTCCCAGGTGCTCTAACACTCCCAGGATCAGAGGTGAGGAGGACACATCTGTCCCAACATGGGTAGTAACTGGGACCAGCAGGGCCAGGCACACAGGAACTCTGTCAGCCCAGTGGCTCAGGTTTCTTCAGGTCTGTCTGGGCTGGTGCCCTGAGCAGACCTTGGGCACAAGTTCCACAGCCAGTCTCACAACACCCAGAGGAAGCTCCACTCCCAGGCCCTCTAACAAGCCCAGGGTCACAGGATCATAGGGACAGCTTGACTCTGAGGAGTTCTGACAGAACCAGGATCACAGGAAGGACAAAATCCAGTCAGATTTAGCAAGGGCAGGTAGCACTAGAGATAACCAGATGATGCGGAGCAAGCATAACAATATAAGCAACACAAACCAAGGTTCCTTGGCATCATCAGAACCCAATGCTCCCACCATAGCAAGTCCTAGACACATCATCACACTGGAAAAGCAAGATTCAGATACAAAATCACTTCGCATGATGATGATACAGGACTTTAAAAAGACATAAATAACTCCCTCAAAAAAATACAGGAGAAATACAGGTAAACAGCTAGAAGCCCTTCAAGAGGAAACACAAAAATCCCTTAAAGAACTACAGGAAAGCACAATCAAATAGGTGAAGGAAATGAGCAAAACCATCCAGAATCTAAAAACAGAAATAGAAACAATAAAGAAATCAGAAAGAGAGACAACCCAGCAGATAGAAAACCCCTAGGAAAGAAAGCATGAGTCGGAGATGCAAGCATCACCAACAGAATACAAGAGATAGAAGAAAGAATCTCAGGGGCTGAAGCTACCATAGAAAACATTGACACAATGGTCAAAGAAAATGCAAAAAGCAAAAAGCTCCTAACCCAAAACATCCAGGGAATCCAGGATGCAATGAGAAGACCAAACTTAAGGATAATAGGTATAGAAGATAGTGAAGACTCCCAAGGTAATGGGCCAGTAAATATCTTCAAGAAAATTATAGAAGAAAACTTCCCTAACCTAAAGAAAGAGATGCCCATGAACACACAAGAAGCTTACAGAACTCCAAATAGACTGGACCAGAAAAGAAATTCCTCTCCTCACATAATAATCAAAATGCCAAATGCACTAAACAAAGAATTTTAAAAGCAGTAAGGGAAAAAGGTCAAGTAACATATAAAGGCAGGCCTATCAGAATTATACCAGACTTCTCACCAGAGACTATGAAAGCTAGAAGATTCTGGATAGATGTTATACAGACCCTACAAGAACACAAATGCCAGCCCAGGCTACTATACCCAGCAAAGCTCTCAATTACCATAGATGGAGAAAACATGATATTCCATGACAAAACCAAATTTACACAATATCTTTCCACAAATCCAGCCCTATAAAGGATAATAGATGGAAAACATCGATATAAGGAGCAAAACTACACCCTAGAAGAAGCAAGAAAGTAATCTTTCAACAAATCCACACAAGCCTAATTCCACCTCTTACAACAAAAACAACAGGAAGTAACAATTACTTTTTCTTAATATCTTAATATAAAAATTAATATTACCAACATATCCTAATCAATTAAAATCCAAAAACATGAGGAATTAGAAATTTATTGACTGTCATCCAATGGTCTCTCTAATTTGATAATTAGAGAAATAGTTCCAATATTATATAATCCATATACACTTTCAGCTTGTTTGTTCGTGACAGTGTCTTGCTGTGTACAACATAATGGTCTTTAGATCTTGCTTCTCCTATTTCAGCCTCTCTATTAGTAGTATTGTTATTTCATGTTTTTACAGTATTCTATGGTTTTCAGAACAGCTTACATATTTTAAAAGTATTTACATACCCAAAAGTAATGTAGACAATTAAATTGAGAGGGGGCTTGTAAGAGAACAACAAAGGGTGAGACTGAATGCTCTGCTTCACGTTTGTAACTCTTGTATCAAGTTACCACAGTAAGAGCCAAGATTTTAAGCTCTACTAAATATAAAACAAACAAACAAAAACACTTTATATATTTATGTTCATTTAAGAAAATATTAGTAGTGATGCATTATTTTGAAATATACAGTTAATATGTGAGTAGTTATTTAAAATTTATATTGAGAAAAAATTTGTATTTTCAGTATTGCCATAGACAAGCATCTACATAAGACTGTTGTTAAATTGATTATTGTTTTATATCAAACAACTTTTATAATACTCATTTTTATTGTTGTAATGTTTTATAAATTTTAAAGAATATGATAAAAAAGATATTGTAGGTATTGAAAGGGTATCTCTGGGAGGAGTTGGGGTAAAAAAGGAAAACAAGAATATAATTTAATTCTATTTATTTAAAATATTTTTTTAAATGTTAACAAATTCAGATAAATTGAAATCATGTAATTTTTCTCATCATATTGCAATAAAACTTTAAAAAAGTACAAAAAAATAAAAAAAACAAATAAATGAGTCTGATTTAATTCATTATAAGATAAAGCTGTATAGAAACTATGAATGACTAAATGACAAAATCTATAATATCTTAAAATATTTTAAAATTTTGAAGTAAGTAATCATAAAATGCCCATAGTTTTGTCATGTGTATTGGCTATATAAAGTTTGAATCACTAGTATGTACAGATACTATAAAATGAAAAAAAAAACTCCATGTAAGTATGGCCAAAATACATTAGCAAATTATTTAAAGAACATGAGTGTACAGAGACTACTTTGGAAGAAGGGTGAAAGACTGTTAGAGCCAGGGGTCTGTGCAAAAGAGTGAAAGACTCTTAGAGCCAGTGTCAGGGAAGAAGAGGGAAAGACTGTTAGAGCCAGAGATCAGGGAAAAAAGGTAAAGACTTTAAGGGTCAACGTCAGGGAAGAAGTTTGGAAAACTGTTAAAGCCATACAGGTCAGGAAAGAAGGGGAAGGGGGAACAGTTTCTTCTAGGCCAGACTGGACCACTGCACTCACTAACTCAGCAATCATGGTTGTCTGCACAAGACCCAAACAAGATCAAGCCAATTACCATTGTAGCATGGAAAGAGAAATGGTGAGATCCTACCACTTAGGGGTTGTAGATAGGTGATGGCTTCCAAAGAAGGGAGAGTGAGTTTTAATTAAGAATACCCAGAAGTTTGTGGGAAACATAAATTATATGCTATGGGTTATTTTTCAAAAGAGGACATGAAGTTGATGAAGGGATTTGTCTTAAGTTATAGGAGGAGTTAGGACAAAGGTAGATGTGAATATAATAACAATATGTATGAAATTCTCAAAAACTAATAAAATACATGAAAACTTTGAGTATAACACATGTACTTTAACAATATGAAAAATATTTAGGGAAACTCAGAATTTAAAACCTACAAATTATAAGTATACAGGATATCACATCTCATATGGTAGAATAAAAAAGATTTGGCATCCTAGTTTGATTGTCAGCTGACAAGGCTGTCTTAACTAGATACACAAATATCACCATAATCATCATTATCATCATCACCATGATCTGTTGGGGACAGTACTTCTTCATATCTAAGGCAATAAAAATGTCTTCATTGTTTTCTAATAAATAGCCATATTTCACAATTCATAACATTGCATTGTGCAATACACTCAAATTTATCTATTGAAGTGTTGTGGTTTTTTTTTTTAAACTACCAAATAATTAGAAAACACTTAAATACTCAGGCATAGAAACTTGAGTAGACTAACATTTGTGTAGCTTGTGATACATTTGTAACTTTAGAAAAGAACAAGGACATTCTTTTATAAGATAAAAGAATATATTGTTAAAGATAACATATGCATGGTTTTGGATAAATAAACCCTAATGAGGACTATATACATGGGAGAATAGCTAGTTTTATCTTTCACAGTTCTGATGATAATCCCAAGAAAATCAATTTAAAGAACAGAATCATTTTGGTACACTGTTTCCAATGTTTGGCCTGTGAGCCTAAGTTCTGTTATGGTGGGTCTGGTGTGAGGCAGAGCATCATGGAGGAAGCAATTAGTGAAATAAACCAGATCACTTCATAGTGGCCAGGAAGTAGCAAAGAAAAATTAAAGATGTTTGGGTCCCAAGGCACCTTCAAAGTCACAACCTCCAGGGCTACTTCATCAGACTAGACTTGCAGTTCCCACCATCTCCCCAAAGGGCCATAAGCTGGGGACCAATTTTTCATCACCTAGGTTCTTGTGCCATTCAAAATCCAAATTATAATGAACTGGATACCCATGAGCAGCATGGAGTGAGGGACAGGACGGAGAGGGGAATGGAGAAGAAAAATACCTGTGACACTTTCCTGAATGTAACTTTTCACATAGTTTTGACCTTTTTCTTAACAGTAGTGTTTTACTACAATTTAGTGACACAACAAATACAATGCATCTATGGATCACAGCTATACTTCTGCAGCCATTTTGAAGTGATCACGTAGTATAGAAGCAGTTAAACACTAATAGGCAATCATGGATAAAAAGCAAGGTTATATATATATATATATATATATATATATATATATATACACACACACACACATACACACACACACACACACATATATATATATATATATATATATATATATATATATATATATATACATATATACACCCTTCTTCCCAAATGAAGGAAGGTGCACATAGGGGAGGGGACATGGAGGAATGATGAATTGGAATTATCATCAGAAGTTTTGATGCACTCATAACCAAGGGTATCATGTTTTGAGATATTTTCCTTTGAATGGCTCTTATTTAAATATATTATTAATATATAATAAAACCTCAATCCCAAGTATTCTCATCCAGTGTCTTTTGCCCACCATACTCTGGGTTACCTTGGGTTTTCTCTTCAAATCTGATTCCTTTAGGAACGAAGGTGAAATTTTTTGATGAGTGTGGTGGCATTCACCAGTAGTCTTACTACTTTGATATGCAGAGGCGGAGGATCATAAGTTTGAGGCCAGCATGTACTACATAGCTCTCCCTCCCAAAACTTAAAGATGAGCTTGAGGCATTATCTACTTAGTCTGTCACAGGTAAAGTGACATATGGCCTTGGCACATTGAAGCTGTGTTTGGTCTTGTTGAGGTCTTCATTTCTGATTTTCAGCTTTCAGCTTGGTAAGCACATTGAGACTATGGTCTCACAGTCCTGAATTATCATTTGCCCCTGAGCCAGCAATCACAGGAAGACAAACTGTTTTAGAATATATATCCTGAGACTAGTCAAAATCTATTATTCATCATTAACTTATAATAGATTTGCTTTTCTCAGATGTCAACTATAGATTCATAATTAGATTGTGTATTATTCTAGGATTAAACAAATAATATACAATACCAAAAATAGTGAATTGTACTCAATAAAGATTATTACTTTTATTGTTACTAAAGTCTTTAGAGTTTCTTAGCACTAATCTCTGATTTTCACTAATAATTCATTGTAGAACAGCCATCTACAGGTTTATTTTAAACTTACTAAAGAGCAATGTAATACATTTTTACTTCTTAACATAACATGTGTCATAGCGTTCATTATCTGCTGTGCAATATGACATTTCTTTCAATCTATTAATGTACCCGAGAAACAATAGAGTCCTCACACTTCTAAAACCCCAGTATTTTGTACACCTTTTGATTTAACTTACCTCCTGATATTTTTATAGATGATAGTCATATCCATTCATAACATTATTCTAAGAAGCTTTTTTTTTTAAACCAGTGTTGTTTTAAAATAAGTTTGACTATGTGGCCAGGTGTATGAATCTGATAGATGAGGTTGGTCACTGAAAGCAGAGCATGTCCAAGACATTTTTTTTTTTAATGGTTTCTACTATCAGAGCCTCTGTAACGGGCTTGAAGGTCTGGTCATACTTAGTCTTGAACACATGAATAGTGTTTCACTACATTACACATAACTACCCTTTTGAGGTGAATGGAAATATCTGATCATTTATCTTAATGCATGTATACCTTTTTGATTCTTTTAGCCTGTTGAGCCTCAGGAAGATCTTTGTATAAAAATAAGAACAGTGAGATCACAAAGATGGAAAAGTACAGTGCCAGTTTTAGCAGTATTGCCTTGCTGTTTGAGACAAGAGAGAAATGGGAAGTGAGATTTGTGTCTTGTTGGATGGAAAGTCTAACTGGCTAGACTGAATAAAGCCATATAAAAGACAGAAAAAAAAAGACACTGAGAGTTACTGGTGGTGTGGATGTTTAGAGAAATAATTTAGATTAGGAAAAAATTGGGCATACTTCAGTGATATTCTGGGTGTGGGAAAATTTAAATTGAAGTATGGGGGTGTGAATATTTGTGCCCCATTTATCAAATGTATGTGTGTGTGTGTGCTGTGTGTTTTTTCATGCACACAGATGAAATGTCAAATTGTTATTAGCAGAGACTATAATTTTAA
>NW_022196906.1:27428683-27451076 GCF_008632895.1 Mastomys coucha | reverse complement strand
CTATCCTATACTTCTCCAGCACAAATACTAGTTTTTAGCATTTAGAGATGTTTTCCAGTACTAGTTTTAAAATATGCACAAAAACCCTTAACTATCCATCTTCTAAGCATTTAAGAAAATGCCTAATTTTTTTTAAAGAGATTCTATTGTTTTGTAGTTTACAAGGGAATTGTGTTTTCTTGTTGATCTTTAAACACATATGTGCCAACAAAGACTCTTGGAAACTCTGAAAGCCCCTATTCTCATGACATTTGCTTTAACAATTCTTGTTTTAAGTTAAAAATATAGATAGTTGTTGGGCTTCAAAGACAGGTCAGTAAATGAGGAGGTTAAGAGCACTTTGTATTCTTGCAGAGGGCTTGATTTAATTCCCAGTACATGTGGGTGCTCACCATCATTTGTAACTCCAGTTCTGAGGGATCTGACATCCTCTCTGGCTTCTGCAGATACCAGAAACACACATGGTGCACACTAAATTATATGCATACTAAAAGCTCTTACATATAAAACAAAAATAAATTATTTCTTTTTTTGTTTGTTTGTTTGTTTGGTTGGTTTTTCAAGGCACGGTTTCTCTATATAGCCCTGGCTGTCCTGGAACTCACACTGTAGACCAGGCTGGCCTCAAACTCAGAAATCTGCCTGCCTCTGCCTCCCAAGAAGCAAATTATTTCTTAAAAATATTTTAAAACAATTGGTAAATTTTATGTACTTTTGAGCCATTTCACTTCCTTTTTGGAAATGAGTATTTGTATTTCCTTTCCTGAACATTGTTTGGTTGTTTGTGTTCTGAGGTGGGATGCATGCTAGTCTGTCCCCTAATATAGTCCTCTTGTCTCAGTCTCCTCAATGCTGAAAATGGCAGCTGTGTGTTACCACACCCTGGTTAGAGCCTTTCTTTTATTACCTCTGATGTTGATAACTAAATAAACCGGCTCCCTCTCCCACTCCTCCCTTTGTTCCCTGGGGCCCTAACATTTATTTGCATCTAAACACTTCGCAGTATAAACCCCTTCTCAGCATCATAAATTCTGCCTTTGAGGATATTCATCTGGGAGACTTTTCTCATCCTGGGTTGGATCTGGTATTTGCCAAGCACACTTTGCAAACTCCAGTTTGTGAAGCGTCAAAGGGGAATGTTTTTTATCTCCTACACTGAGTTCTTTGGGTGTAATTTCATGTTACTTGTGATTTACTGTTTTATTCTTTTCAGTAACTCCTTGCAAACCATGACCAGCAGGTAGATTAATGTGTAGCCACACATCTAAACATGCAATTTCACCTCATACTTACTTTATAAGTCAGCTGTAGAGAATTCTAGGTTGAAGGCTGAGGAGATGGCTCAGCAGGCAAAGTAGAAACATCAGGATCTGAGTCCAAAGACTCCAACACCCGCATAGAAGCTGAGTGTGGTGTCCTGCATCTAGAACCGCAGTGCTGCAAGGGTGGGCAGAGACATATATCTGAGGAGCTTGGTGGCCAAGCAATGTAGCCAAAATTAAAAGCTTAAGATTCAGTGTGAGGCCCTGTCTCAGGAAGGATAGGATGGGGACCTGTAGAGAATTGCACCCAAAGTCAAACTCTGGCCTCCACATGTGCACACACAGGGAAGAATACTTGCACACATGTGCTCACACACACACACACCACACACATAAATAAATGGGACAATTCTAGGTTGTGAACACTATTTCCTTGGCACTGGAAGAGAACTGCTGTATGTTCATGTGTCTTCTAATGTTGGTGTTGAGAAATATAATTCCTGGGTTTTTTTTTCTTCATTTATTGTTTGCTTCTTTGTTCATTTGTTTGTTTCTGTTTAGAACCTACCAGAGCCCTTTATGCAAATATTTTAAAACTCATGCTTAGATATATGTCCTGTCAGTTTTCTTTCTGTCACTATGAAAATATACCCTGACCAAAAAACAAAAACAAACAAATAAACAAAAAAAAACAACTTAGGGGAAAAAGGGGCTTATTTTAATCCATAATTCCACATTCCACACATTCTGTCACTCAGAGAAGGGCCAATGGCAAGATCTTGAAGTAGCTGTTTCCACCCACAGACAAGTACAAAGAGAGAATATGTTTATGTGTGCTTGGTGTTCATCTAGTGTCCTCTACTCTATACATACACACAAGGCTCCCTAACCAGGGAATCATATTACTCACTTTCAAGCTGAGTCTTCTTACATGTATTAAGGTAACAGAGAGTGTTTTCCCGAGTTGTTGGAGAGTTGCCTCAACCATTAGGAAAGCTTGCTGCTCTTCCAGAAGCCTGAGTCTAGCTCCTAGTGCCCATTCCAGGAAATTCATCTTAGGAAGTTACTACCTATAACTTCCAATCTGTGGTTTGCAAAGCCCCTTGTAGCTCCCAGAGGTACCTGAACCTATATGGCACACACCCATGCATGCATGGAAATAACAACACATCGTTTGAACTATTATAACATGGTTCTTTGGTTTTGTCTGTTTGTCGCGACCACCTGCCAGCAGGAAGGATGACGACAACAGCAGGATTCTTCTCAACCACACTTTATTAGGAGCGTCCAAGTTTTATGCGAGGGAAGGACCCCGCCCTCTGGAGCGGTTGGCTTATAAACCCTATTGTGTGGATGTGTCGATGTCTGATTGGCTCAGCAGTGTCTGCTGACCACTGCGTCACCCATTTGGAGAGGATGCAGCAGGAAAGGCAAGCATGCGCAGGTGTGCAGAGTAAACATGCCTATGTGGCTGGCGTTGCGCAGATGTACGGAGTTTACGTGGCTGGTATTGGCCAGCGCCCAACAGCGCCCAACATCTGTTTAGTTTTTTTTTTTTTCTTTTGTAGGCCTTATCGCTGGTATTCATTGTATCCATTTTGTCAAGAACTTTGACTTCCTTAATTCCCGAAATTTTTATTTATTCATTTCTTTTATTATTTCTCTCATCCAATCCACTTCACTGGGGGGGGTGATTTTTTTAAAAAAATAATTTCTCATATTTTTCATAACTTTATTTTGTACTCTTTGGGATATCTCTTTAGATTTAATTCTCATAAGAATGAGATGAATTCTTTATATCTGTTCTCATATTTTTAATTTCTAAGCACTGGTGGAATTTTTTTTCTACCTCATCACCTTCATATTCTAAGGATCAATAAATTGAGTCTCATACCCAGGAAGACAGCACATTTCTTAAGATTCCTCTGATCCTTTCATTGCCTCTCTCCCTTTCAATTTCCCTTTTTAATATTTTTGTTTTGATCTTTGTCCTTTGTATGAAAAGTTTCCTTTAGTATCTTAGCCCTTTCTTAGCTGATGGTTAATATCTAAAGAATAAGTTATTAAAAAATTCTTGAAAATGCTGTGCACCCCAGAGGAATTTCTTGATGGGTGGAGGTTTTTTCTTGGCTATTGCCTTGACTGAATGGGCCCAGGGTATACCCAGAGTATACATCTTCGTATCCAAACTTCCAAGAACTGTTACATTCCATATGGGAAGCAGACTGGGTAGAGTGGTGAGTAGGTTTTCCACCCTACACAGAGACTATCCGTCCATTTTGATTTCACATAAAGGGCTGCTTGAGACCAGATATGGTTCTGGGTCACCTCTTGCAGGGAAAAGCCTCTAGGATGTCTGAAAAAGACAGACAGTGTCAACTGGGCACTGAGGACTAGAGGGAATCTATAGTCAAGTTGACAGAGAAAAGTAGCAGCTACTCGATTACGTTCATTTAAGGTAAACAATGAGCTTGTTGATTTAAGTTCCAAGTAGTATTGGGCGTGGCCATCTAGTGTGTTAAGTCTAACAACCTAGGTGGGAATAAGTATATTTTTTTTTTAATGACAACAGTGTTAATACCATTACTCCTGCTTTCTATACTATTGTTGCTTTCTGGACAATCTTTTCTTAACACATTTCCATTCACCTGACAGGAGTCCTATCCTCACCATCAGAGAGAGGATACTTTTCTTATAAGGTCATATTAACTAGTAGTTAGTTTTCAGAGTATAAAATTATCTCCTTTAGTTTTCTCTGTACTTGAGGGTTTGCACTTTAAAAACAAACAAGCAAGCAAAAACTTTCACAGTTCTGTATCAGGGAGCCTTCCTGTATTTAGAAAGAACTATTCAGTAACGTTATTTCTAAATGTATGAATGAATAATAGGTACTAATAAAGATCCTATTGCAACTGACTGTAAGGCTTAATATACAGAAAGCTAACCATATGCATTTATCTTTTTTTCTCTCCAAAATCTACTAAAAATGATTCCCAAAGGATTCTAAAAGAGTAACTCTTATAGTAGGGAAAGTCACAGCTGTCTGGTTTTGAAAACAGAACATATTAACTAAGTAGTTTGAGTCCAGTCCCAAGCAAAAAGGCTTACAACAGCTCAGCTCCTAGAAAGGGCAAAGGCAAAAGAAGGAACATTTCTGCAGCCTGCCCTGAACCTGGCCCAACAGCAGCAAATACCAGATGGCTCAAGAGCAGAAGTGATGGGCTAGCTGACCTCAAACTCTGGAGTCTAAAGTCCCAGAGTAACTAAAAGGGATTGAGAATCCCATCAGTCACCTGCCCAAGTGCTGAGCAGTGGGCTAACTCTCCTGAAGCCCATCCCACTCCAATGCAGGGATGATTATTCTCTGGATAAATAGAGTAGTGTGGCCTGTTATGGGCATCAATACAGAAAATATTGGGAATGACATTTGAAACCTCAAAGATTGAGATTAATTGAAAAATACCTGCAGAAATGACCTCCAGACCTTCCTTCATCTTGGTTCCAGAATTCTGCCAGGCATATATCTTTCTACCTAATCCATATCTCTCATATAAGGATTTAGGACACGCTGCAGAATAGCCCTGGGCAAAGCTCTTCCTCTATACACTGATATGACACTCCCTGCCCCGCCTTAATAAAAAGAACAACACATTACTTCATTGCTTTTCAGTGCTACCCAGAACTCAAGAATGTGCACATACCTACATAGACATTCCAGCCAGCCTTTGGGACCTTTTTGTTTAATGCAAACAGACTTTAATATTAAAAGTATTGATTGTCAGACTCCAGCCAGACCTTTCGAGAAAACCACTGATTGGAAGATTTTTTTAAAGATTTTAAAAGAAGTTTGAGAACATAATAATACAGATGCATGCAAGATCAAACCCTAAAATATTATAACTAAAGTTTCTGGAGAATAGGCAGATAACTAAGGGGACCCTGAAGACATTCACAGCAGGGAAACAGAACACCAAGGGGTGGGTTCAGATTGGCTTGGTCAATCTGGATCAAGACTTCTGGAAATCCAACAAAGTATTCCCAACAAATTTAAACACAATATAATTTGGGGGAAAAAAATCCTGCTGTAATATAAATCCTCATCTACAAGGAATCATAATTACATGGAAACTTGACACAGAGTACATGTCATTTCCTCCAAGGTGGTGAGGCCTAGAGAATGGCTACCTGTATTAGCATAGGAGCCTAAGGAAGGGAATGGACTGACCTTGGTAAAACAGATAATATAGAGGTTAACTGTGCTATTAGCCACTTTCTGGTCCTGATTGTGCAAGCTTAGGAAGCCCCTGTCTGTAAGGCCATTTAGATTATAGCTACCTCTGGTCCTGTTTGTAGGATCTTGCTATGGTCTTGCCTAACAGGTATCACAGATCACTAGGCTATTAATTACTTCCAATTTCAAACTTTCTGGATAGAAGAATAGGTTTTATCTTGCATATTGAAATGAGAATGCTTCATGCTTATCATTCCTGGTTTCCCTGGAGAATTGTGGTTACAGGGACTTTCATGAAGTACTGCCAAAGGATACGAAGGTAAAGAGGCCAGAAGCACAAAATGACATAAACAAGGAACAGGGGTTGTAAATTAAATATAACCTAAATAAAGTAATAATTGTAGACTTTGAAAATAAAGTTAGGAAAACTCTCTGAGGAAGTAAAATAATGCAAAGGAAAAACAGGAAGAAAGAAGGCATTGCTAAGAGAGTCTCCAAAGACTGCTCATAAAAGGAAGTCTTGCTCACTAATGTATTAGTTACTAGCCTCACTGTTTCAACAAAATATCTTACAGCAGCAATGAGGAAGAAAACATTTATTTTGGTTCATAGTTCCAGAGTAAACTCATCATGTTGGGGACAGAAACAGGTAAGTGCATAGCTCATCATAATTATATTCACAACCAAGAAGCAGAAAGTGATGAATGCCAGTTCTGAGCTAGCTCTCTTCTTTTCATATAATTCAGAATTCCAGCCTAGGGAATAGTCTGGCTCACATTTACAGTGGGTCTCTCTACCTTCATTAATCTGATCTAGATAGTCCCTTACATATAAGTTCAGAGTTTGCCTCCAGAGTGATTCAAGATCCTGTGAGATTGATAATCAGCAAGCTATTACTCTCATCTTGGTAAAAACGTGAAAGGGAGGGGTCTTTAGGAGGTAGGATATAGTCGGGGAGCTTATATCATTGAGCCTCTGCCTTTGAAGAAGACTTGGTGAAATGTCCCACCTTCTCTCTCTTCCCATTCTTAGCTGACATAGGTGAACAGCTTCTTGTGATCCATGTTTCTGCCATAATGGGCCATCTCGCCACTAGCACGAAAGCAAAGGTGAGCAAGAAAACAAGGACTGAGACTTCCAAAACCATGAGTCAAAGACTTTCCTCTTTTTAGTCAAGTACTTTAGGTGTTTTGGTACATTATTAGAAAACAGATTATCATAATAGTAAAGTAAATTAAGATTAGATACAGGTAATTGTGCTAAACAGAAACAAAGCTAACATCAAAGGTCTTTGAAAATGATGACTGATGGTTTTCATCGACCTGGGATGTTGGATACTAGCATCTTCGAGATTCTGAGGGAAAATGATTTCTAAGTTTGAATCCTGCTACTGATTTTTTTTAAGTGTAGAAGTTACCCCCAAGGATCTTGTTTAAATGGAGATTATCATTCAGAGGGATACAGGTGGGGCTTCAGTTCTAACAAACTCCCAGGTGATTGGAACACTGATGGCCAACCGATGGCAATGGGGATGCCAAAGCTTTAGAAGAGAGGAAAAGTTAAGGAGCTAAATCAGGTAAGAAAATGATAGATTAATCTCTGAGGCCAGAGTTTGACTTTGGGTGCAATTCTCTACAGCTTTGCATCTTATCCTTCCTGAGACAGGGCCTCACACTGAATCTTAAGCTTGTCATTTTGGCTTCATTGCTTGGCCACCAAGCTCCTCAGATCACAATATGCAGTGAGACTAGAGAACAAGCAATTCCACCTGCCTGAGGCTGAGAGACAAACTGAGGAATTCAGACATGAAGAGACATGTATTTCAGAGATTTGGAAAGAAGGGGGTTTTTCAAGCGCCTGAGAGCTCTAGAAAAATCTGGAGACATAAAACTGCTCTGAGTGCATAGGAAAAGAAGCACATTTGGGTTGGAGAAGATGGCTCTGCGGTTAAGAGCTTTGTCACTCTTGCAGATGTCAGGGGTTCTATTACTAGTATCCATATCAGGTGGTTCATAGGAACCTATAACACCAGCTCCAGGGAATGTGTTGTCTTCATATGGCTTCTTCAGGCCCCCACAAGCATGGTTACACACGCGCACGCACACACACACACACACACACACACACACACATACCACAACCCAAACATATAACTTAAAAGAAGTCTTAACACACACACACACACACATACACACACATATACCACAACCCAAACATATAACTAAAAAGAAGTCTTAACACACACACACACACACACACACACACACACTCACACACTTAAAAACACAAGACAATTGTTAATCCTTAGCTAGAAAATGCTTGCAAAACAAAGAACACACATTCACAGAATAGCTGGTACATTATTGAATTGTTAGTCATTATTTCAACAAATATGCTCTGTGACAGGTGGGAGGGATCAGGATTCTAGAGTAGATGTTGGTGGTAACTAGCAAAACAAGGAAAAAATGAAAGATTCAACAATTAATAAAAAAATGATATTGTTCAATCATCAAGGATAACAAAAACAAAACAAAAAGAATGAGCAATTATAACTGAAAAGAGTGATTGCATGGAGGTGGGCTGTGAAGGAATAGGGGAGAGGACTGTGGGCTTTCATATGAGCCTGCCAGAATTCTCTACTTTAAACTCCTTGTTTGGGTTAATTTAATAGAAAATGAATATGCATGTATAATGTTCTATGGTGACCATAGGAAAAATGGTAACTCCTATTTTTACTCTGCCACCTTCTTCTCTAGGAAGGCACCTGAAGGCTAGGGGAACTAGCCCCTGGGAACCCATGCTCATCAGTTGCTGAATCTCATGTGTTTAACTTTGGGTTCCATTCATCTCCATCAGTAAACAGAGACTTAGCACCACATACTCAGGCTAGAGTACCAAATTAGAAAAGGCAGACCTGTATGTGTTTGTCTAGACACAAGGAAAAGTCACTGTTACCTTTTAGCAGATAGAGGTTGCCTTTCAACAAGAAGATTTTCATCAATGAAGAAAAAGAAATACTGCTACTGTTGCATAAAGCCACAAAATTAAGTATGGATCCTCTGCCCCCATGCATGGACAGTCTGATTAATCATTTAGAGAACTAGGTGGGAATTCTAGATCAAGAAAGAGTCCGTGCATTTAGCTAACAAACCTCTTCTGAGGATGCTTTTGGATTCTCTAGCCAGAACCACTCCATGTCAAGTACTACCAATCATTTTCATTATACACAGAAAATAATGAAGGAATGCAGTAAAATGGAAAATCCCAAACATCTCATTCACAGGTTAAAAGGATGGAAATAAATGGTGGACTTGAGAGAAGGGAGTTCTACAGACAGCTTAAATACTGTTTCCTTTATGTTCATCAGAAAAGCTGTTGTAAAATCCTGACCCCGGCTTTCATGATAAAAACCTCAATTTTAAAGAGAATGCTTTACACCTGAGGCAACAAAAATATCTCAACGGACACCCAGGACACCAGCCAGGGACCTTGAACAGTATGGTGGTTTAAGTAAAAATGGTCCCCACAGGCACATATGTTTGAATGCCTGGTCCTCCTGTAATTTAGTCAAACCACTGGGGAAAGATTAGAAGGTGTGGCATTGTAGGAGTAGTTATAGCCTTATTGGAGGAAGTGTGTCACTGGGGTGTGCTTTGAGGTTCCAAAAGCCCAGGCTGGTCCCAGTCTTCTCACCACTACACCAGCCTGCATCTTGCAAATAGGATCTGAGCTCTCAGCTACTGCTTCAGTTGCCATACCTTCCCATCTGCCACCAAGATCTCCAGCATGATGGTCATAGACTAACTCTTAGCAGCCCCCACTTAAAGGCCTTATTCTAAAAGTTGCCTTGGCCATGATGTTTCATCACAGTAATAGAACAGTGACTAAGAAAAGCAGTCTCAGTCAGGAGCTAAACAACAGGGAACCAAACAAAAATGGCGGATCTGTGGTAGCTCTGTCTCTTTGCAGAATAGCCCTTTATGATGAAGTTCCATTGACACAATTGATTTTTTTCACTCCTTCCCCCTCCCTCCACCCACACCCCATTATCACATATGCACATGCACTATCAGGAGCAATCTGCAACCTCAGAAGGTCTGATGTTATCATCTACTTCTCCCACTGTGGACCCCTTCCTGTGGGATTTCCTAGAGAAGCACAGGAAGAAGTTCTCTAAAAGAGAAATTCCGTTCACCATAATTTGGAAAGTACCCAAATTACCCAGTCCCATGACTATGTCATTCAGACTATAAATACTCATTAAAAAACTTAAAAATCCATTGGGTTGTCCCTTTCTCAGCTTCTAGGCAGCCCACACCTGTGTCACTTTGGAATGCATCCTGTGCTTTGCTAAATATGAATAAGACATGTGCTTAAAGTGTGACCTTAAACAGAATTCTTTCCTTTGACAACAAAGGGAGGGAAGCAGAGAAGGAGGGAGAGAAGAAGAGAGAGAGAGGCAGAGGGGGAAGAAGAGGAGAAGAGAGTGAGCACTCATAAGGCTAATACCATAACTTCTAATCAGTCACATGTTTTGTTTCTTAATCTATTTATTTTTCTAAAAGAGTCTTATTCTAATTGCATAGTGAGGTCTGGATATTTTTTTTTGAATATCCTGAATTATAGCTCCCTCACACAGACAGACAGACAGACAGACAGACACACACACACACACACACACACACACACACTTATTGACAATCACGCACCTCCATGGTCACCCCGAGGGCCCTGGCAACAACAGGGTACATCATCAACCAGCTGCTCAGAGGTGAGACACTGCCATTGCCCCCTCCTGCACATGTACCACATCCCTGATAAAAGGCCACTCTCCTCCACCACTGCTTCTTTCCTTCTTGGCTCCCTCCTCCCAGAGGCAGCCTCTGTGCTGCACCTCCACCCACCCTAACCCTCTTTTAATAAACCTGTTGCCTGGTGTGATTTTGCCCTTAGATCCAACACCCCCCATCCTCCGGTTCTCGTGTAGGTAATATCTTGGGAATAAAAACAATCAACATTGGAAATAGGAAAGAAGAAAAACTAGCCTTGGGTTAATCTTTTTGTAAGTAATCCACACACCTGAAATTAATATCCAACCATACAATCTCGGCCGCCTTGAAAAAGAGATAATTTCAAAGAAAACTGAACCTCAACTAAAATAACAGTTCCAAAAGCTTAAAAGCCTCAGTATTAGTTAAAAGACAAGAAGTTCTTGCAATTCACTCATTTCTCCATTCTCTCCCTCATTCATCTGTCAGCTCGTCCTGTGGAGAGTCAGTATTCATTCATTCAGCAGAATTCATGGTGAGCATTGCTGTAGCCGAGGATCTGGGCAGAGTGCAGAGAAAATGAGAAAGCAACACACCAGTCATCCTGCCTTGGTGAAGCGGCGTGGCTCACCTGGTGAGCTTGTTAAAACGGGGCTTCTGGGCTGTGGATCAAGGTTGGAACATAGAAGTGCACTCTAATAAGCGTCTTTGGAGAGTGTAAAAGTAAAGAGCTCCCAGACTTGTCTTTGAGCATGTTTAGGGACAGAACATCCTAATATTAGCATAGAATAGAATAGGGGAATACATGACACCAGGTAAAGGCATCCTTCGCATTGACGTCCTTCTATCTAATGTTTGGCCATCAAGGCTAGACGTGCTCCTGAAGCAGGGGCTTCAGATCTAGCAGGAAGGTTCTCTAGGTCCCCAGGAATGTGTGGGTAATGAACTCAAGTAAGTTACAGCTGCTGAGAGGAATGTGTATCACAAGGATTATACATCACAAGGCCACCAGCTACACACTAATAGCATAAGCTGCTATAGCAGAGATGGCAACTACAGCGAAGTAAACAAATCAGAAGCTCGATGGTGCTACCATTTGAAATGCACCTCCTACCCACTCATTGAATTTTGGCAGCTCACGGGTGGAGCAACCACCGCAAATGCATTGAAGGAAACAATGGCTCCCAAAGATCAGCAGGGATCAGTCACCAAGGTGGCTTGTTAAATCTGTTTTCAGGCCCATCTGTTAGCATTCCTTCTAGGCTCTGCCTAACAGTTACCTGGCAACAAGCCAGGTAGGCCTGGCTTCCTATGTAAAAGGGGCCGTTTCCCCCCCCCCTCTTACCCACTTACTCTCTCTGTCCCTTCTCTCTCTGAATCTCCTTTCTCCCTTACCCTCTTCTCCCTCTATTCCCTCCCCCTCTATCTCCATGTGATCCTGGCTGACCTCTCTTCTCTTCTTCCCTCCCTTACCCTTCCTTCCTTCCCTTCCTTTCCCTTCTCTCCACTTCCCTTTCCTTCCCTTTGTCTCTCCAACCCCTCTCTTGTTTCTAAGGCCTTCTCAACTCCCCTTCCCACTCTTTCTCTCTGTGTCTATGCCCTGCTCAACTCCCCTCCCCTTCCCATCAGTGCCCTAAAGGGATGACTCAGCAGCATGGGCCCATCCAAGGCACCCCTCCCACCTCACCATACCTGGCTCTACATAATGTATCCTGACCCTCTTTCCACTCTCCTCGAGCATTTCACCAAATGGGTCTGTGAAGGGATCTGGAAGCTGTGTTCCTAACCAGTCCCCAGGTGGTCCTTGCAGCTTTTGGAAGCTGTGTTCCTAACCAGTCCTCAGGTAGTCCTTACTGTTTGTCTGAGACCCAAAGATGGAGAATCTTTGAACTACTGTGCCTAGAAAGTGATTCACTTAAACAGAGCTGACCTCAAGGGATTTCTGTCCCGGGCTATCTGTAGAAAAGATCCCAACCTCCAACACAAAAGACATCCAATCTGGAACCACTACTTGCAAATAAAGTAAAAATTGCTTTCTGTCTGCAAAAATGGAATTGCTGCTTTCCACAAGGACAGACAGTAGTGAAATTATAAAACCAACAGTTCTTCTACTTATTTTCCCCTTTTCAGCAGGAAAACCTACAGATTGGGAACTATTTTATCAACAAATGGGGCTCTGTGAAGTAAACTGTTAAGTTTGTCTGTTTTCTTATGTGCTTATCCCAATTTTCGGTTAAAAAGCAAAAGGATCATAAAAACCTAATATTGACTCACTTTATTGCAACTAAATATTTGTATTCCCCACTTACATTACTAACATATGCACATTCTAGTTCAGAATATGTAAAAAGCTACCAATGAGCTATGGTTTTAAGTATTTGATATTTCAAGGGTATTCCCTGAATATAACATTATATTTTAAGAATTTTCTCTCTGGTCATTAAAATCTTGCTGATGGAGAAATGGAATCCATGCAAAAGATGAACAATAATGGAAAGATGTAACTGGTTTAAAAAAGAAATAGCTGCATGTGAGAATAGGAGACCAGGTGAAGTTGTAGAGGGAAATTAGCTTTTATTTAATCAAGTTCTACAACAAGGAATGCAGAGATGGAAACACAGAGTGTAATTTCCAAAAGGAAAGTTGCCCTAAGCTCTCTCTGAAGCATGAACAATTACACTTTATCCAGCTACAACTCCCAGGTGAATTAATAAATGAATCTCTCCACTCCAGGCTAATGTTGCCTGCTCTGTAAGTGTGTAAATACTGCATAGCTGCCCTTTTCTATCCCGAAGTTATCTTTTCAACCCTACTTCTTTACCCAGAAAATACAGAGCATCTTAATGCCAAGCGTGGCCTTTCCCAAACAGTGAGAAGCCAGGAACCATGCCATGACTGACGCTAAAAAAATGTCTCACTGACATTAACTAGGAGTGTGTTTAGGAGTGGTCCTCAGCTTGGACTGCAGTAAAGGAACATGAAAAAGGAGATAAGGGTGAAGCAAAAACTAGGGACAAGAAGCACTACTTTAAATATTACAGGGTTTCAAAAAGATCCTGGGTTAGTAATATAGGTCTCATCTGGAAATTTGGCACAAATACAGTCTCAGACTCCATGATCAATGAACCAGAAATCGTTGGAGGAGACACACAGCTGTCTGGGCTTAACAAAGTGATTATGATACCCACTAGGGTTTAAGGACCATGACTCTGATCCATCAAATCATTAAGTTTCACAAACAGGGCAAAGTATCTACTCCCCTCCATGAAATGACCACTTACTGGTTACATTCACTTTGCACTGGAAACTATAGTAATTGCTTTGTATGATTTTTGTGTTAGTCATGTCAGTAATCCTCAGAAAAGTCTCTAATATTGGCAGAATAAATGAACAGGAATAAAGCCATTTGCCCTGTGAGAAAAAGCTACTAAGTGATAGATTTAGGATTTTAGTCAAAGCTGTCTAATTCTTAGGCTATAAACTTGATGCTGCTATTGAAAGAACTCTAAATATTTGACATTTTCCTTTTTTATAAAAAAATAAGTGATCAGGTGACTACTAAGCTGTCAAAATATTAACTCTGATTTAAACATGCAACAGTTTAGTATCCTCCATCAGGAAATTTGTCATGATTACTTAGCAAGGGTCTCTCTGTTAGTAGTCAGTTTTGAATCATTATAACAAACCTGACAAACCAAATTAAAAAGGAATGAGGCATACTTCAGTTCACAGTTATAAGGCATGTCATGATAGGAAAAGATTGAAACTGAGAAAGAAAGTCAGAGAGAGAGAGGAGGGTGAGGGACAGAAAGATTGGGAGTAAAAAGGAGATGGGAGAGGGAGGGAGAGAGAGGGGGGAGGGAGGTATGGAAGGATGGAGGGAGAGAGGGAGGAAGAGATTGAGAGAGACCGAAAGAGTCTTGTTATCAGGTTGTTCGACCCTTGAAGCTTCTAACAGGTCCTGCCTAGATCCTCTGTCAATAGGCCAACGGAGCACAAAAGTTAGTGAAAAGTAGGGAAAGGAGGTTTGTTCAGTATGGTGACAATGGAAAGAAGAAACCCCCTGAGTCCATCTCTGGGATCCTGACTTGAGGTTTTATATTTGGAGAGCAAGGCATACGTAAAACTAAACTGTTCTGTAAAGATTTGGCCCTGCCTAATCCCAACCCATCATTCACTCATGTTCATCTCCTCTCCAGTTGCTCCTTTAAGGTGGTCCCCAGAGCAGCCAATGTGTAATCACTTTCTGGGAGAAAAGCTCACTTTCTCAAAGGCTTCAGCCTTTTCTTTGATCCAACAGGAAATTCTTAGTGAAATTCCAACTTCCTAGCATCTGCTGCCTCAGTCCTCTGAGAAGGAGAATGAAGGGCACAGGGAATCATTGCTGTCTAGACAGTGACAATCCCAGGATCTCCTGCAAGAGCATTCCTAGGAACACCTAAGATCTCCTACTCAGACTCACCCTCTGAAATTTCTACCTCCTAAGAGTGCCAAACTGAGTACACTTTTACTTTAGCAGTCATTGTAGAGGCAAGTTGTGAAGGGAAAATGCTCCAAAACTCTGATGTGATGGTCTATCACAAAGTTCACACCCGCTGCTGGCAACATCCAGAAGAGTCTCAAACACTGAAGCCTGTTGTCTGTTTTTCCTGCCTCTCACAGTCTGCTCACAGAAGTAATCTTACTATCTGGACCTGAACTTGGATCTCTGGCTCCTAGGTTGAAGGTGTGTTGTCCTAAATAGCTCCCTGGGATCCAGATGGGGTTCGTTCTCAGGCTATAATTGATATAACGTATGTGAAAGTGCCCTGTGAACAGAAAGGCCTCCTACATCTGTAAGACATTACTGTACGACCACTAGGGACAGACTTGAGCGATTAGGAAAAAAGGAGGCCAGTTTATTTAAAGAAAGACAGATTATAAAATAATTTCTGATAAGATGGACTGTTTGCATCTATTTCCTGGCAAGAAACTAGACACTGGGGAAATCAGAGTGCATCTCCAGGTCTCAGTTCAAGTTCTGATTCTGATATTAACTAGTTTTCATAACTGGACTTGACAAGTCTCTCTTCTTCCTCCAATTCCTGAACCACTTTCTGCTGAAAACAAACAAACAAACAAACAAAACCATCTTTTTGGTTCTCTAACTTCAATCTACTTCCAAAAGAAAGTTCCTTGGTGGGTTATTCTCTATCAACATTTTGGCCTTTTGTATGAGCTGAGAGCTCATTCTCTGCTTCACTAACCCTGGACACCCATCCCTGCTCCCCTTGCAGCCTCACTAGTTGATTCTGGCCCCACTTTCCTGTGTCTTGCTGTGCTCTTGATTATTCTGACCTGGCTCAACTGGGACTCTCAATGAGGCAGAGGTTTTCATACTTTGGGGACATTTTGTGTTCAGCCCAGTGAATTGCTTTCTAACAATTCATCTGGAAACAAATCCTTAAAGAAGACATAAATAGATAGGTAGATAGGTAGATAGATAGATAGATAGATAGATAGATAGATAGATAGATAGATAGATCAATAGATAGATAGATAGATAGATAGATAGATAGATAGATAGATAGATAGATAGATTGAGAATGAATAAGGATAGACTATAGATATGATAAATCAAAAACAGAAAACAAATTGCCAAGATTATTTAATGCCAAGTTGGGAAATATTCAGACATGTCTACTCAGAGTTAATTAAGACTCAGTTCTCTTTGATATTTTGTTGACAGAATCTTTACCTCTAATTGTGATTATCTTGACTTTTAAATTTAAGCCTATTTTTATTATAACATAGCAGCCTTTTTATTCTCCCGGAGTCATGGTAGATCCCTGAGCAAACTAAAAGGAAATCATTAGCATATTACTTATACTAAAAAATATACTCTAAGAAAATGCCATGGTAATTGATAAGCAAGATGTGGAAAGAGTTAAACAAAACATTGCCTCTCAGACTTTGCTAAACCATGCTATTCTTGTGAAGCCAAGGCTTGTTTAAATGTATCCTATACTCTTCCTTAGGCATATCTGATCCTCAGGTAGGCACATGATTGTACACAGGTGACCGTGACCAAGTGGGGGGGCTGCTTGTTGACATGTGTACCAGAAATCTTAGAGAACTTTCTTGTATTCTATTTTTGAAACTGTGAAATACCTGCATGATTTTTCCAAATGGAAAACTTGTAGATCTTAACTAGCTACTTGAAAGGATTTGTTCTCATTTATAAATCTTGCTTAAAGAAGCCACAGAATGATTTTTACCCCCTGTTCTGCAACTTGTGTTTTAGAAGGAAAATAGATGGGCTAAGTAGAAAAGAATGTCTTCTTATAATTATAACACTCTATCTTTAAATCCAATTGCATCTGTGAATTTGAAAATATTCCTTCACTCATTATTTATGACAACAGAAAGAGAAGTGCTTTTGACCAAAAATCCATCATCAGCTGTGGGCTAAATGCTCTATTTCGCATAGATCTCAGAACATGCCAGACCACTTTGCAGAATAGACTAGAGGTGATATAATAATGTATCAATGATGAATGGGATCAAACCTTGAGCAAGAATATGTATTTATACACAATTTTTTACCACCATCACCAACCTTCTGGTCAGCTGAAGTGGACATCAGCACAGGGAGGGTAGGCTACTAGTTGGGAACTGGTTTTAATGCTATGTCTTATTTTGGATCCCAAACCTGTGCTTCCAGACCTAAGGGTCCCTGTCCCCAGCTAGCTTCCATTGATAATAAAGAATTGCCATAAAGTCATTGGCTGGGCAGGGAGACAGGGTGGGACTTTTAGTCATTGTGTGGGCAAGGGACAGAGAAAGAGAGACAGAGAGAGAGAGACAGAGACAGAGACAGAGACAGAGAGACAGAGGGACAGAGAGAGATAGAGAGAGACAGAGAGAGACAGAGAGACAGAGAGAGAGGAGAATCGCTGTAACTTGGAAGGAGAAGGATCAGATTTAAGAGCTGCAAGAGTAAAAGCATCCAGAAAGTGTAGGTGGAAAGGGAATGTAGCCCTATGGGTGGGGGTAGGGTGCTTCCCATAAGGTAACAGGGCAGCAGAGATAAAAAAAATAGATTTAGAACATGTTAAGCTAGAAATACTGGAGAGAAGTGTGTGCTAGCCGTGGGGAAGTTTACAATCACCCAACCACTGAGCTAGTCAAGGCATATTAAAATTAGCTGAAGTGTGTGTGTGTGTGTGTGTGTGTGTGTGTGTGTGTGTGTTTGTGTGTATGTCTTTCATTTGTGAATCCACAGAGCTCATGGGAGGGTGCAGTGATGGAAGGACCCACTAGTAGCCACACAGGTTTAATTAATTCACTATTACACTGCTGAGGTCACATCTCTCTCTCTTTGTTCCTTTTCCAGGTGCTGCCACATTGAATACACCTCCCTTTTTTGTCTTTCACTATTACACACCTCTTTATTTCGTCTGGAGTATTGAGGATGGGAGGTGATACCTGACTTTTTTACGGCTGCTCGAGTCCTGACTTTTACCTTCAGAAGGATAATAAAAATGAAACAACAAATTTACCTAGATTAAAAACTCAGTTCTTAGAGGGAATGTTAGAGCTGTATACCTGAGATCAGAGGGGCACATTGTATCCCAGGCCCAAGAATTGAGCCAGAGACATGCATATAGTGATAGAAAATGCCAGAGAAGGCAGGCAAGCTTGGGACTCAACATTACCATGCCCAGAGCATGACTGTTTATAGGTCCTTTATGTAGTCCTGCCTTCTCCAGTACATCTCACAGCCGTTTATCCTCTGCTATGCTATGTTTTGTCACATGCAGAGCTGTTGCTTTCCAGTCTTCTTGCCAATTGGATTGATCTGTGTCAATATTGATGCCTCTTTCCCAATGCCTTATTCTCTTGTCACAGTAGGATTATTGAAACTGTAGACAATGGGAAGACAGAAGTTTGTGTGTTTGTGAAGAAGCAGCTATGAGGTCTACTGACATTCCTTCTTTGTATCTTAGCTCTTTAGAGTGTACTTTTGGAACTCTCTTCTATTCCTTTGAAAATATAACATCAACTTCTGACACAGCTGCCAGGAAAAACATGGCCTTCCTAACCCTTTGTTTGGAATAAAGCATAGCCCAGGATTGAGAGATATACTGGGCAGCTTCTGCAGCTTCTATACTTAACAAAAAAAATATGTTTTTTGATCGTATCTAAAGATCACACAAGATGAACGTCCAAAGCTCTGCATAAAAGTTGAGTTGAAAACGTGGCACTTTTTTTTTGGCACAAAGAACTGAAACAATAGCAGTGTGTTAATGAACTGGGAGACTCCTGATCAGGGTGAAGATTTCTTCAGCTATAGTTACTTGGAAATAAGTCAAAATACGTTTGCAGACACAGCCAACAAAATAACAAAACCAAAATCGTAATGCAAGAGGTGATCTTTCTTGTTGATGATGCTATCTGCAAAACGAATCACTTCCAGCAGACAAATATCCGATGTTTCTAGTTTAAAGCTCATGGTTGCCAGGTGAAGAAAATACCATCTTACTAGACCTTTGATCAAATGAGACAGCAATGAGTCTAGGCAACCTACAGAACCTTAAAGCCTTAGAAATGGTAGGATTTCTCAGACTACAGTATGTCTCTCTTCTTAGATGATTAGTCTAGGAAAATACCTATAGGAGGAATGGTGGTGGCCACAAAGGCATCTCCTGCATCTGAGAGACCAAGGATTGATGATGCAGACAATGCGAGCCAACCAGGAACTACTGATGCTTTCTTGGGACCAGTGGGGCTTGCTTAGAGAGTAGTAAAGGATCTTGAAACAGTGTCCTGATGAGGCTGCTGTAGTGTTTCTCACCTGCCTCTAGAGTCTGTGTTGACTCTATGCCACCTCACCTCTAACCCCCAAGGGCAGGTAGGGTCAGCAGCAAGTAGTTGAGGGCACAGGCAGCAAGTACCTTTACTTGTTTGCATTCCACATGAAGAGTTCTAGATTACTTGTATCATGAATAATAAGCATTCATTCATTATCTGTAAATGGATTTCCCAATAAACACCCTGACTCTAACCTCAATTTAACTATGTGTATGCTGAAAGGTCAATAACCCCAATATGGTATTTTCACTTAAACGATTTTACAAGCCATTATTTAACAAGATGATTAGGTTGATTGCATATTTCTGCTGTCACTTATCTTCCTTCCAAACTAGAAGTGATATGCTTTATCTCTTCTCCCCCCACCCCCCCGAGCAAAGTTCTATGGAGCCTGTAAAGCAACTGTGGGTAGTGTAATAATAATGAGGTAAGTATCCCCCTGGGGTGGTGAGACATCACCTCTTCAGATGTAAGCATACTTACATCTCCATGACCACACCCTCTTTCCTACTTAACCCAGTCCCACAAAATTCAGACATTCTTACTCCTTACCTCATTGGAATAGAATCATAAATTTAAAAAGACTAGCAAAAATGGGATATAATTGCGTCTTCTATTTCGTGAATGCAAATGTGGCAGGAGCTTTCATCACAGTCTCTCCTTGGCATATTAGATCAGATACCGCTGTCCTTAGTTCTGCCCCTGAGGCCACAGACTCAGTGATCAGAAAACCCACAGAGAGACCAGCACCCACAAAGGACGCAACTTAATTAGCTCAGAACAGTTCCAGTTTTACAGCCTGGATGGAAAGAGAAGAGCAAAAATGGGAAAGGCAAATCCCAGGAGGCCCCACAGGGAGGGAATCAGGCTCTGCACAATGATGCAGGAAGCCCGAGATTTACAGGGTCACTTTTTGATTACTGTTTAGTCCGGGGTGCAAATAGTTTTGAGAGAATGGCACCCCAGAGGACAGTTACTGTGAGTGGGATGATCGCCCCCCTGTGACACTGGTTGGTTCATGATGCACGAGGGTCATTGCGATGATGCTGCTCATTCCCTGGGGAAATTTGTCAAGAAGCAGTTGAAGGAAAGCCTCCCTGTTTCCTTCTCTCCAACATGGCCAACACAGAATTAAAAATACAAATACTTGAAGATTTAAAGCTACCTTCGTCCCTTTTAAAGAAATTATAGCATTGGGGCTATGTTTGAAGCCTTTTCAATTCATGAAAAAAAAACTTTCTTGCAGAACCCTTAGCAGTAGCTACATGTTCCTTGGAAATATGTAAATTAGGTAGTCAGTGGTATGGCATTCGTGAAAATAAAAGGAAACAATAATAGAAGGCCCAAAATGTTTGACTATAAATTTTCACATGTACATTTTGCCCAGTAACTTTTAAGTTCAATTTCGTGGCTTTATTTTTAAGACACTATTACACCTCTTTTAATCCACTATGTAGCATAGGTCTTTACATGTCATGAATATTCAAGAACTCTTAAATGGGTATTCTAGCAAATGGTAACTCCTGTGGGGCAGCATAAAATGTCTCAAGGAGAACATGCTGAAGGTTATTGGGAAGAAAAGTAAAATAGTCAATCTAGAAGCTGACAATGGTCCAACAGAATATTTTAACACTACTTCCATTTCAGAAGTAGCTTCAGTGAGACATAGATCAAACTACAAAGATCAAACAATTCATCTATTTAAATTAAACACTGGTAGGTTTTTTTTTAATGTACACAGGATTTGATAAACCAATCTATCCTTCCAAAAAGAAGCCTCTCACATTCTCCTCTTCTTACTTAAATTCCAGCTTATCTACTGACCTACTTATGGCCACTATAGATTTTCTACTCTGGGTATTATACAAAATGAGCCACAGAATATTTGACTTTTTTTCTATTTATCATGTGTGATGAAGCTGGAGTCACCTGGGAAGAGGAAAACTCAACTGAGATATTACTTTTATAAAATTCAACTATGGTATATCTGTGAGCCGTTTTCTTGATTGCTAATTGATGGAAGAGGGCCCAGCTATGGGCAGTGTCATCCCTAAGCAGGTGGAGCTGGTTGTACAAAAATGTGGCCAGTAAGCGATGAAAAGCACTTAAGCTATAAAATGTTTCTCCATGGATTATTCTGCTTCAGTTCCTGCCTGCTTCCAGATTCCTGCCTGTTATTCCAGCCCTGACTTCCCTCAGGTTGTATTGTTCACCTAATGAGCTATGTAAACTTTGACCTGAAATAAACTCTTTCTGCCACAAGGCAATTTTGGTCAACATTTTCTCACAACAGTAAAAATACAACTAGCCTAGAAATTGGCACTGAAAATGTTATATTTTTGGTTTAGGGTATATAAGCATTTGAAACTTTGGGATGGAAGTGTTCAGAGCTTAATGAGCACTTGTGGGAACTTGGAAGATAGTGTCAGAAGAAGTGCAACATGATGGGGGCCTGGGTCATAAAACCTCAGATGGCATCAAATATTTTTATAGTGGCTGTTATTGTTCTCTTTTGGATTAAGACTTGGTGAAAGTAAAACTTTGCTTTACTTTAATAGTACAATCAATTCTGGTGGGCTGGACTGAAGAATCATCTATGATTCCTAAGAGACCATTAATATTGAGGTGAAATCTTTTTGTATATGTGTCCTTAGGGCAGGTACATAGATGTTATCATCCAAAGGGCGCCACACCTACATCTCAAACTGGCAGTTGAACTTGGTTGTGTGTAAGTATCCACCATGGGCATTAGTTTTGGCATCATGAAAGCTACATGAGTGAAGCATTGTGGAGAGTTTTGGGTACTACTACAAGCTAAAGACTGGTGCCATGTGGCAGAGTTGGAGTCCTAGCAAAGAGGGCAAGAGACTATTGAGGAAATATAGCTTCAGTTGCAGTAGTGACCCTAGCATGTAGGAGATACGAAGACCATTGGATAATCATCAAAGACAGCAGTACATATGGAGTGCACCTGGCTTAAACCTAGGACATAATCTGTGTGTCCTGCAGGGTGAAGAGCCAGAGAAGTGGGGTTTCCCAAGTCCCTTGGAACCTAGATGATCATAAATGAATTCCAGATGCCAAACACTGAATGATTTACACTGTAGAATTGGGACTTTTTCTTTTAATTTGTGCTCTGGTTCTTCCTTCTCAGAACAAGAAAACATATACCTTATTTTGTGTTTTATAAGAATCCACATTTAAGAGACTAACATTTTTTTTTTGATATTTTCTTTATTTACATGTAACTTTCTCCATTCCCGGTTTCCCCTCCAAAA
>NW_022196906.1:27420926-27427972 GCF_008632895.1 Mastomys coucha | reverse complement strand
GAACCGCCAAACTGACTTCCAGAGTGGTTGTACCAGTTTGCAATCCCACCAGCAATGCAGTAATGTTCGGCTAGGATAAAAAGCTCAGGTGACAGCAGATGCTGGAGAGGTTGTGGAGAAAGAGACTAACATTTTTAAAAGAAGTTGAGCCTTTAAAGATTAGATTTAAAAAAAAAGCTGCTAGACTCTTAAATTTGGACCATTTGATACAACTGAAATAACCTGGAAGGAGAGAATCTCAGTTGAGGAATTATCAAATTGGTCTTCCTCATTTTGACCAGTGGCCATATCTGCGAAGGATTTTCTTGATTGCTGAATGATGGAAGAGGGCCTACCCAATTGTTGAAAGTGCCATCCTGAAAAGATGGTTCCAGCTTTTAAAAGAAAGGTAGCCGTGATAAGCAATTCAGTAAACAACATTTGTCTGTAGTTTTAGCTTCAGATCCTATCTCCAGTTTCCTGTCTTGAGTTCCTACCCTGATTTCCCTCAGTGATTAAGTATAACTTGCAATTTGAAATGAACCTTTTCTTCTCCAGGTAACTTTTGGTCAATGTTTTATCATATCAACAAAAAGCAATCAAGAATGTCATGTTTTTAAAAATCTGTCCCTGTTGTACTTACTGGTAATAATTCCATTTTTCACAGCCATTCCCTTGTGCAGACTAAACTTTTACCTCTATACTCATTCTCTTTTTATTCTATTAGGATTGATACTGCTATGACAATTTGTATTGAACTTATATGTAGATATGTTCAAGGTCTATGCTTGGACATATACCAAAAAATACAATGATTGGGCACTATAGTGACTGTGTCTTATATTCTGAAAGACTCCCACAATTCTTTCATAAAAATGACTGCCTTTTTTATATTTTCATGAATAACATTTGGGCATATCAATTCATCTGAATTTTTGCTAATGCTTGCTATGTCTAATCTTTTTTATTACAGTCATTCTTATGGGTTTGAAGTTATATTTACTTATGACTTTCATTTACATTTCTTCAATGTCAAATTATAAAAATACCCATATTATAATATGCTTATTGGTCATGTTTATAACTTCTTTGGAAAAGTATCAATTATAATTCTACTTACACTTTGCCTGGATCATTTTTCTTCCTATTGTAGAATATATATATGTGTGTGTGTGTAAATATATGTATGTATATATACATACATATATATAAACATCCTCCGCCCTCTTTCTCTCTCTGCCCTCTCTCTTTCAGAGTTTAACTTCTGCAGACAAACAGACAATCTATTCATAAGCTTCAGTATTTTTTTCTGTTTCATTTGTTTCACTGACTTTATTCTTACATTTGATTGTTGATATATATGTTGGTAAGATGGATTATTTTGTGTATAATGCATGGTGGAGGGTCTTAAAGTAATTTTTTGTGAGTAGATACTCAATTGTTCCTACACTATTTGTTGAAAAGATTATTTTTTTCTGTGAATTACCATGTAACACTTCTTAAAATTAACTTTTTGTATATATTAAGTTTTATTACTTCATATTCAATTCTATTTCTCTATCTCTGCATGCTTAAATATATGTAGTAAAACTCATAGCTTTGCAATGATTTCTAAAATCTTAAAAAGTGAGTTCAACATTTTCTTCTTTCTAAAACTTTTATTTGTTCCTTGAGTTTACATTAAAAAAATTATATTCATTTAGACAACTTTTGAAAAATGTCAACTGGAATTTTGACAGTGAGTTTGTTAAGTTCATAGAACAATTTGGATGATGATCATCATCATCATCATAAAATAACAATAAAAATAACAATAATGATAATGATGGTAATAATAACACTTAAATTTTTTGATATACATTAGGTAGCATCTTTCTATGTGTTTCTATTTATTTAGATCTTCCTTCACTATCTTCAATAATGTTTGTAGTTTGTATGAAATCTTGTACTTTTGTTAAAATTAAACATAAATATTTTATTTTACTTATACTTTATAATTGGTATCTCTTAATCCTTTTCTATAAAGGTTTTTGTCTGATGTATTTTTTGTCTCGAAGGTTTATTATTGAATGTGTTCACCCTTTCTAGTTCTTTCTGAACTCTGACTGGCTGACTCTAGTTCTTTCACAACTCAGCTATTCTGTCTCCAATGCCTCCTCACACTGACTGATTCAATTTGACTTCTCTTAGCTTCTGACAGAACTGCTCTGCTTGGCCTCAAACTAACTGACAGTTTGTTCTAGTCTTCTGTGTCCTTCTTATTCCCTAGTTTCAACCGCCTCTAAACAAACTCAAATACAAACTCAACTCACTGCACTTTGCACTGCACTGCACTGGACTTTGCACTGCACTGCACTGAACTGCACTCATTCCTCTGAACTGCACTGAACTGAATTGCCCTAAACTGCTCTGATTGAACTTAACTAACTGAACTCACTGACCTGCCATTCACACTCACTTTCAAAACACTGCTGAGGAACTAATTTTATCTTAAAGGTGTGTATCAAGGACATGTCTGCCTGTATTCCAGCTGGATCATCCAGACCTAGGTTTTTAGATGTGATCCCTTGCCAGAGCAGTCATGAGGCTGGATTAAAATTCCCTTACAATTTTCAGAATGTTTAGTTCATTGTTGACAGACCTTTGCATATTCATATTATAATCTACATTTTGGTGGGCACTGACACTATTCTAGGAACTGTCTTTGTTGTGTTTTTGTTGTTGTTGTTGTTGTTGTTTGTGTTTTTTGTTGTTTTTGTTTTATTCCTCCTACTTAGTATTTCTATTGATCCTGATGTTTTATGGGACTCTTGTTTGACTCATATCATGCCTGTTTATATTCAATTCAATTTAATTCTTAGCCTGTTGCTAAATTTTTTAGGCATTCAGCCAGTTTTATCATACAAAATACCAAATTGTGGATACATATAACTTGAATTAATAACAGTAGTTTATGTACTATGTCATCAAGCTCCTTGTTATGTGGAATTTTTTTTCTTTTGTTTTTCCTTGACATGGACAACAGTGCTTACAATTACCATTACAATGGTATGTCTCAACTTCCTTGACTTGTACATCAATTCTTATTTTCATTTTTATCCATCACAAATTTTATATGTGAAGTCAATAAAGTATAAAAGAAATGGTAGTGTCATATTACTATTAAAATAACGTCTTCCTATAAAACGATTTCCATGATCCCTAGATTCCATGAACTACACATGGCAACTGCTGTAGCATAACATTGGGACAGGGAAAAAGAAAACTCTGATTCCCTACTATGACAGTCATAAAAGGACAGATAGAAATAAACAATGTTCATTTTTTAAAAATACAACTTGGCTAGGTACAAGTCATATATTTTATTTTTATTACATTTTATTTCTATCATGAGCAAGTATATTTCTGAGTTGGGGTATGCATGTTATGGAGCATGAGTGGAAGCCATAGAACATCTTGCATTATTCACTCCTTTCCTTTCACCATGTAGGTCCTAGGTATCAAATTCAGGTCTTCTAATCTGGCAAGAAACATCTTAACCGTTGAACCATTCCAGTGACACAGAAGTCATTTATTTTGAATAATCTCAAAATAAAGAGATAATAAAGTCATTATGACAAATCTTATTTGTCAGTTTGATTGTAATAAGAAACACTTAGGGTATTAATGAGGCAGGCATGCCTCTGGGTCTTTACAACAAGGCTTACCAGAAGAGAGAAGAGTCACCCCAATGTGAAAATATATTTTACTGAGAAAATGGCACTACCATCTTTAAAGAAATAAAATGTAATCTTCTTTCTTAGAGGGATATTTATTCATATATCAAATATTCTCCTATTTTCCAACACTGGGGACTGGATCTGGGGCCTCAAAGCTTTGAAAACACTCTTATTCCTTTCTGTGGCACAGTTGTAACTGGCACTGTCTAGATACCTGAAGTCTCCACAGAAGCGCTAATATGGGCTCTGGAAGAAATAAAGAGGGTGCACCTTTGGGTTCCTATACACTTTAGACATAGGAAGGATTGAATTTGCAACAGTTCATCCATCAACTATGGTTTTTCTCATCAATGGAACTAGTACATTATAGCCCATGATGAAGACATCTATAATACTTTATTCTTCCACTTTTTATCTATTCTCAAATGTTATTCAGGATTAAGAGATCATATTCTGTACTATTAATCTGACAATTTTATTTGTATAATTGTGCTCCAGCATCCTCAGGCTATGTAACATTATTTAATAAGTTGTGGACCAATTTTATTTATCTGTAGGGAATACAATATCTCTACAAAGAGGATATTAACTTCATGAAGCAACTTTGCCTTTGTTTAGAAGCTCCCCATTTGCACTTTGTGAATGTAAGCAATATCAACAATTATTGTATGGCATATCAAGACTTCAATTGGCCATAGATACCCAGTTGAATACTCTTGGGAATTTTTCCTTCCAAATCTATCATGCTCTACTGGCAAGACAACTCAATGGATAAAAACATGTGCTATCATGTTTGATTAGGTCCTGGTAGCTGCATACCTAAGTTATAGTACAGAGAACTTAATGAGAAAATATAATCTTAAATATTTTTTATAAGTACATAACTTACCAAAACCAGTAGAAGGATAGTACTAGGAAACAAAGTGCAAACAACCCTCTCTCTCTCTCTCTCTCTCTCTCTCTCTCTCTCTCTCTCTCTCTCTTTCTCTCTCATATTCATAGCCCATAAAAGTGCACTCTAGAGAGGTTGACTAATGAATTCCTGGAGATACTTTCAGGAGATATTTCAATTTTTCATGTTTCTCTCTCTTTTTCTTTCAAGGAATATAGAAAAAGGAAAGGGGTAAAAGTGTTTTATTTTTTACTTTCCTTCTCTCCAAAACAAAGATTGCTTTGTTCCCCTAACAATGTAGAAAACGCACAAGTCAAATCCTCTCCCAGTTCCTCTGTGTGTCTTTAATCTAGGTAGAGTACAGGATCACAGTCCCTTTTGTGTACAGTAAAGGTTGACATAACAGTCAACAACACAAAACTGAGGCACAAGTTCTAGATATGATGCAGAATTTTGGAGTTCATGCTTCTTTTAAGCTTTGGTACCTGAATAATAAGTACAAAGCAACTGGTACATTAATCCTGAAAATGTATTCTATAAGAACAAAAGACAAGGTAGGTGAATGGTCAGGTAAACTAATATTTGCAAAATCTGTATTGTGAGCAATTTGTATGGAAGAATTACAAGTTTTCATAATGCCTGCTTTAACTTCCTTGTAAAAAGTACAGGTAAACAGCACTTCCCCTGTGGAATTCAGCAACAACTCTTATAGTATCCTTTCCTACTATTCTTATGCACCTACTGATTTGGACATTACCCAGGATTTGCTAGCCAGGACAGTCCTGAACCATGTACATGTTCAACTGTATATATAGTGAAATTGTTGCTCCCTATCACAACTCCTGAACCTCTGTGAGAAAAACTGTCCAAAGAAAATGCATCAAGACCACTCAAAAATCCAGCTAGGAGATTAAAAAGGCAAAATATCTCAAATCCTTGTGTGGTTACTGAGGGCCTTTAAGATTTTCTCTGAGAAGAGTAACAATAAGAAACAGACACTGCACATAAAGTGCATAATTCAAAGCCTGTGGGGATTAGTCAACCAGACCATCATCAAGATGAAATGGCTTGAGCATACAGGCAGAGCCTTTCCAGAAGACTGACCAGAGCATCTCCTCAATGGAACCCCACAGAGGAGGCAGCCAGTGACAAAGACAATCTAGCTCTGTACTCAGAATGGAACTGCATCCCAATCAGCATGTACCATGAACCATCTATGCAAATCCACCCTGTAAACTGATGCAGATAAAGAAAAGCATGTAAACTATTAACTGCTCATCTTTCTTCTTTACGAATGAAAGCTTCTTGCTTTCTGAGATGTCACCTTTCTTAAGTGGTACCATAGCCCCGTGACTAATAAACTATTCTCTTTATGCCAGTGTATATCTTCAAGAAGGGTCAGACAATATTAATCATGCTCTTAATAAAGTACCATGATTGATGTGGTCCCTGGAGGATTATTAATGTGGACATTGCTGTTTACCCTTCTTGATGTCACTCAGATTGAACATTTTAACAACACTAGCTAATAGTCAGATACTCATGTAAAGTGTAACTACCACCAGCAAGAAAAGAAAGTAAAATCCAACTAAGCTCACCATCAGATTTATACTGTTGTAGGGGAATTTAATTCAGTTTTTCATATGTGTAGTTTTGGTGAAATGGGAGACTAAGTTGAAATTGGGAATCTGCTGTCATCCTGGCTCCTGTAGTCTATCATTTTCTCTGGTTCATTATGTGAGCATAAGCTTTCTATTCCTCAGCACTCAATTTCCAGCCTTGCAAATTGAGACTAGACAAATCTTCATTATATCCAAGTTAAAAGTGAAGGCAAAACGTATTTCCACAGAGTGGATAGGGATGTCTGAGATTTGTATTTATACTAAGTTCTTCCTTGTGAAGGTGGAGGGAGGAAAGATGTTCTTAAATTACCACTTTCAATCCTGCATGGAACCATGTACTAAGAGCATCACTTATCAGAACATATACAATGGGAGAACTTTTTCAGACAATATGTAGGGAAGATGGATATTACTGGGGTGATGGTCTTTAAAGTCTCTCCTTTGTCTTTATGTTGTTTTAACATTTTATTATATTTTTATTTATCTCAGAAGTGTGTGGAGGAAAGCATGAGATCCCTTAGTGTATATGTGGAGGTCAGAGGGCAACGTGAAGGAGCTATTTGGCTGTTGTTTATTTTGTTCTGCTTTTTTTTTTTCTTCTATCACATAGAATCGAAGGCTTTAACTTAGGTCATTGTGCTTGGTAACACTTGACTTTACTCACTGAATCATCTCATTGGCCCCAAACACAGATTTTTAATCAGTCTCCAATGGCCTAAGAATATTCTTTGGTTCTTTGAATAGAAAATAAAAATGTCTCAGAGATATTAATAGCAGGGTTTACCAGTGTAATACTGAGTGGCTAAGCCAGTGTTGATATGCTGGAGGTGGGGC
>NW_022196906.1:27410688-27420916 GCF_008632895.1 Mastomys coucha | reverse complement strand
GGAGGAAAGAGTAGAAGCAGCAGTGAATTTATATGTCTTTAATTGACATGCTATTCAGACGAAAACCTGCATTGCTCAGAACCTTTTCTCTGAGTCCAAAACCCACTAAAATGCAAGTGTTGGGTGATTGATATTCCTATCATGCTAGTTTAGCTTATTTTAATACAGTCCACATTATTTTTACTGCTAACAATTATTACTGCTGATAGATTTTAAATTGTGTTTCTAAATTCCCATTGTTGATTTAAGAGAGAACAAATGGCATTATACCTAGTTTCCAGGATGTGCTCAGTGCCTCCAGCGTGTGTGGCTCAAACCTAATTTGTACATTTGCGGGAGGCTAAAGCCAAGACTCTCGTCAGGCCCTTGACCTAAACAAGATTTCAGAGAGGAGAATCTCACTTGTGCAATTCAACAGGCAACCTTTGTGCTATTACTGCTTTAATTTTTTTTTTAAGCTTCAGCTTTTTACAAGACAGTCTCTCCTTTCTACTTCATCTTGTGTCTAGTGGCTTCCTCTTTCTTTTTCCCAGAGCACATGTATATTTAGACCAGCACACTCCAGTGTGAAGGTATGCTTGCAATGACTGCAGCCCAGATAATAACTGCTAGTTGAGGATTATTCAATTATGACTTATCTTATTTCTCTATGGATTACTTATGACTCTTCTTGGCCGCTCTTTGGTTCTTTGTGCAATCATTGCAGGCAAGAGGGCAAAAATGGCAATGCATTAAAATTTTTTAATAAAAATAGAAATGAAAGACAATCCCTATAGCTTCATTTCCAAAAGAGGGTAGAAGGGTGAACTTTTAATAGCCAAAGAAAGCTCAGTAGTCAAGCAACTAATGACTTGATGGTAATACTAGGTAAAGCTACTGTGCAGACCCTCATAAAATACCAGAACAGCTTCTGCACCAATAGGAACTCCCAGAAATGGGAAAGGACACTATGATTCTCCAAATTGATGCATTTTACAATGTTTAATGCTACATTAGTGGGGTTCTTTCAATAATTCTGGTGTTCAACAAGAAAGGAAAAATGACACAAGGAAAATACAGTTCTTACAAATTTGAGAATGTGTTTTAAAGTTAGCAACATTCATTTTTTCTTCCATACGAGTCCCATTCCCATTGTGCAATATGGGAATGATGGCCATCCTGCCATCTTGCAAGGCTGACATTGTGGGCAAGTAGGATTGTCATTTTATCACTGCACTCTTCCCAGGCTCATTCACTCACTAACATTCAGTCTCATGGCTCCTTTTTGTTTATGTGTTTCCTCAGATGCCTTCTATTGCAGACTGCATAATCCTCAAGTACAACGTAGAAGAGGAGAGGCATCACAGTGGCCAGTACAGGCAGGAAAATGAGCTTATGGTAGTATGGAAACGTCAGGGTTGGTGATGATTGAATCAAGCTGAGAAAAGCAAGTAATGACTAGAATATGAAATAAATATTTATAAATGTGCACTCTTCTGTACTGACCAAATGATCTACTGTGACAATAAAACCCAGAGGAAAAAACAGCATCCTTCATTAGGAGAAAATAAGAAGCTGTGATAATGTTAATTGGTATTAAATGGAATAGGGGTCATCGCTATGATGAGATTTCTACATACAACTGAGTCTTATGTGCATCAAGAAAAGTAAAAATCTTAGTTGTCTGCAAGCAGTTTGAACTGTGCCTTGAATGAGCATCTTTTAAGGAGTCTGACACAGGAGGTAAGACTTTTAGAATAGTGAATTAAATAGACTTCTAAAAAGGAGGTATTTTACAGGTAATAAGAAAATATAAAAGGAGCTCAATACATATACTTTTTTTCTTTTGACCAAGCCTTGCTAAGCTGTACTTAAGCTCACTGTATTTTCATGCTGACTTCATGCTTGCAATTCTCCTGCCTCAGCCTTCCAAGTACCAGGGTGACAGATTCACTTTATATTCAGAGCTGTGAAGCCACGAAACTTGTTTTATGCAAAGCAATAGAGAAGAGGCCAGGATGAGTAGATCTAAAATTTAAAATGCTGTTGCTTATATAACTGAATTTTTCTACCCCAAATCCCATATATCCAAAAGTTTTATTTTACTACTTTTGTGGTCCCTATCCTTAATGAAATGGTTCCTACTTAAATCTAGTTTCTCCATCATTGAAATGAGAACCAATGAACCAGTCTTATTTGTTGTTTTGCATATAGTGGTTTTTAAAATACATGAAAGCAAACGGAATGGTGTGTACATGCCAAGAATTAATTAACATGGGCCTCTGCAGTGTTTCCCTGAATGAACTGTGGACAGCTGTGAGTTACAGCTCCACACAAGTGGCAGGAAAGAAGGGACATGGTGAGAAGGAGCAGGACACTCTTCGAGCACATTGGCACTCTTCTATTATTTATGTGATTTAACCCAATCAGGGGAAAACTCTGTCTTACAGAGAATTCTCTCTAGTTCTCTGCAAGGTGAAGCTTACAGAGAATAACACAGGAGATGAGAAAGGAAGTTTTTGCTTAAGGGAGCTCCTCTGACCTTCCCATAGACCCACGGTATTAAAGCAGGCAGTTTGCTTAGCTAATAATAACTGTGTTCAGGACTTGTCATCTACAAAGAACTTTAATTAATCCTCATAATACTCTGGTGGGCTGCAGAGGTAAGTGTTATTATGTGCATTTCATATGAGGCAAAATGCAGGCAGAAACACAGAGAGGAAATCACTTACCTGGGATAGCAAATATAAAGTTAAATTTAGCTCCGAGGAATACCTTTTAAGACCACATGCCTCGCTCTAGAGAAGTCCTTCTTAGTAATGTATCTGGGCCAGAACACGTGGGGCTGTTGTTAAGAGGCACAGGTGGAAAACACAGCCAGACTAAAATATCTTACTGGATACATATGGAATAGGGAGAAGACAAAGAAACAAAAGCAGAAGAAATTCATCTGGAACAGGGAATTTCATTTCAGTGATAGGAACAAAGTGATAGTCACCCTCCCTCTGTTGTTTTGAGTAGGCGAATATTCATTTCTGAAGCAATAAGATCTTAAAGTAAAACAAAGCATTAAAATACAACCCTATGCTTCCCTCAAGATCTCTTTGTGTATGTTTACAGGGATGGAAGAGGAAATCCACATACTGAGCTTTGAATAGACAAGTGGGTGGATTGACGGATGGACGGATGGACAGATGGATGAATGGATAGATGGACAGATGGATGGATGGATGGATGGAGGGATGGATGGATTAGTCGATAGGTGGAGCCTAGATGCATAGATGGATGGGTATCTTCTTGATTGTGTTTCTAAAGCACTGATTTCCTCTAGTGTCTACCTAACATTGTTGGCATCTATAACTTCAGCAAAAGACATTCAAAATTCATTGAGCACCTCTCAGGTTCTCTTGAGTTTGTTTTCTCTTAGAAGAAACTAGTTCAGCTTGGTATTATGGTGGTTATTACCCAACCTACTTCATCAGTCTTATTATCAAATCTTTGAGAGACCTACAGAACATTGAGACATGTCTTCTTCTATAGCAGAGGATACAGAAGACTTGTGGGTTATGTTGTTACTCAAAGTTACATCAGGACTAAAATCCAAGTAATTTGCTTTCTGTGATTGTTCCTATCGGAGGGCATTCTTGTGGCTACATTTATAACAACCACACTAGGAGCATGTACAAGGAAAATCTCTGAAGGAGCTGTTGCATACCTAGACTCTAAGAAGAGAGATAAACTCTTGGCTGAGACTTACCACTTACTTTGAATTTACTGGTACCAATTTCAAGGTGACCAATGACTAAACTAAGTATTTTCTACATTTGTAAAGCCACCAACAAAAAAAGATGGGGGTAGATTTTTTCCTGCCATCTTCAGATTTCTCTGAAGCAATAAATTTAACAGATGCTGTATGGCAAGATGAGAAAGAAAGTTGAATTATGGGTATATTTCCTTTGTGATTTCTCTGAAATAGAATAAACCATGTTAGGAGAATCTCTCAAGATCATCCCATCCTTTCTATATTTCTAAAAATAATATATTAAAAAGGTAAAGGGATAATATCAGAGAAGATCAATCCTCTGCTAAGGATAAGATTGGGACCTGAAATGGGACATGGGACCTATCCAGTGTCTCAGGGCACTGAGATAACTTGTCCCAAGCTCTTTTGAGATGAATTGATATGAGCCGTGTGAGCTAAAGCAAGAGGTGAAAACTATAGAAAATTTATATTTAGACAGATCTAAGTTCTGGTGAAAAATGAAACATCCTTATTTCTCAGGAGTCCTAGGAAGAATGGCAACAGACATCAAAGAGAGAACTTGAAGACTGAAGGCACTGTGAGAAGCTGAGTGAAGAAGAGCTGATATATACAGGGTATGATGTGCCTATGTCTGAGTAAGCAGGGCAGTTTGCTGAGAAAATAGTCTGACTTGGTTGTTTTACACCAGTATCTGTGTTTTAGAATGAGATGTCAGTCCCTGGCTCTGTTAATGAGCATATGACATAAACATCATTCCTTTGCTTCCTAGTTCTCACATAAAATATTAACCAGCAAAATCATATCATATCTCAGGAGTCTGATACAAGCAGACTTCAGAATCAGCCCTTGGTGAGTATAAGTCAACCGATCACTTGTGTGCCACTGTGTGGCAAGGACATGCAGATAAGGAGACAATTCTTGCCTAAGTAATTGCCATCAGAGTCCATTCTCCCCTCTACCAGTACTCATCACAAATGATTGGTAGGCTTTGCCTGTTAGATTAGACCAGTGAAAGGAAGATTCAGTTGACAGCTTTGATAATTCTCCAGAAATATATCCTTCCCCAGAGTCTAGACTCACTATCACACGAAGAAATATCTCTTTAGAAAATTGTAGATTTTTAAAATAAAATATTCATGATCATCCCCCAAACCAACATTCCTTTTGGCAAAAATAATTAAAATAAATCATAATTTGTGTGAAAGTCCATAGGGTTAGACTGAATCAAAGAAAGGTACATTTCTCAGCATGCTTAACTTCCTGTTCATATTTCCTGTCCTGGGATACTTCATTTTGGATGGACCTAATATTTATTCTTCTTGTGTTGTTTACGAGCTAGAAAAGTCATTTTTTTTAACAGCCAATGTCACATCTTGTCCACTTCCACATTATTTAGGCCAGCTCCACTTATTTTTCAAGGTGCTAGGTAGCCCTCTTTAATGTTTCTAAGTGATTTAATGACTCCCTTTTCCGTCTTCCCACAATGCTTTGTTGACAAAAGTACTATCCATGCCAATTACGTATATCGACGAGTTGATGAATGATGATCTGTTCTGCTTAAGTAGTAAACAAGTTTGGAATCACAAGAACCTGCGTTCAAATCCTAACTTCACCCCTAGTACTGTCTTGTCCCAAGTGTGTGCTTCACCCCTCAAAGCCAATGCTCTCCATCTGTACAATGGGAATAACACAATTCCCTGCAGAGTGGTTATGAGATTTAGGTACCATGCATTTAATACACTCAGCACTGTGCACTTAAAGAGGGACTCAATAAATGTTGGCTATTATTAGCTGACTGTATTACAGTTAATTGTGCATGCAATTTTATCTTATAGGCAATGAGGAACCATTAAAGCTTATTAAGCAGGGAAGTGCCATTAGAAAGGTGGTTTAGAATTCAAACTAGGGAAAGAAGAAGGAAATGAAGACCTGATTGGTGTTCTAGATGAGAAATAAGGAAGATTAAAAAATCATCCACTTGGTTGTAATTACCTCTGCAAGCTGAGCAAAGGTTAAGTGGAAACGCCCTGGGATTGGCAGGAGAAGTTGCTAGAATGTGTGTCATTTCATCTGCTACTTGTCCCATCCCACTGATGATAAGAAGTAGATGCTATTATGCTAAACATCTACTTCTCTTCCATGCACCTGACCAGGAGATTCAATATCATCACCTTCCTTGAGCTGAAGTCTTATTCTCTCAAGAAAGAAACAAAGCCACACACTCTAGAATTTGCTCTAATCTTATTATTTTTTGTAATACAAGAAAAATAAAAACACAACATTTTGAGGATATGTTTTGGAGTTTAGTTGTATGTTACAGGTCTTTTGGTCACATAGTAAGTTGTTTATCATTATTGTTGTTGTTGTTGTTGTTGTTGTTGTTATTGTTCAACTACATCTCACTGCAACTTCTTAGAGTACCTTAAGCTTTTTGTAGACTAACCTGGACTTGTATTCATAGTTCACTTTCTTGTGTTTCCCAAGTGCTAGGATGAAAAGTGTGGTCTGCCATTCCCTCCATGGCATTCTTTTTATAGAGAAGTGGAGGATACATTAGAATAGGTGCAGTGATTGAGGCATTGCCTTACTACCTACCCCTCGGTAGTAAAGAGGACCACTAGAGATTTCAAATGAGAGATTTGTGTTAAACATGACGGGGGGATGCCTAATGTGTTAAAGAGTGGGAGAAAGCCTCATCCCTCAGCAATGGAAGGTCAGCATAGGTGATGCTACTGTATCATTCTGAGGGACCCTTAACAGCTCTGCTCTCTTTATGTGAGCTAAAAATAGAAGCTAAATTTGCATGGCAGGGGAAGCCTCTCCTACTCTTCTCTAACCCTCCCTTGGACTCTGGCAATCCAGAGAGATCTCAGCAGGAGTTGTGGAGATTTGCCACTGATAATATGCTGACACCACTTAAGTAAAACCCATATGTCCAACTAGACTCCATTACTTTGACTCCAACATCTCAGTGACCTTTGTTAAAAATGGGATGTGGATCACAGGGAGTTGAAGTAACCCAATAATTCAGGCATCTTAACCATTTTAGGAGAGTGAAATCCATTCAACCTCCTAGGTAATGACTGCAGAATCTGTCTGAGAGAGAAAGAAATTGGTTTTAACTTACACTGCTTGGGCTTTAGAGAGAACTAAAAACGCAAAAGGAAAAAAACAAAATTGTTGAGCATCTCTCACATGTACCTTTTGTGACGCCAGTCTCAAAAAGTCCTGGCATGGAATGAATCTAATGTCATTCATCACAACCCTGTGATAAATAGAGGGAAGAAGAAAGGCATTATAGGACTATAAACTTAGAGATAGAAGCTGAAAATAAAAGCTCAGCTAAAGATTTATAAAGTTAGCTGTCCTGATGTTGAACACAGAAGAGTTACAGGGAGTGAGCCTGTCCTGAATAAGACCAGCAGGTACATAGTGTTAACAAAGTCCTTCAAGACAAATTCCGTAGTCTTGGAGACAGTCTACTGTGCTTCTGTAGCTAAGAAAAGGCTACATGGAACGCAGCAGCAGAGAGTCTTGGGTTAAATCTACTTCTAGTTGCCACCTGCAAAAGCCAACCAGATCCCCCAGAGCTCCTAGGGACTAAACTACCAACCAAGGAGTGCAGATGGAGGAACCTATGGCCCTAGGTGCGTATGTAGCAGAGGATGGCCTTATCAGTGGAGGAGAGGCCCTTGGTCCTATGAAGGCTTGATGCCCCAGTGTAGGAGAATGAGGTGGGAGTGAGTATGTAGGTGGGGGAGCACCCTCATAGAAGCAGGGAGAAAGGGGATGAACTAGAGGGTTTTCAGATGGGAAACCTGGAAAGGGGATAATATTTGAACTGTAAATAAATAAAATATCAGAAATAAAAAGTGCCCAAGATAGATTGAGATCTGGTTGTCAGAACCTGCCAAATCTTAGCAAAACTCCATGATACCCCCTATGGTGCTGTGAGTGCTTCTTAATCTCCACCTGTGGGCTTCAGTGTCACCTTGACGTCTATTCCTATTCCTGCCCTTGTTTAGTGTAGGTGAAAAATATAGGGGAGATAGATATCAGCATGAGATAGTTAACAGTATTTCACTGGGACCACTCGCTCCTAGAAGTCCCATCTTAGATCAACCATTCACAATTATCTACAACATCATATGTAATATGTACTGATATATAATGGTGTTATATCTTTGTTTAAACATTAGAATATGGTTGACATATTATACATATAAATAGAAATTTTGGATATCACTCTTATTTCATACACACACAAGCACTGAAGTAGAAGTTTGTATCTTCTGGGAACTGAAGAGACAAGATTTACCTGTTTTAGACTCAACTATATTCAACCATAGCTTCCAAAGTTAACAGCAGTGCTCACCCTGCCTTCCCCTCCCCTCCTTTCTCTATATCTTCCTTCTCTGTCTCTTCCCTCTTTCTGCCCTTGTGCCTCTCCACCTCCATATCTTTCTTCCTATCCCTTTCACCTATTTGTAGAATTATGGACACTTCACCATATAGTTTTGTAATAACCCCTTCTTAAGACAGAAAGTGATATTTCCAGTGAGATTCCAAATCCCTGAAGTTTTCAATTATGCATATTAAAATAATAATTATTAAAACAATACTATGTATAGAACATAATTTTTTGCTAATCACTCTGTAAACTCTAGCTCCCAGATTAATAAATCAATTAGCAGATATTAATTACAAAATTTCCAAGTGGAAAAGCCATTGAATTGGCTTACTTTCAAGGGAAAAGCCCACTCTCCTCAGAGTCTCTCTTTCTGACAGAGACCATCTTTGGCTTTTGTAATTTTATTACCTGAAAAAAAGGATGGCGGGCTTTGACAACTCTGAGTGTTAGGATCAGATCCTGTTGGAGCATTAACAATTGCCCACATTAAAGGCCTGATACATATTCATAGCCTTGCAGAGCACAGATAAAAATAAGACTTTTTGAAATTTTGATTTGTGATCATTTCTGAATCCATATGTACCCATTAAATGCCATTGAATAAATTTTTAATAATGAGCAAGAATTTGACAAATGACCTGCCTGTGCTGAACAAAGAGATTTAACGCAGCAGATCTCATACAGAGGAGAAAATACCTGGAGAGTGTTAAAATCCCATTTGTTAAAGTATATTGTATTAGGTTCAAACTGTCCATTTAAAAACTGGTTGCTTATAATAATTGTTGTCAAGATGCTGTAGAGTCCTATGTCAGTAGCGAAAGAAAAATTTACCCCATATCTGCAAAACAAATAGGCTTGATGATAGCTTTGTGTGCACACAACCCTGACAGTACTTTCACAGGGAGGAAAAAAAAAAACATTCTTACTGCCATATTAAGTTCTGTCATAGAACAAACCTTTACTGTGTGTGTGTGTGTGTGTGTGTGTGTGTGTGTGTGTGTGTGTGAGTTTCCTTTTTTAATTCATTATCTCTTTATTCTCTAAATACTGAAATCAAGAGATAAAACTCTAAGAAATGGTCATCAAATAAATTATAGAAAGCAAACAAAGCAACCTTTGATTCATATGATCAAGAGTAAAAAATAAGAAAGCCAATAGTAAGGTTTGTTATTGCTGCTTGGGACTGGTGTGTGTGTGTGTGTGTGTGTGTGTGTGTGTGTGTGTGTGTGTGTGAGTGTGTGTGCACGTGTGCGTGATCTGTCGCAGGATATTTATACTGAAGCTCCTTAAGTCAATGATGGCCAAACAGCTGAGTTTATTTAACTAAGGTCCCATCTTTTGGTGGATCCATTTGTTCCTTGCTGCTTTCATTGTTGGTGGTCATTATTCATGGCTTGATCACTGGGAAACCAGAGGCAACTCTTCCTATGCTTCCATTAGCAGATGCAGTATTATTCATCTCTGGCCTCCAGACTGATAGTTACCAAGAGAATGAGAGGCCTATTTTCTTTACAATGATCAGTTTATAATGTAATTAAGAAGGTACATTTGCAAAATAAATAATATTAAAGTGTGGTCCAAATGTGAGGATAAATGGCTTTTTTATTACCCAGTGTTTGAATTATCATCAATGGTGCTAAGCTCCATTAGGGTGGCTAACGGAGAGTTATCTTTATAGATTACTATGTTTCCTACAATTTTGTCTTGGGGGAAATAGAAGAAAATCACACAGATCCCAGTTATTCGAAGTTCATTTTTGGTAAATAGCAGATGTAATTCCAAAATAATTGAAAACTTGTAAGATACAGAAAGTAATGTGGTAAATATGAATATAAAGAAATAGGATCTTAAACTTAGGTAGATACACAAGGATCCTAGAGTCTATCTTACATTATAGGATAAAAATTCTGAATACATCATGTTATGTGGCCTACCCAAAGTCACACAACAATGAATACAGGCATTTTTAATATCTTTTCTCTCACTTTATAACTGATGACCCTTTCTTTATTTCACTAAAACCTACACTGGATACCTAGATGCTTTATTATTTCTCTCTCTCTCTCTCTCTCTCT